>NC_138372.1:62194288-62575682 GCF_054177405.1 Leptonychotes weddellii
CTTATGTTAATCCCCATACATTACATCATTTGTTCTAGATGAAGTGTTCCATGATTCATTGTTCGTGCACAACACCCAGTGCTCCATGCAGAACGTGCCCTCCTCAACACCCACCACCAGGCCAACCCATCCTCCCACCCCCCTCCCCTCTAGAACCCTCAGTTTGTTTTTCAGAGTCCATCTTCTCTCATGGTTCGTCTTTAGCCTTTAATTGATTTCTGTATCTTTGGGTTTGCCATTTTTGCCCTGTTCCACTCTGCCAAGGGAGAAACACATATTCTCCAATGAGTTGGAAAAGTCATGATCTTGTCATCTGTAGCCCTCAACTATTGACACCCTGCATGAATCTCTGCCAGGTTCTCATCCTCTTGGCCCCAGTAACCACGAAGATGCCTTCCCTTCCACTTTTGGATTCCTGAGTCTTCAGTCTGTCTGCTACACATGGTCCTCCAACAAGAGTCTCCTCTGCCTATACAGTATCTCAGACAATATGCCAGAAGACTGGCAGGTCTTCTCAATATTCTCGCCATGCTCCTTGGTGATACACAGCCTGGCAGACACATCAACTGGATTCCGCTCTATTTTGTAGCTGAATCTTGAGTCTCAATATCTCTGGCCTGCCTTAACTCTTTAGCCTGGGCCCCTGCAAATTAGCAGTCAGACTAGGAAAAGTTCTTTTCCACCCAATGAAGTGTCACTTGCAGGATTATCTTGTTAGGAAATTAGCCCCTTCTCTATGCTCATGTATGCAGTTTCCCATTTCAAATCCTTCCCTTCTCCCATAACTCCAGGCAAAAATTTTCCAGGGGAAAAAAAAGTCAAGTTGCCACTGTTCAACCGGAAACACCTTTATTTTTAAATTATTTAAACGTTCAATCTTCCTGCCTCACTGTGTGTGGGTTTCATTCTAACAAATGCACTATAGAAAAATCTAGATGTATATTTTATTTGACTTTCTTTTGAATCCATCTGGATTTTTTTTTTTTTTTTTTAAACAGCAAGAAAAGGCACAAACCATTAGGAAAGCATTCAGGGTCGATTGATTGCTTATCAAGTTTTCATTCTCTCTTCAAACTATTTTGAACCACTTGTTTTACATGAATTACAAAGGCTGGCACCAGCTTTCACTTCAGGAAATAAATGACACAGGGTATTATATTTTAAGGACCATTAAAACCTTGAAATTGCACAGTGACTTAAAAAACAAGTTATTTAGCCTGGATAGCTTTGTAATGGTTATACAATGGGGAAATTCATTGTTAAATAACCCTCCCACTCTAACTTCATACATACTGCTTGGCAGGAAGAGGAAGGAGAAAGGAGACTAGCATCTGGGTACTCAGGCTATAATGTCAATGGCGTAGGAACGTTATGGGTCTGCGTCCTAAGTGGCGTGGGGAGAATGCGCGCAGCCTTCATCAGAACCTTGGGCTCGTCGACCATGGTTGGTGATCGGAAACTATTTTTGCCTGGATTAATGACGCTAGTTCATCGCTGTTGTCATAAATCCAAAGCTCTATACTCTGTTCCAGAAGTTGCTCTTATCTGTATGTTCATATGTTGGAGATAAACAACAGAGGGAAGCTGTAATATCGTTACTGAAACCATTCTGATACATGATTTTGGAATTATAGTAAGTGGCATTTGAAGCTGATGCTTCTATCGTCTAATTTATCACCTTTCTAACCTTTTCTTTTACACCTTCATTAGAACATCTAGGAAGGTAATGAAACCTAGCTACCAGGTTAAAGGCAGAACATGCCACGTCCTAAAATAACAAGAACGGTAACATAAAGAATTCTTTCGAGCAAAATTACAAACCACCACCAGCAATAAACAAAAGCAAACCCCACCTGTTTTTATGATGAAAACCAAACTGCATTTGGGTCTATAAAGAAACAATACTTGCTTAACTAACCAAAGTGATACAGTTCATTATTTTTCTATTGCACGTTTATGTAGTTTTTCCCCCTAAAGCACACACACAATTTGGGTGTTTGTTTGGTTTTTTTAATATGATTTACATATGGCACTTGAGGAGAGATGTTTTAGAAAACCATGAAGTGTTCTTCCTTGTAAAAGCAATGTCCTTTCTTGTTAATGCCAAGGATGCTTTTCCCCAAGCTCTCATTCCCTGCTCAAGACAGTGTAGCCACTAATGAGGAAAACACGGCAAGTACCTCAGTTCAGTGTTTTCCTTTGTTTATCTACAGGGAGTTCATTCTGCAATGGGAAGAATCCCTTAGTATCAATGAGTCTGAAAGTGCTCAAATTCCGCCAAAAGGAAAGTTATAAAGCTTTGTGTACCCCCGGTTTAAATTAATCTAATGCAATGGAAAGGAACTCTATCATCGCAAAGAACATCAACCACATTGTTTCCATTGTCTTCATTTATAAAATATTCCTTCTTATTTACTTACATAGGTCCTATTTTCAGTTATAGGGTCACTAGGCTGGCAATATTAGAAGATGTGCATCTAAAATGACAAACGCTGTTCCTGGCACTTGCCACTTATTAAAGGGATATGATGTTTTTCAGTCTATTTGGGGTTTCCAGAGTAGTTCCAATTACTGGCAATCAGTCCTTGAAAAATGACTCTATGCCCAATAATAATGAGCACCTTCAGATGGATATTTTAAAAAGATGGCATTAATTCAGAATATAAATTAAGAGAATACGTTTGATGGTGAAAAAGTACAAACCTACCCACACATTTTGGTTTCATGTATAAAATATAAATAGCATATGAACTCTCCCTTGTGTCCTCAGAGAGAGCCGCAGCTTTTTTTCTTTCTGAAGGGTGTTCAAAATATGCTATTTTAAACATAATAATCCATAAATAAAATACAGTGCTTGCCAAAATTACTTTTTCACCCATATATATAGGGCCTTTAGACACTGTTCTAAACTCTGATTTTCTCCTGAGATACAATTTAAGAGCTTTAAAAATGTCTTTAAAAGACTTCCTATGAAATATGCAGGGTTTTTAAAATTTGTGTTTCTATATGGCCAAATTGCTCTGTTGTTATAAATATTGTATGTAAAATTACCAGATTTCCTGGCATTCCATTTTTACAGGGGATACTGCATCATTAAGCATTGAAAGAATATAATATAACTATTGAAACTGCTTAACATATTTTGTAACCATAAATTATTATCCAAAAATATTTTTCAAGTAGATAAAAAGAGTTGTCAATTCTACATAGTGAATGCCTCATAAGGGGCTCGTTTGTGGTTGAAAACTGAATAAAAGCAGTAAATTAAGACCAGACTTAACCATAGAGAAGCTGTAATCCACTGCAGATTTCCTTGGTGAATGAAGTATTGTTATGTGGATTTATCGTCTTTGCTTGTACAGTTAACCAGTCACATCTGGGGCCAAAGTGCTGTCTGTGCTCACAGACAACATGGGTTCACTAACCCCAAAGAGGTGAGCCCACTCTGGTTTGCATTGTACTGATGGGTGAAAACTAAACTTCACAACCGTTTCACACGGGGGCTGCCTATGCACAGACAGATAGGATATTGAACTTCGCTATTGTTAAAGATGAGAGGGACATCACAAAATGAGCGAGCCCTGGAAAAACAGCAAGTGACTCTGGGTGTCCAGTTTTCTAATGGAATGGTGTTAGCAGAGGGCCCAGGATGAAACCGAGTGAAAGGTGGGTGTGAACCAAGCACCGGGTGCATCTGGGCTTTCTGAACGCAGGCAGAGTGGAGAATTGATGAAAATATGGTATACATTAAAGAAGCATCACTCATCATAAATATTCAATTTCAAGAATTTAAATAGTTTACAGACATAGAAGCCCTTGATGATTATTTTATCCAGCATTGTTGATTTTCCTCTGTTGTTTGTTGGCAGCCACCATAATTAATGAATAAGACCCTGGAAGTCTTGACAATGAGTCAGTTTAGTCTTAAGTCTGTGTATTTTTCTTTGTGATTACATGCCAATAATATAACTGATTTGCCTTTTTGTAAATTAAACTAGGGGGAGCCAAATAAGTGATATTTCTGCTATTATTTTTTTTTTCTTTCAGAACCCAATGTTTCCAAAGGACATTCACTTTGATTTCTCTGATGAAGGTTTGTGGCTGCCCCTCATGCTTTACAAAATACGACCAAGTCAGAGCCGAAAAGAAAACCGTAAGTGAATGTTATTTCAAGAACAGTTATTTTTCATTATTTAGGAAAAATTTCTCAGATTTCTCTATAATTCATGCCAATAAGCTTACTTGGTAAGAAATGTGGGGAAAGAGGAGAGACAGAGAATACACACATGAAAACCCCTTTTTATGCTGTGGAGGATTGATATTTAACAATTATAAGACCCCAACATCTTTTTTAAAACAGTATTTTTTATAAACAAGGTCCGCTTTGCAAGAAAAAAAAAAAGCTTATTTTGGAACCTGTGCCTTACTGTTCAGGTAAAATGTACGTAAAGTATGGACATACTAGCTTATTCCAGGATTTGAATCCTTCAGATCAAGGGTTTGTGGGTTTTTTTTTTTTTCAGCATTTTGCAAAATTAGAATATTGCTTTTCTTTAAGAGGGAAAATACTGAGGCTAATGAAACTTTTAATAGATTCAGTAGTTCTACTAAAGTATAAATAGGTTACCTGCTCCAGGAAAGACCACTGGGACTTAGAGTAACATGGATTTCCTCACATTAGTAAAGAGATCCCAGAAAACATTAACTCTTCCAAATATGTGCTAGATTTGATTTGATTCCTGAAGAATAAAGTTTATCATTTCCAGCTCTATTTAATTAAAGAAAACCATGACTTGATTATACCCATTACATCTTTACAAACATGTCTATTTCTGAGGAAGGCATAATCTTAAAATCTCTAACACTACAGGAGATACATATATATATATATATATATATATGTGTGTGTGTGTGTGTGTGTGTGTGTGTGTGTGTGTATGTATATATATTCCATCAATAATACTTCAGAAATTTCAGAGCTTTTCCTTCTAGTTAGTTAAAAGGGGTGCTGCGCTAGTTGTCTGTAAATTTAGTTCAAATTGCCTGCAAATACTGTGTAAGTGCCTGAACCTAAAGATGATGTTCTTTAGTCAAATACAACTGTTTAAATCACCCATCCCCTTCCCCTACTACACACATCCCTTGGAAACCAAAGGGAGAAAACTTCAGTAGAAACTGTTATTAACAGTAAATTACTCTTTGGTGCTTTGGAATTCCATTTTCTAAAATGGTTGCAGCTTGATCAAAAAATAATGATTTACTGTTATACTTTTCCATGGCTTCTGTGTATTGCAACAATTTAATAAAGTAATAGGACTTCCCCTTAAAAGAAAAGGTGCTCATTAGCGTTTGTAATTCCATGTTGTGTGGCGTGGTAAGTGTTGTGAAAAGGTTATGGATCTACTCACTGTAGCATCAAAAGTGTAAAGGTGATAGGTGAGATTCTCTTTGTTGCAAGTGCTGAGAAATAATCATTTAAAGGTCAGTTGCACTAAAAAAAAAGAACATTTGTTTAATAAGTAACTCATTTTGGGATATGCTGCACTTTTAAAGGTTACAGAGTAGACCAATTTGCCAGTGATGTCAGCAAGAAGTGCTATTAAAGTCACTGGTCCTGTTAAAACAATCCTTCGTAAAATTCAGATTGTATGCCTTCTCACATAGCCCAGCACACATCAAAAAAGTGCCTAAACTGTTTATCATGTGGTTCCAAGGGGACGTTGCCTTTTGTACTTTACCTTAAGTACTCATCCCTTCTTAAAAGCAACAAAGGAGTATTAGGTGGGAAAATTTGTTAGTACACACACACGCACACACACACACACACCCCACTGCACATCAGATTTATTCTGTTTTGCTTCATTCTTTCAGTTTTATTAATTCCTAAGAACATGCCTGTATGTCATGAATGATAAGATTTCTCACTGTATCATATACCAATAACCATCTTGCTAGAAACTCTTATATAAATGAAATAACTATTGAGTCAGCTATATAAATGAAAAACTATTTCTATCCTTTCTTATTCCAAGAGCAAGTTTCCTCCTCAAAAAGGACAAAGAGAATTTGGTTTGGCAATAAAATGGGATATTAATTTCATATGGAGACAAAAGAGAAGTAACAATAATTATAATATGGATAAAATTTGTTTAATACCAGAAGGGTTTTTTTTTTTTTTCAAGAGCTGAACAAAGGTGGTGGTTTATTTAATATAGCTTTTGTACTATTAAAATCTTTGCCTTTAGGGAACTGACGCACAAGAAATACAAGTTATTTTGTTGTTTTTATACTTAACATTTTCGAAGTAGTGTTTTAAACTGGCAATAATTTTCTCTAGAAAATTAGCTCTTACCTTGAGATGAGTATATGAATAAAAAAAACTTCAAGAAAAACCTCTGCAGAAAGTAGTCCCTCTGAACACTTGATTGTTTAAGATTTACATTTACTTTTTTACTTTTTACATAGGTTGCAAAGCTTCCTAGTTGTGACATTTTGTTGGTGGTAAACAGTGAGTTCTTAGATTTTTATAAGAAGTTGATTTTTAACATATGCTAAATAAGAAATTAAATTACAGTTTTAAAACAATACATTTCCATACAAACTTCTTAAGATTCGTTATTTAGACCAAAGGAACTAGAAAGTTTATAACTCTTACCCTACTGTAGAGTAAGAACTGTCTTTATGTACAGAAGATATTTGCAGTTAGAAGAAAATACGGCACTCTTGTTTCAAGCAACTTAGCTAAGAATCAAGTTATTCTCTTCATTTGCCTTGCTTTTCATTTGAAAGAGAGCAAAATCTATTTCCTGAGCAATTTTGCAGAGCAAAGATATTAATACTTTGGGGTTTAATTGTATCCTGTGTTTAAATACACTGTGGGTGAAACCCCAGACCTCTGCTTAATTGCTGTGAGAAAATAGCCTGATTTCTCTGAGATTAGGCACACGCTTATGTATACTTTGACCCAAGAGTGCCTCCTTCAGAATTAATCTTCTAAGGTAGAGGGATTTGCTTTTATATGTGCAGCAGGGCCATTCGTGACAAACGGGGCCTAATAAACTACCTTCACCCCCCAGACCTTGCTTTTGCTGTCAACGTTTTTCTTCATCTATTCATTTCACACATCTCTTGTCCAGTGGCTTATTAGCAAAACACTAAGCTGGGCAAGAGGAATAATTTTAATGGTGTTTTTAATTAGAGGACTTTCAAATTTAAATAAAATACTTCAGAACTAAAATAGTAAAAAAAAAACAAAAAACTTTCATTTTTACTAATAAAACATAAAGTGTTCTAAAATAACTCCACTTAGGTAAACAACATAGCCCTGTGAAAAGATAAACAATTCATATTTACTTAAAATTTTGTTCTGCAGCTGTATTTTGTTGGATTCATCTAATGCATGAAAGCACTTTTTCTTTCCCATCAGCTACATCAGAATTGTTTTTGCAAGATGTAACAGAATGTTCTGGTTTTTAAATATTTATATTAATCAAAGTTAGGGCTGTTTATATTTTTTGGCAATAGGGCTTTTCTTTAAAAGTGATGCACTTCCATTTAACTAAACAAAAGTGTTGAAATGGCCTGTCATACAAACTTCAACACAGTACAGTTGGTAATAGAGATTTTGAAGACAGGAAGAAAGGGGCACTAGTTTCTAGGCTTCAGGTTAAACATGAATTAATAAAATGTGCAACACTGGTAATTTCTAAGATTTTCCTGAGGAAATGTCATTCATTGCCACTTATAAACTACAAGTGTTACCTGGTGGAAAGGTTTGCATTCAAGTTTTTTTGCTCTGTTTTCTTGGGGCATTGGCAAGTCAAACCTAAAAACTGGCTAAAAAATGACACACCACTGAAGCTTGGGGCTTACTAAATCATTCAACTCATAAAAAAACCTCCTTTATATTTTATATATTTAAAAACTATTTTAGTAATGAAAATTACTTCACATTACTTACCTGCAGTCTTCTCTATTCCTGAGCAGAAAAAGCTCAAACGAAAGCATTTTTCAGGTCATATCTCCAACTGTTGTTATTGCCATAGGTTTGATGAGTTAATACAGAACCATGTGGTCTATCTAGACTCTTTTAAGGAAATGTAGTCTTTATTAAAGACATCTAAACAGCAAACTAACCTTGATGAAATTCATTCATAATTAGATATAATTCTTTTGTCGTTTGGACGATCCCAAATATTTTGGAAGCCAAATGAGACACAGCTTTAAGTTGATTGGTCCAGTGGGGTTTTGTTTTTATTGTTTTCACTTAGTAGTTCAAATTATATTGATTCACTTCTATGGACAGTCATCCTAAACAGGAAGAATGGGACCAGAGTACTTAGTTCCTAAAATGAAAGTTATAAATGCTTTTGTTTTCAGGGAATGGTAAGCACCTATCAAACAAACAGGAAGTATTATTATGCATTGCAGGCAGAAAGGCTAAAGGTCTCCTGTTCGAACTTTTGGCCCTTCCAGAATCCTGATCCTTCATTATTTTTTTTAACTTGATGTAAGTCTTGACCAGTAGCTGACTCTGAGAAAACATTCCCGGACATCATTTTCACAGGTGATAAGGGATTATTATGCTTGCCTTTTCATTTTGGATTGAGAATGAAAAGTCCTACAGTGGTTTCTGGTTAATACTTCATACATGGTTTTTTAATTACCAGGTCAGGCTAATTCATTCGTTTGACCTTCAGCACTACAACTTCATTTTCAAACATCGGTTAAAATAATCATGTGTACACACACACACACACACACACATTCACAAACACACAAACACATTTAAAGGGGCAAAAATGTGCCATAATGGAACAAAAGAGAAGTAGACTCTTTATTTTTTTTAATGTTTTATTTATTTATTCATGAGAGTCAGAGAGAGAGAGAGAGAGAGAGAGGCAGAGGCAGAGGGAGAAGCAGGCTCCCCGCCTAGCAGGGAGCCCGATGCGGGACTCCATCCCAGGACCCCGGGATCATGACCTGAGCCGAAGGCAGACGCTTAACCATCTGAGCCACCCAGGCGCCCCAAGTAGACTCTTTATAATTACTTCATTCATAAAATAAAGTGTGAGAGAAGAGCAAAAAAGGTCAGGGTACAATAAATATAAAATTTAAATCTCTAAACTCATTTACTTTTTTTATTATACCAGCTATAGCCAATGAAAGTAAATATGTATTCCATTATGTCACACTGCTATGAATTATTGTTAGTATCTTGTTTCTAATTTTATGCAATTTTGGTATAATCCAAATCTGTGCATTAGCCTGGGTAGGGGGTTTTGCTTGAGGTAATTGACATTACATAGTCCAAAGGACAGAAAGAAGAAACATATCTATAATCTTTACCCATTTCCAAACAGAGGGGGATAATCAGACCAATTCTTCTATTGTGTGCCCTCCCTCTTCATTCAGAGTTTCCTTTGAAGTCAGAGGGAGCTGGAGGAGCCAGGGCTGAGAAATGTGGCTGGAGGAAAAGAATGAATATTATCAGGTCAGATTCTTATAACCAGTTTTATGCCACATTAACCATTGAGTTTCCTATAATGCAGAGGCTTTTATTATCATGTTTACCTTCTTGTTTATTTCAAAATCACTAATGCAATTTCTGATAATATACTAGGGATTTTCTTAAGTATATTTATTTAAACTTCCTGGGGTTAGATCCACAACCCAGCCCCTCAAAAATATAAAGACATAATGGTTCTTGGGCGCCTGGGTGGCTCAGATGGTTAAGCGTCTGCCTTTGGCTCAGGTCATGATCCCGGAGTCCTGGGATCGAGTCCCACATCAGGCTCCCCGCTCTGCGGGAAGTCTGCTTCTCCCTCTGCCTCTCTCTCTCTCATGAATAAATAAATATATTCTTTAAAAAAAAAAAAGAAAAGAAATAATGGTTCTTTTAAGAAAACTCTGAAAACTTGGCACACGTGGGTGGCTCAATCATTAAGTGTCTGCCTTCAGCTCAGGTTATGATCCTGGGGTCCTGGAATCAAGCCCCATATCGGGCTCCCTGCTCAGTGGGGAGTCTGCTTCTCCCTCTCTCTGCCCCCTGCTCGTGTTCCCTCTCTCACTGTGTCTCTCTGTCAAACAAATAAATAAAATCTTTAAAAAAAAAAAAGAAAGAAAGAAAACTCTGAAAACTTAAAAAGCACCATTTGCTGCTTAAGTGGAAATCTAGGTGAATCAGAAACACCAGCCGAACAAACTGGCCTTCAGGATGACTACGATGTAAAGACGTTCTGAAGTAGGTTGAGGGTTATCCTGGTAAAGCAGGTTTCTCTCAGTTCTCCTTTGCTTGCTACCACCTTCAAGGAGAGATCAAATATAGGATTGTATTTATGTCACCGAGCTACATTTCAGGCTTGCTCTTGTCCCTTGGAAGTATATTTCTTAGCCCTGTTTGTTACAAGTCACAGGGAACATGAACTTGTGTGAAAGTATAGCAGGAAAAGTTACATAAACTCATGCAGTAATGGACTGAAGGTGTGGACAGTCGTGTGGTTTAAATGAACAGACAGTTGTCCAAAGACTCTTCAGTTTCCAAATCTCCAACAAGAGGAAAATGATCAAAGGCAAGAACTAGAATAGAGCTGACCAGAGGTGCCTGGGTGGCTCAGTTGGTTGAGCGTCTGCCTTTGGCTCAGGTCATGATCCCAGAGTCCCCAGGATCAAGCCCCGCATTGGGCTCCCTGCTCAGGGGGGAGTCTGCTTCTCCCTCTGCCCCTCACCCCGCTCTTGTACTCTCTCTCCCTCAAATGAATGAGTAAAATCTTAAGAAAAAAAAAAAAAAAAAAGAACTGACCAGCCTGTCAGGTTGAGGATCTTTCTTTTTTTTTTTTTATTCTTATGTTAATCCCCATACATTACATCATTAGTTTTAGATGAAAGGTTGAGGATCTTTCTAACCTATCTAAGAACCAGCCAAGAAAGAGTACTATGCTTAGCAATGTCATCATTAGTACAGATACAAAAACATATTACATGGCCCTTGGAGAATTTTAATTTATGTGGGGGAGAAAGACATGTTAATAAACAATCACAAAAAATCTGACAAGCATCATAACACAGGCGAGTACTTGATGTTATAAGAGCACAAAGAAAGGAGTTATTAATTCTTCCTGGAGTTTGGAATAAAGTTCAGAGTTGGTCAATAATAGCTTCACAGAAAAGTTGATAAATAATCTGTGTCTTCAAGTATAAGCAGGTATTCACAAGCAGAAGAGGAAAGAAGAACCATCCCAGGCAGAAGGAATAGCACGGATTCAAACCAGAGCATTCCTTATTCAGGGACTAAGACGCTGTTCAGTCTGACTGTAGCACGTGGCGTACGGGCTGTATGGTAGGGGGAAGAGTCTACTACAGTTCAGTTCAAAACTGCAGCCCAATCAACAAAGCCTTGCATGTCATGCTGAAGACTTGAGACTTCATCCAGGAAATAGTGTAAAGTCACTAAGTGTTTAAAATGTTTAATCAGGGCGGCATGATCAGAATTGCATTTTAAAAGATAGTTGACATCAGTATAGAAGTCTTAGAGAGTAACAAGAATAGAATAATGGTCTTCAGTTATAGTAAAGTTGAGAATTGAAGATGACTGAGAGCCTTTGCTATGTTAATAAATTAAGGAGAGATTTTAGGAGGAAATTTTCTTTTAATTGGCAACCTCAATCTATATAACTTTTCATGTGCATACTATCCAGTTTGAGTCAGAACAAAATGGGTGAAGAAAAGATTGTTCCAGTATAGTTAACAGTAGAAGATGGTATTTCAAGTCAGAATTCCTAGAAATAGGGCTTGAGATTGAAATGCTTCTGAAAATGATTTATTAAGGGAGTGCTCTCAGAAGGGGAGCAGGGGAAGCCAAATAGGCAAAAGCACTTAGCCAAAAAGGATGTGGTCTCTGCTGAAAACTAGCGTTAGCTTAGCCTTGTCCCTTGGGGGACTCTGGGACATAAATTGTACCACAGGGTTAACGCCTCTCATTCCCAGGAAGGGCAATTCTCAGCTGGGTTGGCACTGTTCAGCTGAGGGCAAATCTTTGTGAAGAGTACAGCCACGAGCTGTTAGCAGCCAAACACAGCCTCTGGTGGATGGGAAAGATGCCAGCCACCACCCCTGCAGTCCATCCCTTAATGCTGCTCAGACCCACTTGCTTCTCATATCAAGCTCACTCCTTTCAGGCTCAGCTGCTTCAGCACTCTGGTGAGCCACATTTTCTGGGCTGATGTCTAAGAGAAGAAGTAGCAGAACAAATGACAGCTTCCCCTGCTGCAGTTTGTTCCAAGGCTGTGACATGGTCATGATCTCCCTCCTCCATCACCCTTCTAGATGCTCCTCCTTATGGGCTGGTACTTCTGCAGGTCTAAGCGGATTGCCTGGAAAGTAAGCCAAATGATCAGCTCTAGAGTGCCATGCCCTAATCAGGTTGTGGTTGCTCTACTTGCCCGCTACAGTTAAATAAGGAACGGGGATACCAAAAATGTCCCAACAGATCACTTGAGCGACAAGCACATCGCTCCTCGCCTCTGATATGTGGCATCACTGCCATCTCCTCATGGTAATCAGATCACTTTCTCTGCCAATGTAGTCACTTTTTTTGTGGTTCCAGCTCGTCTCCTGGCACAAGGAGCCCAGAGTAATCTGGCAACAGTTTTATGTTTACTGAGACTCTTGCTATATCCCCTGGTGGAAGTTTCCCTCCACTGGGGCCTAGGAGCTCTAGGCTCACAAAACCTAGATTTGCAGAGATGGCTCTCTGGAAGTGATAATGAGTTGGGTCCATTTTATGTCTACCTTTTAATTCCTGGATTCATGTATTCTACCTATTGGGGATAGAGCACCATATAATAGCTACTGGTTTAAAGTGTATACGGGGCACCTGGGTGGCTCAGTCGGTTAAGCGTCTGACTTTGGCTCAGGTCATGAACTCAGGGTCCTGGAATTGAGCCCAGCATTGGGAAGGGGGTGGTTCCTGCTCAGAGGGAGTCTGCTTGTCCCTCTCCCTCTGCCCATCCCCCCACTCATGCTCTCTCTCTCTCTCAAATAAATAAAATCTTAAAAAAAAAAAAGATTTATTTGAGAGAGAGACAGAGATAACAACAGAGAGCACGAGGCAAGGAGGAGAGGGAGAAGCAGACTCCCCACTGAGCAGGGAGGGAGCCTGACGCGGGGCTCAATCCCCAGACCCCAGGATCATGACCCGAGCCGAAGACAGACACTTAACCGACTGAGCCACCCAGGCGCCCCTCAAGTAAATAAAATCCTTTAAAAAATAAAGTGTATACAATACCCTGAAGATGGTACCCATCCTCACAGGATATCATCTCTAAGTCAGTATCTTAGTTGCACCAGAGTATAGTAGGGCCAGTGAACCTTATGCTCATATGTCCACTGCCATACTTACTTTGCCATAAAGTAAGTTCCTTGGTCAAATTAGCATGATGTTATCCATATAGTGCACACACATGATGTTCTGCAGAATGTCCAGACAGTTCCAGTCCCTTCAGACTATATTTTGACTAAGCTAGAGAATTAACATAACACTAAGACAAGACCATGACTGCTGTTGTTCATCCGTATGAATGCAGACTGCTTCTGATCCTCCTTCTTGATGGGTATTGAAAATAACATCTTTACCGGAACAATAACCACATACCGTATATCCAGTTAATTTGCCCTAGTGCATATATCACATACTGCATGGCAGCTGCAATCAAAACTACAACTTGGTTAACTTGGCAGCTTTCCACTGTCATCTGCCATGATCCATCTAGCTTCTGTATCATCTAGACTGCTGAATTACATGGAAGAATGATGGGATCCTCACCCCTGCATTCTTTAAATCTATGAGAATGGTACTAATCTGTGCAATTTTCCCCAGGATGTAATCATTGATTTTGATTTACTAACTTGGCAGAGAAGATAGTTTCAAGGACTTCCACATGGCTTTTGCTAATGCAATAGCCAATCAAGAAAACAATGGTAGAATTCTACCAATTTCTAATGGATCCACTCAATTATGCATTCAAGGACTAGGTAAATGACCACTGGGTGAGCATGTAGACCCAGTTGACCCACCATGAAATGAATCTGGGGCAGGACTCTATTCACTTCCCAATATTTATATATTCCCACTTTAACAGAGACCCATGAGGTGCTGTAAGCATCAAGTCACAGAAAGGTCTGGGGGTCTCTTTTCCCCTAGTGTACAGTTTCCTGAGTAAATAGCTCTCACCCTTTGGAGGAAGGACTAGGGAGCTATACTTGCCATAATGTTGCAGTTCCTTTCACATGAGACCCAGAATTTCCTTCAGCCAGTGGATTCTGGGTCTTAGTACTGGCTCAGGTCTGAAGACAGAGCAAGAGATTAAGACTTTCACTCAGTTGCCTGACCTCAGCCTTTGCCCATCTATTTTTTAAAATCTCTTTTGATTATATATACAAATAATACCCTGGATGGCTGCCCATCCCTCTTGCTTTTACATAAGGTAATCATTTCCATAGGTACTTTGGAACACCTTCCACCCCACCCACAGGACAGCCATCCCAACCTTGCTTCCCTTTGTGGTGATTGCACTCACTTTGCTTCTGATAATTCAGTGTTGCCCTGTAGTTTCTGGTAATCTGGAACCTACTTCCCCATTGCTATTCAGTGTACTCCAGTCCTGTAACAGCATCTCCAACTACCCCTGGCCTAAAAAGAACTATGCTTTTCCAGTGTTGGAATCCCCTTCATCAACAGATTCCTCACCATGTTAATAAACAGACCGTCCTGCAAGCCCTCCTGAGGAACATAGTCAAATATGGATTTTTCAGTCTTACTTAAGGGATCCATTTTTCATGTCTATTTCCTATCTGTTTTTTCCTTCTTCCATAGTCTATTACTAGAGCGCTGGGATCTCTAATTCATTTCATGTGAACCATCACTTTTTCCAAGAAACCAAGAGATAGCTCAGTCTTATATTAGACATATCATTGAGGGCCTTGCCAGGGTGTTAAATTCAGTGTGACGCGAGTTAGCCCGTATCAGTGAACAGTCCATATTGCTTTATATTCTGCCCACCTTGATCCAGATCCCTCAGGGTCCACTCCCAGGCATACATGTCAGCCAACTTGGTATATAGCTCATCTCCTCCATTAGTAGGCCATTACTTTCCTACTCGAGATACACTGAGATACAACCCAAATTATCAGTCTGACTCCTGTGATGGAAAGTACAGACAGATCCTGAAAATTGTCTTGTAAGGAACCTGCCTCATCTGAGACTTCTTTATAGTCTTCAAAACAGAGGATCTCTTTTCCAACAAGAGAGGAGGGGTTTACTAGCAACTGCTGCATACAGGGGTAAGGTTCTCAACTCCCCAAATACCCTTATCCCAAACTTCAAGATGTTACTCCTTTTCTTTCAGGGCTCTGACTTTGGCCTAAGAGACTTGCCAAGGCTGAGAATTAAGCTTTTTTTTTTTTTTTTAAATTCTACCACTTTTACAATCATGATGTGAGCCTGATTTTCAAATGTGTCTGCCCTCTAGCTATGAGAGATGAGTGTCTCTTTACATGCTTCTGATGAACTTTTCTGACTCCCACAGTTTGCTTTAAAGTCTGAATAATAGATCTGAGCCTATGTGGCAGACAGACTCTTAGATGGCTCCCAATGAGTCCTGCCTCCTAGCATTTATATCATTGTATAATCCATTCTCTTGGGTATGTGCTGGCCTTGAGACTTGCCTTTAACCAACAGAATATGGCAAAGGTGATGGGATGTTACTTCCATGATTAGGCTACCTCAGATTGTCACTTCCTTCTTGCTAGCAGAATCTCTCTCTTGCTGGCTTTGTTGAATTAATCTGACATATTAGAGAGGCCCATGTAACCAAGAACTAAGGATGGCCTTTAGCCAACAGCTCACAAGGAACTGAATCCTGTCGATCACAGTGGCTTCCAATTGGATGCTTTCCCAGTCAAGCCTTCAGGTGAGACTGTGCCCAAAATGACACATTCATTGCAGTCTTCTAAAAGACCCTATAGCACAGGACCCAGTAAGCCATCCTTCAATTCATGACCCAAAGAAACAGAGAAGTAATAAGTGTGTATTGTTTTAAGCTGCTAAATTTGTAATCATTTGTTTCACAGCAGTAGTAACTAATAGAGCATGTCCTTTTCTCTCTTCAATGCATCAGTGATACTAGCAGTTACCCAAATCCATAGTCCTCATGGTTTCAATTTCCTTATACCTCGCAAAGCCAAAGACATTAGACTAGCTACAGCATCCCCTTCTACCTGTATTTCAATCCAACTTATCACCATGAATGAAAATTTTAGCCTGGAGTTAGCAAAATTTTTCTAAAAAGGAACTGATAATAAATATTTTAGGTTTTGTAGGCCATTCGGTGTCTGTGTCAAATACTCAGCTCTATCTGACAATGCATATACTAATGATACAGTACAATACTAATGAATGTGTTCCAATAAAAAAACTTTATTTACAAAAAGCAGCAAGCTGGATTTAGCCCAAAGATCATAGTTTGCTGACCTCTGATCTTAATCACGCTGCTACAGAATGTTATCTACCACCAGTGACGTAGAGGACTCATCGCCATCCACCTCCAGGATCCCATCTTAGACTCTGCCTCTTGGGACCACTTCTAGTACAATCCATCTTGGCTTGGGTTCTCTCAAAGTAGAATTTAAGAAAAAGATCCTTATAAAAATGATTTATTGAGGCAGTGCTCTTAGGAGAAGTTGATGGGAGAAGCCAGAGGAGGGCAAAGGAAGAAACTAAGCAAGGATGTGTGTTCGGCTGAAAATTGTGAGAGCCTTGTCCTACAGGAAGATCTAGAGCACCAGAGTTCAATCCACTCTTCAATTCACCTTTTACATTCCATATATATCAGTTAATCATGGCCGCTGGCTGCCCCCATGGGGGAACATTCCAAGCAAGGCAGCTTCCCTTCTCAGAAAATAAAGGTAGTTGTGAACTTTTAGTAACCACCCCTCACAGCAGCTGGAGAATGGGAACTTTTCTATTCCTCCCCTGGGGTGAACTTTACCCCAATTAAACTCTTCTTAATAGCTTGGAAACATTTTTCATTAATTTCTAAAATATGGAAATGAGGTGGTTACAATACAAGGGGCTGTAGTAATATGATGCTTAAAAGGATGCAAAAACATTTCTGTTAGTTTTTGTTATATATTTTATAGTGCTGATTATCACTTTCCTTGGCCTTATGTCAGACTACAACCAACATAGTCAAAGTGGATAGAATTGAAATGACAGTTTGGGGAGCAATTAAGGAAAACATGGGCAGTACCAAGATGCAAAACAAATAGCTCAAAATTCTCATATCATCTGGTGTTCACTATCACATAGTATAACAGCAGTCACCATGGAAACCAGCTGCTTCAGTTTCTCTCCCACTCCATCCCATACTAGCTGTGTGAACTTGAGCAAGTTACCTAAATTTTTGTGCCTCCATTTTCCCATCTGTAAAATGGTGCTAATATCACTATCTAGCACATATGGTCACTGTAGGGAGAAAAAAATGAATTAATACATGGACTGTTTACAACAGTACTTGTATGTAGCACACACTTAGTGAATGTGCACTTTATTATTATTGTTGTTGCTATTACATTTGTTGTGACCACTAACTTACCTACTGTTACATTTAAGAAATTTTTCAGTGTACCCTTAATTGCACTGTGTGTTATGGGCCCTATTTCTTAGTCCTGCACTTCAGAATGCTAGAAAAGAGAATTAGATTAGTCTGCTCTCAAGCAAAACTCCAAATCTCCCTTCTAAACCCCAAGAGAAATTCTGCAAAGAGCCATATTCTTGAGTCCCCTCTGTAGAGGAAGAGTTGGAAGTGCCCCCATGCTACTAAGCGAAAAGCAAGAAAAAGTTTTTTTTCTCTATCCACATCTGAGATAATTATCCTTTAGTAATAAAACTTCAAGAGCCTCCAATTTTGGTAAGGTAAAATTATGCCTTAATTTTCTTATCCTCATTGTCTGTCTAGCATTTGTACTTCTTCTCTTCATCTTTATAAATCACTACCTCTCTTCATCTTCATAAATCACTGCTCAATAAACAAGAAAATAGGAACCAAGCAACCAGGGAGATTTGGAAGAAAGATCACAATTATTTGACGAGTGAAACATCTGGAAAGGGATCATGGCCTCATTATCTTTCAAAAATAGTTAATGAATCTCTTCTTTTAGTTCACCGAAGAATTGTTAAGTGGAAGTGCTTCATCAAACATTAACTAAGAAAATGTATGCCAATGCTTTGGATAAGTCAAGTTGTCATTCTGCTCCATAAATATTTATTCTGCAGATGGTTTTTAAACCAATCAGTTTCCTTTTTATAAGGAAAAGTTAAGTTGGTATATTTATTCTAGATTATATTACAGAACTTTTCAACAGTTGGGATATTTAAAAACATTTATTCAATTCCTTTTCCTATTTAAAATCAGTGGCTTGAATTGAACAAATCATAATGTAGTAGGAATTCTCTAACTTACCAGGTGAAAAATTGGTCTCACCTATTACAAGTCTCACTGTTTCCTCGGCAATGTAAAGATCTGTTTTAAAAAAATTAAAAGTCTTTTGAAATCCTGCTCTTCAGAAAGAAAACATTTAAAATCAATAAGCCATTGGACAGCAAACAGTCTTTGAAAGATAATTAAACTAAAGAACTAAATTATTTCAACCTAAACGTGATTATGCCTTTCTGGTTTAAAAACTCATTCTTTTAATAAGGACTTAAGTATAATATAATAAGGAACAACTGGTGTCATGTGAGGCAACAAACACATTAAACATCAACACACTGCATTGTGTCTATTTGATTCAATCACCAAACACTTATTGAGCACTGACTAAATGCCAGGGACTGTGACAGGTGCTAACAATGCAAAAATGAAATGGTGGTTACTGCCTTCAGGGAATTTGTAGTCTAATGCAGGCGACAGCCACTGCGGCAACTATCTATAATCCAGTATGACAAGTGCGTACTAGCCGCATCAGCTAAGTATTATGGGAGTCGGCAGGGGTTGGGGGGTGGTGGTGGCAGAAAGTGACTGCCCAAATGTGGTTTAAAATTGGGAAATGCAATAAGAACTTTTTAAGAGGCAAGGATCACACACACACACACACACACACACACACACACACACAAAAGGCAGTGAGTATATGAATGAAGATTAGCAAAAGCCTTCCTGGGAACAAAGAGAGAGGAAAATTCTTCACTGTAACCTCCCAGGAAAAGCGGGAGTAAAAACACTTAAAGAGCCACCAGATTGTGAGAACTGTCCCTATTTTAACACCTCAGGAATGTTTTGATGGGAACTAAATTGTGACTCTAATGACCGACCTCATTCTGTGCAATAGTATTCCTGTAATTATGAATGCGCTAAATTTCACTAAAATCATTAACAATGACAAAATATCATTATTTCAACATGGCAGTCGACCACATGCTACAAGTAAACTAGCACTGTGGTGTATTCAGTTCTGGGATAAATGTGGTCACAATGGATTGATATCCAAGAAAGTTACGGTGTGACAAAAAGTGACATGCTCAGCTATTCATTCAGTTAATAAAACTCATTTAGTCGGCAAGATATAATTGGATGAACCTGTAATATGAATGTATTGCTTTGGCATTTGCTTTCATACCTTTGTAGGCTGTTAAATAGATTACCAAACACTGTTCTTTATCTGACTTATCCTCTCCCCCATTTTGCTCCCAGAATGAACAAATTTTACTTTTCTTTCTAGACAGGTTTCTGAGCAAGATAGTCAAAGGGTATCAAGCGATGAAAACCTCTGGCTTGACATTTTTTTTTTCCTGAAAAATTTCCCGTGCATTTTATTTGGGAGGTAACACACAAGGTTGAATAGTCTTTAATTCTCTGCCTCAGTGGTCAACTTGCCCTTTGGATGGTAAGAGGCCACTGCTATGTAAAACTGCAGCTTCTTAAACTCTTCCCTCTGTCTATCTCTGAACCATCTGGTTTTGGTCAGTAAGATATTTTTTTTAATCTTTCTGAATATTTGAATAACATGATTAACTTTTAAAAGCACTCTACAAAATAAAGATTTAAATACAGTCCCTGCCCTGTGAATTTATAACATAATGAAAAGGCACCTTCCAAACAAAGAAAAGATGGAAAGATATTCTTCCCTAGAAAAGTAAGTGACAATGGGGAAAGCCAGTTGTCTCTTTTTTAATCCTTTGTCTTTGACATCTGTCATTTTGGGGAGAGGGTTATGTGGGTGTTGGGTGGTATTACAGTAGTAGTTGAAAAGTTCTCTTCACCTTGTGGTGCTAATTCTCTACCCTTTGTCAATAACTTTCTATCTTACATTATTATTTTCAGATATTTTTCCCTTTAGAACACACCTAAAGATTATATTTGCAAATATTTTACACACCTGAATTAAAGTTTGAAAAACACAATAGCAACAGCAATAATAATGATTAAAATGAATGAATTTATTTAGTGTTGCACAATTTTCAAAGCATATATATATTATCTCATTTGATCCTCATTGATAACTATGTGGCTAGGGAGGGCAGGTACTATTGTTTCCATTTTACACGTGAGAAACATAAATACTTTGATTGGGTTCCCCCCGAAGCTTATTCTAACACAAGGATTCAAGGGCAGGTACAGTAATCGCGCCTTATCTGAGGCGGATACGTTCCAAGAACCCCAGCGGATGCCTGAAACCACGGTAGTACCGAACCTTATGTAGACTGCTTTCTCCGGTACAACATACCTATGATAAAGTTTAATTTATACATTAGGCACAGCAAGAGATTAACGATAATAACTGATAATGAAATGGAACAGTCATAACAAGATACTGTAATGAAGGTTATGTGAATGTGGTCTCTTCTTCTCAAAAGACTGTATTGTACTCACCCTTCTTCTTGTGAAGATGTGAGATAAAAAACACCTCCGTGACGAGCTGACGTGAAGCGAATGACGTAGGCATTGTGACAGCATTAGGCTACTACTCATCTTCTGACAGTACCTCAGAAGGAGTATCATCTGTTGCCAGACTGCCATTGACCGCAGGCAACTGAAGCCATGGAAAGTGAAACCCAGATAAGGCGGGGGGACCGTTGTAATTTATTTGGGAGCTGATCCCAGGAAACACTGACAGGGAGTGAGGAATGAGACAGAGAATGGAAGAAAGCCAATAAAAAGTGCATTTTCAAGGCAGTTCCAATTTGGCAACTGGAGCTTAGTCCTGCTGGGGACCCCTGAAGGATGGTGTAGAACACAACTTAGTATCAGCCCAGCCAAGGGGCAAAGAAGCTGGCATATTTATCTACCAAATCCCCATCCATCTTTGGTTGAAATTGGCCTCTGGAGAAAACAATTCTAGGGAATTTCTGGCTTGCTTTATTTGTAAACTGAGCTTATCCTTAGAGCAAAAAAAAATTTACATCCTCAGCCCCAGAGTCACAGGTGTTCACAGAAAATAAGCAGTCTTCAGGTGCAGAGGTGGATGCTGAGTGAACATGGGCATGGCAGAACGAAGTCGGCTGACCAGCCTCCGTGAGGGTGGGATTAATCAATCCAAAGTCATACAGTTAGTGTAGGCAAGGCCAGGAAGGGAGCAGGTAAATTCCCTGATCCCGTCAAATAGATGGCAGTCCTTGTGCTCAAAGTGTAGATTAGGAGAGAGAAGAGAGAATATACTAAAACATGGAAAAGTATTCTTTGAAGAGGTCTTGCAGTAACCGAAAATTTAGTCACCCTGTACATATAATAAAATTATTCAAAACCTGCAGTTTTTATAGAATGCAAATACCAATATCAATACATGATCCTTTACACAGCAGACATACTAATATCCTGCCAAAATACATTGCCAAAGTTTTCTGTCTAATTGAGGCATTTTGCCAAGGACACTAGAGCCAATTTTAGTATTTACAAGTGCCATAGTACAGTTAAAGGACACGTATAATGCAGAAAATTATGACACACGAGCGTTTAGGCAAACACCCTGTAGACGAGTCACAGCCAACGTGTTCGTGCCACCACTTGATGGCCTCTTCACATTGGCAGCGCTCGCTCACCGGTAGTAGTGGGTTTGCACAGTTGTGAAATATTTGCATACAGATGTGAAGGTATTCTTGTGGCTTACTCAATAAACCAGAATGGGGCTTTATGCACCCCTCAGTTTTCAGTTAATGTTGTTGACAGAATGAATGGCTATTTATGCCCACCAGCCTTTCATGTTCATTCATTGTACACAATACCTAAGTCTTACAGACCTCATCTAAATGCCTCCCCTCTTAGGAGGGTGCTTATGGATTCCATTGTATATATAGGGTAGCATAAGGTTCAATGATTCTATCTAATCAGCAGAGTGGACCTTATATTTTAGCAAAGCCTGCTGAAGCCTTTGTTCTGCAATGGGGCATTATCCTTCAACTTTTACAGTAAGTCGAATATCTGTACAAAGATCTTAGGCAACCAAGGCCTGAACTTAGCTTTCCCAAGTATAAATACCCCATCCTCACTATCTCCCAACACTGATATTTGGGAAAAAAGATATACCTACACAGGAAAATTGTTTCCTACTACTTGTAGTAAATCCTTAGTCTACCCGTCTATCTGACTGTGTGACCCAGGGCCGAGCACACAGTTGGAGGCCAATAAATGCTTGCTGAACTTCATCAACAAGCAAGTTGCAAAGCTATCAGCCTTGGCCACTGTATGTTCTAAGCTTTCTGCAACATGGTACAGTTTCTGGGACAGGAAAGGTAAAAGTGAAGAACCTCCTTCCCCCCACCCATCCCACAATCTTTTCAAGCAGGGAAAGGAATGTGAAAATGTGATCTGAGAAAGGTGTTCATGGTAGATGCATGGAATACCACCTTTCTACTTGGATTAGAAATGGATAATTCCATAGGGTGTAGTCATTATTCATATATCAATTAAAATCAAAACAATAATTTTCCTTCTATACAGATCTACTATTTTAAAAAGAACTTTCACAAATATATGATGTCTTGTTAGTTGTACATCAGCCCTATGAAGTGACTAAGGATTACTGTCTCTATTTTCCAGATGAGAAAACTAAGTCACTAAGCTTAAGTGGTGGCCCCAGACTTACATATTTAAGTAGAAGAAAAGCCAGAATTCCATGCAGATGACATCAGAGACTGGGGTACTGATGTAAGCTTATGATACATAATCTAAAAAAGCACATTTTAGAAGTTCAAACTACAGTTTCCTAAGTTTCGAGATGCCACATAAAAAATGCAGACACGTTTGTTTACTTCTGCAAAGCAAATTAAATGTGTAGTCCATGCATTATTGATGTCTATTATTTTAATTCCTAAGAAGTATGTGTATCAAATTGCCTTTACAAGAGAAACTATTAAAACAACTTGTATTTACATGCCTTTTTAGTTTACACTCAAGTATTTATTTTACTGCTAACTTCAGGACAGTGATATAACGTGACACTATTTTCAATATAACGTGACACTATTTTCAAAATCCGATGTGCTGTTTCTGTAGCACAGATCAGTGCTTGCACACCAGGGAACTCCAGCCTGGGCTGGGAATATACAAGGCTAGAGGCTCTTCATTAAGGGTTCCTGGGCAACAAGCAAAGAAGTCAGACCAGATGGTCACCAAAGGCCTTGAACTGTAACCTAACCTCGGAGGATTTTTTTTTTTTGGTTTTTACAACATTTGCCCAACATTTCTAGAAGAATCTCAGTGATTCTAACCCACCTCTAACTTCTTATTCTTTGCAAGTATAGTTCATTCCTCTTGAAATCTTTCTCCTGTTCTATGGCCAGCACAGAGAAGTAGGGGCAGACAGGCCCAGCATAGACCCCAGGTCTCTTAGAGCTAATTTAGGGCAAAAGCAGAGAGATGCCTCAGGCCAATATTCACAGGGCTCTCAGGAACTCCAACAGCCGAAGAAATCACTGCCTGATTTACAGTGATACACTATGACTATCAGAATTTAAACATGAAGATAAATTAGAGATTATTTAAAATAATATATTCATTGAATAGATTAGGAAGCAGGTCTCCGAGAACGTCTATGACTTGGCCCAAGTCAATGGCAAAGCTAGAGATAAAACACCCCACTCAGAGTGAAATACAATATATTTATTTGCTTAAAAACATAAAACATGATCAAGATAGACCAGTGGTGAAGCTTGTGGACCAGACTAAAGAGCACAAGATTTCCAAGTAAATCTTTATTTACTTAGAAGCCTTGAGACAGAATACAGCAAGTCGGTTTGGCCTCGCTGCCTAAATAATGAGGTTAATATTTATTTCTGAAAAGGCTTAGATCTATCATCTCAAGCCTTAAATCATATCCATTCAATGCCAGGCCTAAGCATTATAGTAATGGAAAGGAACAGCCAGTCTGAAACACAGAGGCTGATGATAGATGCTAAAATAATGAGTACGCTTCCCCCCCGTGCATAGGTGATCACTGGTGAGGGAAGGGCATGGCTAGCAATGGCTTTCTCCTCGGTGCTGTGTAGAGTTGAGCGGGATGATTTATAAACCTCAACACACTGAAGACCAAAAAAATAAATCATTAAGTAGCGTGGCTCATGATTCAGCTTGCTTTTATTTTTTTTCTAACATGGGTAATAAATTGTGTGGGCTTTAATAATTTATAGGAGATGTTGTTATAATGTGAGAATATTAACTTTGGTGGGTCTTTTAATTTGCTTGTGAGGTCAATAGTGTGTCTCTGCCGCAGGACAGCAGCACCCGCCAGAGCACAATTGTATTTTGACACTTCAGTCAGAGGCTCCTGGGGACTAGAGGAGACAGTTCACTCTAACACTGAGCTTATCAATTTGGTGCACGCCCCTCAGGAATTACATGCCACAAAGAGAATTAAACGAATGGTTTGAAAGCACTTAGAGTCGTAGTAACACATTCACATACAACCCTCTCCCCCCGCGTCCTGGTGGAAGCATAACCTGACAAAGGCCATTTTATTTCTGCCCAGGACTACTCCTCGGGCAGGCAAGGGGAGAAAAAAATAGATAAAAGAGAAAATTTAAAAACTAACAGAATGCAAGGCCAGGAAAGCCACTGAAATATTCTAGATTCATCTGGGAATGTGCCAATCTCTTCCCAGTTAATAATGTCCTTCACAGATTCCCTCAGATGTGTGACAATAGTGACCCCTTCTTATTTCAGACATCATTCCACACTGTCCTGCCTATGTTTTCAGGCTGGAAGGAAAGAGCCATGTAACCATTTAGTGAACATCAGAGCCAGAAAAACATACACACAGAGGAAAAAAAGACGCAAGAGGAGAGAAAAAGGAAGAGGAAACAGTTCAAGAGATAATGTGTGAGAAAAGAGAGTGTCTGGGGGACAGGACTGAAGAGGCTGACAGCATCATCAAGGCTCTGTTCCCAAATTGTAACTTTAATCCAGAAGCCATACCATATAAATAAAGACCTACATCGTTTCCTATTTCAAATCAGCATCTCTCAATATATAGTTCTGAGAGATTAAAAATGAGGAAGAAACCAGCAGAATGAACAGCACAGAAAGCCTTGGTGGTGAAGTGAGGAAGGCTGGTGCTACGATATCGTGAAGGTATCAATACCACGTGATGGTAAGAGGGTAGTGAACGAATGGAAAAATGAACAGAATCGATGACTTACACCTTGGTCCCTCCACTCTCTTGTGTTCCTAATGGCTATTCCTGTGTCTTTGAATTTTCATTAGAATATCTTTCCTTTGACCTGAAACATTTAGTTTCTCTCTCCTAACCTGAACCTAACCTGAACTTCGGCTTTTCTCTCATAACCTAATCCCCAGAAATTCTAACCAATCTCAGTTGGCTGTTTGTTCTTTGACCTCAACACTTTGTCCTGCTTTCGTTATAGGGTCTAGCTCAAGGTTTGGTTCTTTCCAAAGATGGGGCGTGCATGTGTGCGTGTGTGTGTGTGTGTGTGTATGTAATGATGTGTGCATTACAATATGTTTACTTGTTTTCCAGAAAATATAGATGCATTATCTATGCAATAAATCTCTTTCATAACTAAATCAACTTATAATAACACCAGGTCTCTCTGCCAATGGCCAGGCTGACCCACAGTATACCATACATTTCTGACAGACTAAGAAAAACTTTGAAACTGCAAGCTCTTAAAATTGTTTTCTTGTATTTGACAGTCCTATCCCTTAATCAATCCCCGACATTCTGAAGAATGCTAACATGTGGACTATTACATGGTAGTCTGTGCCATCAGAAAGAAAGGGAAAGATGCTCAGGAAGAGGGGACAGCTGGAGAAAATATTTTACAATTACCAACATTTGACTACTAGTGCAGTATTTTTTTATACCCAACAAAAGAAGAGGGAAAAGCAAAGGTCTCTCTGTCAAAGGCTAGTCCTACTCCTTCCCTTTTCTTAAAGGCAGTCTGGCTTATTTATTAAAGTCTAAATAAAGTTAGCAACTTCATTAAGGCTATGGTTCTTAAACTCTGTTTAAGGAACATCTCTTTTTCTTTAAGATTTTACTTTTAAGTAATCTCTGTACCCAATGTGGGGCTCGAACTCACAACCCCGAGATCAAGAGTTGCATGCTGAACCAACTGAGCCATCCAGGCACCCCTAAGAAACATCTTTTTGCTGGTCAATGTAACATAGAACCCACTATCTTACACAGAATGTGGAGGAGCTACTTTGTTTGAAATGGTGAGAGGAAATCTGGAGCTCTCAGTACTTGACTTCCTGTGGGCAGGGCTCTCCATGGACTCCTGGAGTGCAGTGGGGTACAGTCCGAAAACCCTCAGGTTAGAGCATAGCACAAAGGTAAGCATAAGTTGCGTCCCAGCAGAATCAAATAAATAGGTAAAATCAAATCAGATTGTCAAAGCAACAAGCAAGAGTGCCAACTGCAAGCAACTATCTCACACTGTTCAGTTTTCATGAGCAAGTGCTAAGAAATGAGAAGCAATCAAGACCAGAACTGTGGGGTTTGGGGATGAAAAATTTTCATTGCTAAAACTGGGACAGTTTTGGGCAAATCAAGACAGTTGGTTCTCCTACTGAAGGGACCCTCTATGAGGGTCCAGATAATAAGTCAACTCATGTCTTTCAATATTGAGAGGGTAGAAACAGCAACATCTTCCCACTGAGAACACAGCCCATTAGGGTTCATCTGAGCCATGTGTGGTTAGCATTAGAGAGCTCTAGGTTCTTTGATGGGGAAATGGGGGGAGGAAATACAATGAAAAGGTACCCCTGTTATAAACCACAACACAGAGGGCAGGTATACAAACACACTCATACACTTTGAGAAAGTCTTAATGTGTTTATTCTTATCACCAATTGGTTCTTCCTTTAACAAATAAATGTGTTGTAATGCACATATCATTACACACACCCGCACACCCACACCCACACACTGCACACACACCAAAGACCAATTGGAGATCTTTTCACTCCAAATTTAGTGCCCAGTGTCCTACTAACCACATCATCTGGGATGTGATTTAGGGTCACTGATGAGGACAGTGTAGGGGCAGCAATTCCCTCAGATGCTATAATGTCTGCCATCCAAGGTCAACACAAAGAGCCCTTCCCCAGACTGTAAATCCTTTTGTATCAGCCCTGCCTGTGGAGACCGGGCTCTGCTTAATTACAAGGCTGAATTCTAAATGTGCTTGGTGTTTGTCAAGTCAGGAAGAGAGAAAACTATCCTGTCTGTGATTTATGTGTGCCCAATGACAAACTAGATTATTCAAGTGAGAAGAGCAGATGGCCCCAAAACAAGACAGTTATGGCCCACAATTATAATAATTATAGCACCCAGTGGATCTCCAGGATATCAAGAGAGCAAGGAATCTAACAGTCACCCCAAAGACACTTAAAGGAAAAGGAGTTTAAGCTAAACCCCAACTAATAAAACATGTCGAGACCCTTCTTCATCAAGATGAAAAGGTTTATTTCCTCATAGTGGAAGACAGCACCATAGGGAGACTGTGCCGTGAGTAGACCATGGCCCCAGGCAGGACTTGCAGTTTCTCTGGGAATGTCATCAGCTACTTCTGTGAACATCAACTTTGTGAGCAAGGACATTGCACTGATTTGGGTTATCTTGGGAGAAACCTAACTTCTCAAAGGCTGATTTACATCAGTCATTTTTGTCCCTTATTTCCATTGCTGACAGTCTGGTTCTATTGTCTGTGACGATTAGATTTTGCAGTCTTGAAAATAGCCATGCAAATTACCAAAATGTTTCCCATTTGAGACCTTATACATATTTGAATAAAATCAACTCTAAGCTGTTAAATGGAATTAAATGAAATAGGCTAAATCTGATGACTGAAATTTTAAAATTTCTGCAAGAGGCTCCCCCTATCCCAACCTTTTATTAATGGCCAATTGTAAATGACTTTCGCAAATGGAAACACTATTTGTCACTTTTTTTTAAAACAAGTACTGCACTCTACTGTCTCAACTCCCCCCCACTCAATTTAAGCATCAAGATTTATAGCTCATCGTGAGCTCCTCTATCTTTCTTTCCTTCTTTGTACCTCTCCAAATGCTCAAGCAGCTTTTTTTAGAATAAAGTGAAGATGGTTTGTACTGAACTCACGCTGAGCATTCTGAGACTTGACTTTCAAAAATTTGTATTCTCCCCCACAATATAGTTTGTGCTCCTTCTAACTCCTGCCCTGGCATCATCATATTCTATATGAGCCTACACTTTCTTTCAAATTTCCCACTCTGTATATCTTTGGTTTTGTTCTGGGGTTTTTGCTACTTTGAAACCATTCTGTATGTATAATCTTGATTGGCCAATAAAGATTTATTTGCCACTAGCAACCAGTTACAGTAAAAGTTCCAAACTATTTCATTTCACTTCATCTTTCTGCAAGGTGTGACCAAGTTTTGGTCATCAGCAAATTCTTTAGTATTTATTTTATTTATATAGAGGAGAATTTTATCAAAGATTACAGACTTCTGATACAACGTGTGCATAGGTCAATAACACAGAACACTACCAAGAAATGACTCCTACGTACATAAACACACACACACATCTGAGGCTTCAGTTTAGCCTATATGAATCAAGTATCGGTTTGCTTTCATTTGGTTAATTTATTTATACCAGGAACCCAAGAATCTGACTATGAACCCAATTTTTGCTCTCTCTGCCTATCTCTTTATTTTACTTTTCTTTATTTCTTCCCTCTTTCCTCTTTCTTTTCATCCCTCTCTATACGCCCTAATATAGCCATGCAAACACACATGCAAATGAATGTCTCAAGAAAAAGAAAGTGTGTGTATGTAACCTAGATCTTTCATCTACTTGTTTATTCATTCTATAGCTTTCACATAAGTATGTGACCTCTACAATCATGTGACTAGAAAACCACACAGCAAACTGTACATTTCAAAGAAGCAAACATCTTGAACAATGAAATGCCTCTCAATCATCTAACTTAGACTTCCAAACCAAAAGCAATGCTTTCGTGAAGTGAATCAATTTCTACAAACTTGCAAAACTCAAGATTACTTCAAAAACTTCATCTCTTAAGTTTTTAATTTCTAATTTCTGTAATTCTTAAACTAAACTTTTCTTTGAGTTCTGGTTAAATTACCCTGGAGCCAGTCCCGGGAATATATCTTTCTCTGACGCTAGGAGATATATGAACATGGTTAATATTTATGCTGATGTATGTTTCCCCAAATGCAATTTTGGATATCAAAATGTAGGTTATAGTCTAGTTAAACCTAAACTATAGAGTCGACCAATTTATTAAGCATCTATTTTCTTCCAGACAATTCATTAGGCTCTGGGGACTAACCAGTGAATGAGGTATATGTGATCCCTGACATTTTGGAGTTTATAATCTAGCAGTGAGTGGACAATTAAATACACAACCAAATGTGATAAGGGAAGTTACAATGGGGACAACTGACCAGGTTCTTCTAGACTAGGTGGCTGACTCAGGGAAGACTTGTCAAAGTAAATGTCATCAAAACTGCAGACTGAATGATGAATGGCAATTAGTGAGACAAAGATGAGACCAAAAAGCTCCTGGTGGAAAGAAAAGCACATATGAAGGTGGGGGCTAAGAAAGAGCACATTCTCTTTGTTATTGTTTTACCTTTGCACACATTCATAGGTCCCTGGTGTTATTCAAACATTTAATGTTTAGTTATATGCCTTTTGGAGTATTTATATTTTAGGAATCTCTCCCAAAATATATTTGCTTAATTCTCTGACTTGATTTGATTCTGTTAACTAAAGATAATAAGAGAAGGAAAATGGTCACCTTTTTTTGGTACTTATTGAGTTTAGAAAATTTAATTCAAATGTTTTAGTTGCAATATTATGGAAAAGAGATAGAGACAAAACCCATTAAAAGTAGCTTTTCTTTTCCTCTCTCTCAATCCCTAGAGTTTATTCTCAAGGGCATTCTCAAGGCCATAAACTCATGAACCCTACTAAAGTGAAACACCTTCATAATATTTCTCCCAGGGCCAAGAAAAGGAAGCACTGAGCATGTGTGAGTATTAGGCTGATCTTTAAAAGGATGTAGTAAGTGGGTTTCACTGTGCTGGCAACTCTCATGGGTTCATTTTTTCTGCTACACTGGGTAGCACGTTCATATCCGATTTTCAGTGCATGATTGCTTCTAGTTATGTCTCCGTATTCCTGCTTCGGGAAGGTTCAGCCATTCAGCCCATCTTCCTTTCTCTGGGTGAAGGGTGGGTCAGAAGGTAGCAGTAGACTGAGAGTTGTTTCCCTGGCTGCTTCAGAACCCAGTAGCAGATGCCCTCCATGCCTGAGGTGCATGGGAAGGGAAAGTTAGACCCTTGCCCCAGAGCTAGCTTCACAGGATAATGAAAGCACTGGTATTTTCTTTGCCAGTTTCCTATCCACCACCTTTATGTTTTTCTAAAGCCCTTTTCAGAGTTTGTTAATAAATGTCACAGAGAAAAAAAGAGTCCCATGTTCAAATAAGTTTGGGAAATTCAGGGTAAAACAAAGTTAACAAGGTGTTTTGTTGTGTGTGTGTGTGCCTCTGTGTGTGTGTGTGTGTGTCTGTGTATGTGCGTGTGTTCCCTAAAATGCCTCTCAGAGCCTTTAATATGCTCATGTGCATGTAGATATTTGAGGGAGAGGTTTATGTAGTCCTTATCAATCTTATTGAACTACTCAATATGTTTTTCCTCATAGCATTTCACCGTGCCAGTATTCCAAGAAACACATGTTGGAATCCTAGCTCTACTACTTTTCTCCATTGTCTGTTTAAGGCTAAGGACTCTTGTCCTCTCCATACATTTATTCTTCATTCTTCTCCCCAGTTTTTCTTACCCCTGTTTCTCTGTTCTATTCTCTTTTTTTTTTTAAGAGAGAGAAAGAAAAAGAGAGTATGAGCAAGCGGGGGCAGAGGGGGGCGGCGCTGGTATGGGCAAAGGGAGAGGGAGAGAGAGAATCCCATGCAGGCTTCACCCCCAGCACAGAGCCCAACTCAAGATTCAATCTCATGACTTGAGATCATGACCTGAGTAGAAATCAAGAGCTGGACGCTTAACCGACTGAGCCACCCTGGCGCCCCTCTGTTCTATTCTTTTTACCTTTCCTTCTCCCTTCCCTTTATTCTATCTTTGGAAATCTAAAATAGCCATTGAGTGACTGAAATAGTGACTCCTGGGTTCCAGGTTCTGGTCAAGACTCTGGGAAGAGATCACCTAAGACCTCTGCTCTTGGGAAATTTACACTGGAGTCAGGGAAGCGGCAGAGGAGATACTAAACAAGGAAACAAACATGCAAGTGCATTTTATCTTCTAATTCTTATAAACCAAGCCAAAACCCATCTGGGATGCACAAGTCTTGGGTTCTCTTTGATAGATCGCAATTACCAGCATAAGCTTTGAGATAGATAAGGGTGAGCTACTCCCTCTACAACCTTGCTGATAGGTTATAAATGAAAGCAAGATTCACACTAACTCCTATCACACACTAAGGACTTTTTTAAATAAAATGGATTAGGAAACAGGCTTCCCACAGTTAATGAAACCTGTTCTGTGGCTTGATGGAGTGCCACCTCTCTGTCCTTTCAGATATTCCCATCACTATCTTCCATTAAAGGTTTCCTCAAGATAGATATGACAATATCCCAGAGTCAGGATTCTCCTGTCCTCATCAGCAGCAGCAGGCCATCAAGTCTTCTAAACCAATAGCTAGACATGGGAGATTTCAAGATCAGGTTCTGCATTCCAATTCCAAGAAGAAAGTGTTTTCTAGGTTTCTATGCCTTGTGCAAGTCAGATTGGGGGATATAACCAAAATGTTTTTGGCACATCCACTTTTAATTTTACCAGTGAGAGTCCATCTCTAGCATTCATCATGTTAATTAACAAGGCACTAATTTCACCAATAAAAATCCACTTCTTTGGACGCCTGGGTGGCTCAGTGGTTAAGCGTCTGCCTTTGGCCCAGGTCATGATCCCAGGGTCCTGGGATTGAGCCCCGCATTGGGCTCCCTGCTCTGTGGGAAGCCTGCTTCTCCCTCTCCTGCTCCCCCTGCTTGTGCGCGCTCTCTCTCCTTCTCTCTATCAAATAAATAAATAAAATCTTTTAAAAAATCCACTTTTTCCATTTACAATCCTAATGAGCAAAACATCTTTAGCGTAAAGATAGTGAAGTGCTGGAAGTAGCCTCCTCTGGAGTGTGGCCTTTCTGAACAGTGTTAGCTAACAGCCTCCCACCCTCCTCTGGGAGAGTGAATTCCTGATGAGTGTGCTGTGTGCACCTGGAGTTTAACTTCCACTAACTCACCCTTAGATCACAACACCTATTTAAATACATTTTGTGTAAATTACAGTGTGGCATCTCTCAGTCCTAGAAAGAAAACAAAACAAGTTAGGAACTTGGAGTTTATTTGAGAAGGTCCCTGGGAGGAGAAGGGGTGATACCTAAAGATACTCAAATTAATATCTGAAGGAAGAAGGCAGCTGGACTTAAGAACATCTTGGGGAAGTGCATACAGGCAGAGGTAAAAGAATACAGAGTTTCCCATGCAAAAGTCAGCTTGATGTGTTCGGAGCTGACACAAGCCCAGTGTGACTAGCATGGGGAGATGCTGTTTGGAATGAGGGGAGAGGAGGTGGGAAGGACCAGGAGAATCTGGATCACGGAAGGCACATGTTAAGGAATTTGGATTTTATTCCAAATATAATGGGAATTCATTGCAGAGTTCTAAGAAAGGGAATGACATGAGATTTACATTTTTTTTTCAAGATTTTATTTATTTATTTGAGAGAGAGAATGAGAGACAGAGAGCACGAGAGGGAAGAGGGTCAGAGGGAGAAGCAGACCCCCCGCTGAGCAGGGAGCCCGATGCGGGACTCGATCCCGGGACTCCAGGATCATGACCTGAGCCGAAGGCAGCCGCTTAACCAACTGAGCCACCCAGGCGCCCCGAGATTTACATTTTAAAGGAGGTCTCCTGGCTAAGTGAGGAGAATGGACTGCAGGGGGGCAAGAGAGGAATCTGAGAGACCACAGTAGCTTTTGCAGTTTATGAAAGAGATTATGGGGGTCTAATTTGAGGAGGAGGTAAGAAAGGAAGGTGGAGAGAAATGGAAAACTGTAGGATATATTTGGACTTTGAGCCAATTGAACTTAGTGATTAATAGGAATTAGGAAACAGAGTGAGGGTAAAATGAAGAAGAACCTTAGTTTGGACTGTTCAACTTGCTGCTTGTGGTTCCATTTGTTAAAATGGGGAGGGCTGAGGGAGAAATACAATCTTTTGGGGAGCAGATGGGAAGCAGAATCAATATCCTACAATGAGATCTTCAACATATAGATCAGGATCTGCCTGTAGGGCCACAAATTCTAAACCACTGGTTCTCAAGCCAGTTTCTTCCACTGAGCCTGGCAGATTTTTTTTAAAGTTTGTGGAAATTGCTGGAGGCATACTAAAGCCTTCAGCAGCATTATGCTATCCATTCCAGTCAGCAGTCTTGCAATAAAAAATCCTATCCTTCTTATCTAAAAATCTAAAAGCTTTGTGAAAATGAAATGTAGTTCCTTTTCATATAAAGACTAGAAGTCCTACTGTGACAGTCATAGGCCACAAGGTAGTTATTGAGGAACTGAATACATCGTGGCCTTGGGATTCAGGAGATACGAGATCAAATTCTGGCAAAGCTCCCGATTCACACTATGACTTTGGACAAGCCTGGCAGCCTCAATTCTCTCATTTGTAAAAAGGAAGTAATCGATGAAGTGAACACTGAATAAAATAATGTATGTGAAAAAAATTTTAAACTTAGTAAAACTTCTATATAATATTAGCCATCACTTTTATTATTATAAAAAAAATTCCCAATAATGCAGGCCTCCTTTGTGAATGTAATAAATATGAAACGCACTCATTGAAACTACATCGAAAGCCCTCATTTTACAAGATTTTGCCATGTATAAATTAACAATTTTAACAAAAATATATTCTCCTGAGCCTCCAAGAAGTGAGCCTGGATAATAAATGACATTATCTCTTACCTAAAATCATTTCAGTGGTATACAGAAGTTCACTGCAGCAAAATCACCTGGGGAGCTCTCCAACATGCTTGCCGTAACTTGCAGAATCCAAATCTGTGAATGGACCCCAGGAATCAATATTTATCAAATACTTCCCTGGTGATGGTGATAGAGCTGGTCCACAATCCAACACTTGGGAAGCCAGTTTATAGGTGAGATAACTGAAATTAAGAGAAGTGACTGACCCAAGAACATGGTTGGATTGAGAGCCTTCTTTTCCAATCTAGACAAACATGCCTTCCACTGCATCTCATGGGCACCATCCAGGGCCTGGGTCTTGCTGATCCTTCTAAATAAAAAAAACCTTGAGAGGTAGCAATAGTAAGAGCCAATCCTCTTCGGTACACGAATCTCTCTGCTTCATTTAATCACAAAAGTAAGCAGGTACCCATGAGAGTAAAGCTGAAAGTGAATCAGAATGGGCTCAGTAAAGTAGATCCACAGGCCTAATGAAAGTTAGAGAGCCTTGGGCACCTGGGTGGCTCAGTCGTTAAGCGTCTGCCTTCGGCTCAGGTCATGATCCCAGGGTCCTGGGATTGAGCCCCGCATCAGGCTCCCTGCTCCGCGGGAAGCCCACTTCTCCCTCTCCCACTCCCCCTGCTTGTGTTCCCTCTTTCCCTGTGTCTTTCTGTCAAATAAAATAAAATATTTAAAAAAAAAAAAAAAGAAAGATAGAGAGCCTGCCCACGTTTATCCATATACTTGGTCTCTCCCATGCATTTAAGTTGGGGCTCATTGGCAATTGTTGGAGAACCTACAGACATTTTATGCCTACTTCCTGTCAGATGAGAATGCAAAATGGTACATCAAAAAGAGTGGGGGGGCTTTAGAGACAGATCTATATAATCTTAAAAATGTTTCTCAACCCTCTAAGCCTCAGGTTCTCCAATAGAAGCTAAAAATGATTTTACCCACTCTGCAATGTTTGTGAATAATGCACACAAAAGTACATGTAAATTCCTTAGCACACAATCAGCACTCATTAAATATTATCTTTGTCCGTGTTATGATTATTATTATTAAGCTGTGTGTACCACGCAAGGTACTGTAGATGTTAGGTGATCATGACATGGTCCCTGGCCTCAAGAAGCTTACACAAGTAGGGGAGACAGACAAGGAAACACATTTTTTTTTTTTAAGATTTATTTATTTGAGAGAGAGAGCAAGAGGGGAGAGGGGCAGAGGAAAAGGAAGAGAATCCCCAAGCAGACTCCCCGCTGAGCTCAAGCACAGAGACTGACACAGGACTCTATCTCACAACACTGGGATCATGACCTGAGCCGAAATCAAGAGTCAGATGCTTAACCGACTGAGCCACCCAGATGCCCCAAGGAAACAAATTATTTTAATAGTATAATTTTTTAAAGTATGGACTCTGGAAGCAGTTTGAATCCCGGCTCTGCCACTTACTGGCTTTGCAATCTTGGGCAAATTACTTAACCAAATATGTAATTTTCTTATATATAAAACAGATCATTATATTTGCCCCCTAAGATTATTGTGATGATTACAAAGACAACGCATGAATATACATAGCACAGAGTTTGGAACATAATTAAGTGAGAAGTGGGCAATGTGTGTGATGGCGGTACCAAGGAACAAACCAAACTCAGGGCTGGGGATGGTTTATGTGCACAAAAGCCCATGAAAGAAGAGAGGCCAAAACTGAATCTTGAAGGTCATATGGAGATAACCCAGAAAAGAGACAGGAGTAGAGCATTGAGCAGATGGTGCAGTTAGTAATAAGGTGGGATGCAATCAGAGAGCTACAAATAATTCCGCCTGGAGGCAATAAGGAGTGCAGAGCAGACAGACATGTGAAAGAGACCAGGAAGATGGACAAAAATAGTGAAGGAAAGGTTCCCTACAGGCCTAAGGAGCTTTGATTCCATCCTGTAGAAAACCCAGAGCCTTCCAAAGATTTTAATCAGGGGCGCCTGGGTGGCTTAGTCGTTAAGCGTCTGACTTCGGCTCAGGTCATGGTCCCAGGGTCCTGAGATCGAGCCCCACATCGGGTTCCCTGCTCAGCGGAGAGCCTGCTTCTCCCTCCCCCACTGCCCCTGTTTGTGTTCCTGCTCTCGCTATCTCTCTCTCTCTGTCAAATAAATAAATAAAATCTTAAAAAAAAAAGATTTTAATCAGAGGAATGACATGATCAGATTTGTATTTTAAGTGATAAAAATAAACAATATAATCCAGTGGGATAAAAATAGCTAGGAGTGGGGAGGGGTTAGCACTTATAAATGTGAGCAATGCCTATGAACATTTTCTGAGCTAAATGACTTTTAAAACAATTTCCATTGCTGATTTAAGATACTTTGCACAGATGTGAAAGTGCTTTTTTTTTTTCTGACGGAATCTCATTTCTGCTCTAAATTCTTTATATCCTTTTGTTTGCCCTCATTTGTGTTTACACCACCTGTCAATTTAGTATAATCTGTGATTTTAATGTGTTTTCTCCCTCTTCCAGATCATTATTAAACGCTCTAAATAAAACCAGACCCATCACTGCCTCTGGCACTTCCCTCCCTGAACACTTCCACCTAGTTCAATATGCTGATTGTTATTGACATAATACTTCTAAACTCCTTGAAACTTGCTTAGTACACTCTAGTCCATACCTATGAACAAGATAGATAGATAGATGTTTTCTCTTTCACTAGGCAAGACCAGGGCTCTCTGGCTTGGTCCTATAAGGTTTGGCCCTCTTGATTTAATCTCAAACAAGGGTACATATATGGAGTCCAAAAAAGATGATACTTGATGATACACATGTAAATCAATAGGTTCTTGTTCTATGTGGTCTTCAATGCAAATATCCTAATGGATAGACCTAATCAATATCTTCACTCCATAGTACAGTGATTGAGGAGTGTGTGTGTGTGTGTGTGCGCATGAGCTTCCAAAGCCAGATTTTATGGCATCAAAATCTTCTCTTCTTTGCAGAGAAGCCAGGTTTCTCCCCAGTGGTCCAGAGATTTTTTTTTTTTTTTAATGTAAGTCTGGAAATGCTTGAGTAAGTCACAAACATCTTCTTAAGCATTCTGGTCACCACTGCCTCTCCATTTCTCACGTCCACCTCCAGTTCTACTCCTAAAGTCCAATTCTTTTGGAAGTCAAAGCCGCCAGTGTTTGTGGACATACTAGGATGGCATAAGAAATGATGTAAGAAAAGAGTAGAGGTTGTCCCCATTGCAAGAGGCAATTCAAAAAACAGATATCAATAAGTCAAAAGGCAGTAAACATAAACACAGAATACTGCAGACCATTCTGCAGACTGCTAGATTTGGCCTTCCCATTCATCCCTTCAACAAATCTTTTTTGAGGCCCAGTCTAAGTGTTAGGCCTGGTGTGTGCTCTAGGGACCACAAAAATGGAAAAATCAAGATTGAAAAATGAAGAATAGTTGGTCTCTAGCATTAGGAAGCTAAATCTAGCTGGGAAGAATGACTAGGGGAAAGCAATCCAGAGCCTATATTTTTGTGCATTTTAATTTTTTTCCCATAACCCAAATGGCATCTCAGAGATGATCCTATTTTAGACATGCTTTCACTGAATGAAGTTGGGAGTTTCAAAGCAGGCAGCTTCAGATTGCATATGCCGATCATTCACTCCACCATGCTCATGTCTTACCTTATTGCATACCCATACCTAATAATTTCCCACTTCCAACCAAAGTCAAGACCTGAAACAGTCAACCTTGCTCACTGGGCCATAGTCACCTACAAAGCCATCCCTAGAGGTGTTTGGACCTTGGGCATCTCAACCAACACAGGGCCTACCCCAAATCAAGAGGAAGCCATACTGTAGACAACTCCTACAGGCTCCCTAAGAAACTTCTGCAACTGAATTTTAATGAAGTTCAGAAAGAAGAATAAGGTACAATGTTTCCCCTTTCCCCCACTTCTCTTCCAACAGACAACAAGCACAGGACACAGGGAAGCTGCCTCAGTTGCCTGAAACAAGAGGCAGGTCCGATCATCTGAGTTCATCAACAGTATTTGGAATTTTGCAGTCTGGCTGTTTCTAGTCTGCGGTTGCCTATTTTTCTCTTTTTGCCTCCATTTTCTCTTTTCAGGTCCTGTCCCTTCACATTCAGCTCAGTGAGGGTAGAGGAGTTTTTTGAGGAACTGTGCTTTCGTAGTTGTTTACTCCTTAAGGTCAATTTGCCTCAAGTGCTCTATTTTATAACGCTACTACTTCCAAGCCTTCAGCACTGTGAGTCCTTCTACCTTGTGAGGATACCTACGCATTAGTACCCAATTCTAGTTTTCAGAGAGGTCAAACACTTACTACCGTGGGCAAGTTCACTGAACATCAGTCTATAGGACTGTTAGAAAGATTAACAGGCAATACCACTCTCAGGCATCCTCCACCTGGGTTACCTACTGCCAATGTCCCAAATGACCCCCAGAGCAGTTTCTTTACTGGCTTTTGGTAATAAACTTAGTTTTTCACCTCCCAATTTGCTTTTAAGTACTTCATCTCCACCTGGGATGTGAACAACCATGAATTTACAATTATGTCATTGATAGGGGGCCCACAATCCACACAAAGAAGCTTCTCCTTTTCAAGAACAAACTTGGCTTCTTAGGTGTACCAGGAAGGTAGCAGAGCTCAGATGCTATGTCAATGTTTCTTTACATGGTGTTTTTCATTGCAAGCTCCGTTCCTGTAGCATAATCTAAAATAGTCCTTGTGGAGTTACCTCCACAAATAAACACACTTCAGTAAGTAGCCCTTTGCCAGGGTCATTGCAACTAAAATGAACAACAAAAAAATTCCACCCACTCTGATTTCTGATGGTGACCTAGTATTACCCTTGAAATGTGGAAGGAGCAACACCCAGAGCATAACCTTTGTTGGTTATGGACCTTTCCCTCTGTTATAACACTCCTTTACTTTCAGTTGCTGAATTTTTACAGCTACATAACAAAAAGCTTTATGGTTAAAGGCCGCGTTGCCTGTTTTCCCTTCCAATTAGAAAGACTGTAACTTTGTCTTTGCAGCATAGGAAAGGTAGAGTGAGTAAAAGAGCATTAAGTAGGTATATTAAGGGATTTATTTTTATCATAGGTAGTTTGGATTATGGCACTTGACATTGACATTTGACTATATCAAAGCATCCAGAAACAAAGCTTAAATAGTAAAGTTTTAGTAGAAAACTCAGTTCTGGGTCACCACATAATAGTTTTGTGGAACGCTTGCCCCTGAATCCCTTGCCATCACTCATAATACACTGTTCCCAGTCCGTTCAGAGGCTACTGTCTAAACAAGACAGAAAATTTCCCATGTAATGTCACCAATTTTTTTTTACATTCTGAGAATCCTTCCCCAGGCACCAGCACAGTTTTAAAGGCAGAAAGGTGACCATATATTTATGACAGTTTTTTTTTTTTTCCCTTGGACTGAGGTTGGAGCACAAGAACAAAATAGCTCTTTTTGTTCATTGTACCAAGAAATTTCCTCCTGGATCTATCAAGTGTGACTGTTCACCTAGCAAATAGCTTGGACATATCCAGACATAAACACCATATGAATAAAACATGTTGCAATTGTTGGATATAGTTATGTTTTTACAAAGACAAGGTGTTCTGCTCTACCCGATCTCCAGAAGTTCAGGGTAATCATTCTCAACTGTGACATTTTATCTTATTAACTGAATAAAAATACTTTTAATTATCTCAGTTAACTCTGCTTATTGTGACAGTATATGCATCATTAATTTGGAGGAGTTTTTATTTAACTGTTACTGTAACATAATGGCGCTCTGGGTTGGTTATGAATTAGTTTTTTTTTTAAAGGCTGAACATTTGGTTTCCACATTTCCACTCAGACATTTATTTATATATTTTCTTTTCCATTAACTTGAAATGAAGTCCTTTAAAATGAAAACTGTTTGGAGGGGAAGGATCATTAATTAGTCATACCTTGTTGTTTTACTGATAATCAAAAGGTCCAGAAAATAAACAATTCTGTCTAATCCGAATTGCTGTACCATGTCTAAGGAAAATATAATCCCTAAAAAAAAATTAATCTGGGCCACACAGTGATGTATAGGCTGAGATCAGCACTTTGATTTGCTCGACCAGGCTGAAGAAGCCAGAGCATATCACCACTTATGAGTGGACCGCCAGAGCCCAGCACAGTTGTGGATTTTTTTTTTTAAGCCTGCCTTCAAACCACCTGCCGTGCCTTTAGTACCTCATTGCCCTGGGCACTGACCCAGTGGAGATTTCCCTATTCACCAACAATCTAAAGCAATTTGCACTTATTGACACCATAGCAACTAATTGGTCTTCATGACCTGCAAACTTTCAGGAAGGTCAATTTAAGCCACCTTTGTTGTGTCAGGGATCAATGTAAAATTCCTCAAATCAGATGCACTTCTGCTCTCTAACCCCACTGGAAAGTTGTCTGAAGTTGTTTTAGTTGCCTCCATGAGAAGGCAGCAGACGTATCCAGTCTAAGGCTTAAAGACTGATATAACACATTTTGTGATCCCTGCATAAGGATGAAACAAAATACACCAATCTATCTCCTAGAAAGATCACTAAATTGTACTGAATTCTTTCTATAAATTAGGTCTGGTGCTAGGTAAGGTGTGCGTGCGTGTGTGTGTGTGTGTGTTGTATTTTGCTTTGCATGTAATCTTCATAATACCAGATTAAACCAGGGAAGCAGTGCATGAAGTAGTTAAGGGAACATCCTCTGGAGTCAGACTGTCTGGGTTCAAGTCCGGATCCTTGCTTAGCAGGTGTGTGATCTTGAGCAAGTTACCTAACTTCTCTGGGACTTCATTTCCTTGTCTGAAAAAACAAGGTGGGTAATGACATAGGATTGTTTGGCGGATTTAATAAATGAATATGTATAAAATACTTAGAGCTTTACCAGACACATACTGCTTAAGGATAAACACTAATTGTTAGAACTATTGTCCTTATCTTGTATTTTACGGCTCAGAGGGCTAAGGTCTAAAAGAGATAGAGCCAGATTCTGAGAATAGAAGTGTTCTGCACTATGCAAGTAATTCCCCACAAGTTGGTTAAGCACTGTTGGTGGGACAGGAAACATCTGTAGGTGGTAGGTGGATGATACTTTATTTCAATATTAAGTACTTTCCTGTGAAGTTGAAAAATGTAAAATGTGTAAGTAGCATATGAAGTACATGGCTTCAGCATACTAGTGTTTAGGTTAAGGTCAAGTAAGATTCAATTTAAAGAAAAATATTACATAAAATGTAGTGTAAGAAAAACACAAATGCGGTCCCCAAATTAACTCATTATACATGAATATCTAGGGTTCAGGAATACTCCACTATAACATACTGTTATATTCTCCTCAAAAACAATAGTGTTCTGAATTCGGGTTAAGGACCACTATGGAAGTGAAGTACCTGTGCTCCATCCCTATTTTCTGAGTTTAGCCAATTAATGAAACTAAATTATACACTTGTGATATACTCAGACATCTGGTTTATAGTAATGTAAGAACGCTGTCCTCGAAGAAGGAATACTTTAATTGAGCAGAAAAATCCAAAAGATGTGAAAGAGAACTTATAAACTGCCTAACCTGTGTGGTGGTATTTGTAAGTCGATCTTCAAATACTGACGTTCAGGGTAGGGAGACGTTAGTATGCACTGGAGTAATCAGAAAAGGCTTCATGTGAACACGGAAGCAGAGTGAGGCTTGTAGAGGCTCTAAATATGTAAATGGAAAGGGTAAGGCTTTCCGCATGTTAGGAAGCACGGAGAAGCTCACCAATATTCACTGTGGAACTTTGGAAAAATGGAAATACCAAAGTTGCACTCCAGACTTTTATGTCAGAATCTCCCACGGTGTGAAGCAGGATGTTGTGTATCTTTTTTTCCTATGCCCTGGTGGTTTTGTTGTAGATGTGGCTATGTCATTTTCTGATTATTCTTGCTTTCTGAAGGCTGAAGAGCTTTTTCTCTTTGGCTTCCGAGGAGAGCAGCCCCTACCTGAAAAGGCCTGAGGAGGGAAGAGACTGGCTTTGGGGCGAAGTCCATTTTTCCTGCTCTTTCTCTTATTGTTTTTCAGAGTGCTTTGATTTGTGTGGTAGGCAGAATTCCAAGGTGGTGCCCTGATCTCCATGCTCTGGTGTTATGATCTATCTGTCCTTCAGTGTGAGCAGGACTCTACCTTGCTTCTAGCTAATAAAATATGTAAACTTGATGGCATGTCATGCCTCTCTAACAGTCTGTCTTAGCAGATTAGAAAAAGAGATTTTCCTAGAAGCCTTAAAGAAGCAAACAGCCATGTGTGTGCTCCCTATGGAGAGAGCCATGTGGCAGAGGACTGCAGGTGGCACCTAAGGCCTGAGGGCACCCAACTGACAGCTAGTGAGAAGCCAGGGTCCTCAGTCATATAGCTGCAAGGATGAATTTTTCCAACAACCTAAATGAAATTGGAGTAGATTCTTCTTTAACTGAACCTCCAGATGAGAATGCAGCCTAGCCAACACCCAAATTAAAGCCTAGTGAGACCCTAAGAAGAGAACCCCAGTAAACCATGCCTGGACTCTTAATCTACAGATAACCTACAGACATATGAGATAAGAGATGTCTGTATTGTTTTAAGCCTCAAAGTTTGTGGTGATTTGTTATACAGCAATAGGAAATTAACAATCTGACTTTAGCCTGAATAAATGGAGGGACAAAATCACGCTGGTATCTGAATCAGAGACACCACTTGACTCCCTCTCTCTCTCTCCTCTGTGACTAGTTGTAGTTCACCATACATTGACATTTTTTCTTTGGTGACTTGCAAGAATGAGTAATTCTGGGGAGCATATCTGGCTCAGTCGGTAGAGTGTGCCACTCTTAATCTTGAGGTCATGAGTTTGAGTCCCACGTTGGGTATAGAGCTTACTTAAAAAAAAAAAAAAAGCATAGTTCTACCATAGGTCAAAAGGGTCTCCCTCTTCAATTACCATTTTAAAATCCATCCCATTCCCAATATGCAAATAAACCTTAAAAAGTAGAGAAACATACATTTATATGAGGATTTTTTATAACTTCTTTTCTCCTTATTACAGAACAAATATGTGTTCATTGCAAGAGGTAAATCCTAACAGGAGAGGGGTCATCTAATACAGCAGCACGAAAAATGTCCACTGTTAATATTGTCCAATATTCATCAGTCCTTTCATATACGTCTGTACTCAAAATTGGCACCATGTACCCTTTAGAACCAGCATTTTTAAATTAACAATATACCATGCATGCTTTCCAAGTTATTTAACAATCTTTGACATCATTGTTAGTTTTATAATGTTTTTTATATGATATTCCACTTTACATATTTGATTTAACTTATTTAACCAATCTATATAGAAGTAGATTTGAAGGAACTTTAAAATTTTCCAGCGGCACCTGGCTGGCTCAGTCGGAAGAGCATGGAATACTTGACCTTGCACTCATGAGTTTGAGCCCCACATTGGGTATAGAGATTACTAAAAAAAAATAAAAATTAAAAAATGAACTTAAAAAAACAAAATTTTCCAACAAGTAAAGCATTGGAAAAATATTAAATGGGTATCAATTTTATCCTGAACCACTTCAAGTTTGTCAGACTTTAAAGAACCTCACCTGGTGATCTCATTAAAATGCAGATTCTAATATAGAATCAGAATCAGGTCTGGGTAGGGCCAAAATTCGTATTTCTACCAAGCATGTAGCTGAAACTGATGATCCCAATCCTTGAATCACACTTTGAGTAGCAAAGGACTAGGTAAGGGAGAGACTAGAATCGATAACTAACTTGGAATTAAAGGCCTGGCCCAGGACAGACACAGGGCAATGGACAGTAAAAGAAGTTGATGAATATTGCAAAAGAACAAACAATGCAGCCTCATGACAAAGTGAATCTAGAGCGTAAGAGTGGTAGAAGCATCATAATCAAACACTTCAAGATTAGTGATACCATTCAACAGAAATGAAGACAATTTCAAAAGGCTGTAGTGAAGTTCATTTGACCATGTTGAATATGACATAAGAGTAGGTTATTGTTGTGGGTTGAATTGTGTCCCCCCAAAAGATATGTTGAGGTCCTAACCCCAGGTACCTGTGTAAATGACCTTATTTTGAAATACGGACTTCGCAGATGTCGTCAAGTTAAGATGAGGTCATACCAGATTGAAGTGGGCCTAAAATCCAATGACAGGTGTCTTCCTAAGGAGACGGAGATTTGGAGACATGGATATACACAGGGAAGCAGGTCATGTGATGACAGAGCCAAAGACTGGAGTGATAGAAGCTGCAAGCCAAGGAATGCCAAGGATTGCTGGCAATAATCAGAAGCTAGGGAGAGGCAAAGAAAAATTCCTTCCCAGACACTTCAGAAGGAATGCTGCCCTACTGACACCTTGATTTCAGACTTCTACCTACAGAACCATGAGAGAATAAATTTCTGTTGTTTTAAACCATGCAGTTTGTAGTATTTGCTGTGGCAGCTCTCGGAAACTAATATGGTTATCTAACTGTTAAGGTGTGAAAACAAATAGAAGTATGAGATTGAAGAACACGCTTGTCAGAGATAGTGGTGCCAATTTTAGAAACTTTAGAATAGAGATTATAGTTCAAGCTTAAATAGTTCAAGCACCTAAGAAAAGAAGCATATAGAAAGAAGAATTGACAGCCTAGTCTTGAAAATCACTCACAGTTGAGGAGACTGAGCAGGGAAGTACAGTAACCCCAAAAAGTCATTTAATGTCTCTAAGTCCCACTATCCAATTCTGCATTAAAAAAAAGGCAGGGGGGCTGAATTCAACAGTCTGTGAGTTCTTTTGCAGCTCTATTATTTTACATCCATCATTAAGCTACTACTTCGGCTAGACACTGGGAAGCTAAGAAGCAATAAGAGGGAGTACAGAGTATGTTTGGTGATAATGACAATAGGAATACTTTGTATTGGGTCTTTCTGGGGAGTTCAAAACATTTTTATCTATAATATACTATTAATCCTAACACCTTCACTATGAAACAGAACAAGCATTATCATCATTTAAAGGATAAAGAAACAGAGACACGGGAGAGTTAAATGAAAAAGAGTCTTCAGTGTGATATATTGCATGAATGAGGCAGAATGCTTATCAAGAGAAAAACTAATGACAATATAAAGAGCATAGAAATATTGCTAGAAGACGCATCGCAATCTCCCAGCCTCCCCCCGCCTTCCTTCTCTTCTCCCTCCTCCCTCCCTCTCTCCTCTGAATTACCTTGCCCCTATTTGTAAAAATAGATTTTTGGTTACAGAATATTTGATATTCAACAAAAGAGAAATAATTTACATGTTGGGTGATCTGGGAAATAGGTATTTTTCTTCCTGGTTATTTCAAAGGTTCTCTTTCTTAGGGTTAATGAATAAAGAATAGTTATGTTAGATACTCTATCATTTCTGTAAAGCTGGTCAGTTTTATCCAGTCTTTAAGGACTGGAGCCTCTATCAGCGGTATTTTACTTATGGAAAGAAACTACAGAGCTGCCAAATCTATGTCGTGAGAGTTAGGCCTCATTTTGTTCTTTAGAAAAATTCAGTTCCTAAGCTGTCTCACCCCTTCAAAAGAGACATTCCTGATGTGCTTCAACAAAGTATTAAAATTTTACCCTTTCTTTCTATAGTTGCATTCTTTGGGGTGCTATTACCTTAAAGTTGAAAAACAACAACCAACATCAAACAATTCGTATTAAAACACACAGGCCACCAGCAACCATCACTTCCTAATGGCAGAACCATCTTTTTTTTTTTAAAGATTTTATTTATTTATTTGAGAGAGAGAGAATGAGAGAGAGAGAGCATGAGAGGGAGGAGGGTGAGAGGGAGAAGCAGACTCCCTGCCGAGCAGGGAGCCCGATGCGGGACTCGATCCCGGGACTCCAGGATCATGACCGGAGCCGAAGGCAGTCGCTTAACCAGCCGAGCCACCCAGGCGCCCCTTGGCAGCACCATCTTAGGAGTAAATTACACATAAACATAAAGGCATGCCTTGCATGAGCTAAATTGTGGACTAGATACAGTTAAAAGTTCTTTGTTTAAAAAGCTGTCAGAGAAGAATTTTCATTCTTTCATTTGCCTTTGAAGAGTGACTAGCCTGCAGCAATCTCAGCTATATTTTTTCCACTATGACACAATAACAATCCCAAGTGATACACCCCCCGAATGACTGGAAATTGGGTTAGGCTGCAGGAACTTGAGACCCAAAACACAGTGGCTTAAACATCCTGCCACAAAGCCCCAAAAGTGATGGATGGCTTTCTAACATGGTTTTCTAGTGGTACTTCCCTGGAAGAACTCCATTCTTTTCCACCTCTAGTAAACACCAACGACCAACAAACAACACCAAAGACCAAGGTAGTGGTGCGGCCACCAATCAGTGAACTGTTGAGTCAGGGACCTGCTGTACTTTCACAAAAGCTGTAAAATAGGACAAGTGTTATCATCATTTAAAACACGTAAAAACTGACACATGGGAAATTTGAGAAGATTCTTCACTCTAACATAAGGAACTTGCCAGAGGAGTGGACCTAGGAGACATTCCAAGGCCTCTGGACTAGATGGTCCAAGAAGGAATATTTTTCTTCAGTTCTTTGACCAGTCCCTCTGAGAACGCATTTAATAAATATTTGCTGGTGTGGAAATGAAAGCACTTGTATCTATACTTTATCAGTAGGAAGAGAAAATTGGCAGTTACACAGTTTAATGATGCCTTACACACTCATGAACACTGGAGTGGTGAAGGGCATGGTGGGTGGAGGGGCAGGGAGAGCTGAGTTAAAGATGGGAGAAGGGACAGCTCTGCTCTTTTTGCTTTGATACTTTATTCATTACAGTGATGCCAAACCAGATATACATACTACTCAGAGGGTTTTTGTTGTAACCTTTAGTAATTATCAGTCAGTGTTAGCTATTATTCTTATTACTGATATTATTATTCTAGAAACGGGTAATGGGTTCAAAAGTCATGAAAACTGAATCCATCTTTCCATAGCAAATGTGACTATAAAGGCACATGACCATTAAAAAAAAGTACTTGAATGTATATATCCAGTTTATCCAACCAGTGTGATGCCCTTAATGGCTTTCTCTTCTCCCACAATATGAACTCAGAACACTCTATAATAGGTTCCTTACCCAATTAATAGTTGTCGAGGATCCCCTTTTTGATAAATAGGCCTCTACTTGAGCTGTGCACAGAGGTAGATTGGGCTGCTATGAATAATAATAATAATAATAACAACTATAACTTATTAAGAATTTCCTATGTGCCAAGTGCCCCATTGCCCAGTCTATTTTCATTATCTTATGTAATCTCACAACAACCCTACTGGAATGTACTATTACTACTTCCACTTTCTATAAGGAATCTGAGGCTCAAAAAGTTAAACAACTTTTCCTGTGATCATCATGGAACTGTCTCATTCTGAGTAAGAGCAGACTCAGATGCAAAGGCAAATTTAAAATAGTAAGACAGAGAGCTTGAACTGGATGAGAACTCTAAGACCAGGCATATCTTAGCTAAGACAAAATCTGAGCATGGAGCCTTGAGAAGTCCCTTAAAGCTCTAAATTTATACAAGTTCCCAAGCCTCAAGCTCTAAGCTCTTGGCCTCAGTATACCACAAGATTTCGGAGCCTGGCTCTGGCCTGCTGCTGGGGTATGATCCTGAGCAGCTGGGAACTGTCCTTGGCTAGCTGATGAGAAGTACCATCGGTAGTTTATATCTTCTTTACTTCTTGGCAAGCCAAGCTGATAGCTTAACAATCATGTTAGTTGCAGAGAATCAGAGTATTTTTCAGAGTTCCTCTTTCCATGTTGCCTTCAGGTCCCGTATCATAATTTTTTTTTTAAATAACTTAACCTTTTAAGGTTGAATTAGATTTTTAGAACCATGTAAAATCATTGAGATCTAAGTCTGATGAGAAAGGTACAGCTGGGTAAATACTGAATAACATCAATAATAAAATGTGACTATGAAGTAAGATTTCTTCTGAGGGCAATTCCCAAAGTGGAGTTTTGAAGATGTTTGGAGTGAGAACGTCATCACTGGACTCTACCTGTGGCATCTCCGAGCTACTGTTTGGCTATGGAAGTCTCCGTGGGTACGCTAAATAATCAGAGAAGTTTCCTATGGTTTTTATGACTTGTCTTAACAAGCAAGCTAAATGTCCTCTCTTGATGAATCTTGACTGATATAAATGAACATTTACTGAGTGTCTACTGAGTGATAATGAGCCAGACATTCAATGTATTATCACATATTTTTCTCACAACAACCCAGTGAAGTTAGGATTATTATCCCAATTATAGATAAGGAAACTATAGTTCATAAGCAAGCCCTATGCCACACACTTCTTTGGTAGAATTAGCATTTAAATCCAGGTCATGCTTAGGAGGATGCTTTCTTTCCACCACTCACAACTGTTTCAGCCTTGGCCTTTCTAAGTCCCTCTCCAGGAAGAATTATTTGTAGAAGACACAATACTTTCTCAATCAATCAAGTGCAAACATATCTCATAACCTCAAGAAGAAAATGATTTTCTTAGGCTTAAAAATTGAAGTTCTTTTGCTTCACAAATATTTATGGCCTATATTAGATATCTTTACTTCTCAAAAAAATAACAAGAAATAATGTGATTTATTTTAGATAAGGTTTTAAGATTGTTTAAAAGCTTTTACATTTAGAGGATAGTACCCGAATCACAGATTGTATATTATTCCCAGGTCTCATTAGAGTTTTCAAGGAGAAAGTCATCCTTATATCTACCAGCCAGTAGAGTATCTGCCAATAGAATTTATAGTGCAAGAGTGACCATTAACTCCTACTGCTTTAAAGCACATTTTCTCTTAGAGACCCTGTCAGTTTAGACATACAGCAAAAGCTCCATGTATTGACTTCTAGTTGAAGAAGATGAAAAGGGTATTTTTTAAAAACATACTAATAAAAATAAAGGTTGAATCATATAAGCCTTCAAGGAAGAAGATAATAATACCATGCATATGTCAGTTATATATTTTTCCTTCATATTAAGTATTATATCATATTAAATGCCTGAAGATATTAACAAAAACATCCTTAAACCCTATAAAATCAGGCTTGACACTCTAAGGCAATATTTTCAAACTAATGGTTACAAGTCTCAAGCACATTGTTAAATCAATTTAGTGGGTCGTGAACAGCATTTTTTTTTAAAAAGGAAGAGAACACAATAGATTATAAAAGAAAATATTAGAATAGAATACAGTGTATCAGCCTACATAACACATGGTAAAGTTAAATTTTGTGTTATAAATGTAAACTCCATTTTTACTGCTATTTCCCCATCAAATAGAATAGAGAACAGTGCTTGGCACATAATAGGCAATAGATAAACATTTGTTGCTAAATGAATGAATATGTGTGTGTAGGTATATAGATTTTTATTAATCTTCTATACTGGATCAAAATGTAAAAAAGACTTCTTAATGTAGGGCAGGATAAAAATTTTGGAAAATTTTGTGTGTTATAAATACACACACATACATATACATGCATATACATACACATACATCCATATAATACATGATAGTCAGGCATACAGTGTCTTAGATCAGATTTCCCAGAAGCAGAGTCTGAGACAGGAGATCCTGGGCAAGTCATATATGGAGACTGTTTTTAGGAGACACCTATAAGGGAGGAGGATGAGCAAGACAAGGAAGTGGAGAGAAAATAAGGCAAAGCTATAGTTTCAGAAGTCTAGCCTCCCAGTTTTCTCTAGGAAAGGCAGTTCCCATCAGCCAAGGGCAACCCCCTTCCAGAGAAGGAGGCAGTGATAAGCTCCCAGACAAAAAACTGATAATTATCCATTCATTTATTCAACACATACTTACTGAACACCTACTCCACGCCAAGAATGGTGGTAAGCTCTTGAATCTGACCCCACCGCATCGAGATTACAGTTTAGTAGGTCAGTGCCCAATTGCAATTTTTGAAAACGTAGGCTACTTATGATAAAATACTTTATAATAGGAAAGGGGGCAATTTATATCGCAAATCAGACTCCTTGGATAATCCTCACATTTCTCTCACTTCTTAGTTTTCCTGCATTTTCCTCACCCTTCACAGTGAAACTAGCACATGCATTTAGAATGAGCTAACATGAATGTGAAGGTATATATTAAGCTTGATTAGCAGCCTAGAGGAATTTCTGAATATACCAATACTTCCTTAAAATATGTAAAGTGTGTTACAACTTTAAAGTTTGTAATTGTTGAGGGGAGCCTGGGTGGTTCAGTTGTTAAGTGTCTGCCTTTGGCTCAGGTCATGATCCCAGCGTCCTGGGATCAAGCCCCGCATCGGGCTCCCTGCTCAGTGGGAAACCTGCTTCTCCCTTTCCCACTCCCTCTGCTTGTGTTCCCTCTCTTGCTGTGTCTCTCTCTGTCAAATAAATAAATTAAAAAAGAAAAAAGTTTGCAATTGTAAGAATAGTTATATGAAGTGGCAAAAAAAAAAAAAATGTCAACTATGCTATTGACATGGAAATAAAAAGTTACATTTCTGAGGAAAAGAACTTAGCAGCATCTTAACAAAGCTAACCAAGCAAAACAATTTCTAATCTACTGTTGGCTTCTACATATTCTCCTAATTTTAGGTGATGTTTTTAATATTTGGATGATTAAAATAATAAGCTACATTGGGGCACCTGGGTGGCTCAGTCGTTAAGCGTCTGCCTTCGGCTCAGGTCATGATCCCAGGGTCCTGGGATCGAGCCCCGCATCGGGCTCCCTGCTCTGCGGGAAGCCTGCTTCTCCCTCTGACCCTCTGCTTGTGTTCCCTCTCTCGCTGTGTCTCTCTCTCTCTGTCAAATAAATAAAAAAAATAATAATAATAAGCTATACAACCTAATTCTGAGACTTGTGGACATACAGTAATAATGAAGAATAGTGAAAAAAATTACTGCTTATTCTGATTCTTATACTAGCCTTATCTCATTATTGTTTTTTTTTCAGGAGTGCATCAAGAATTTCTACCTAGTCAATCTGAGCCTAAAATACAGATTAAATCATGTCACTCACCAGCTCCAACACCATCACTATCTATGGCTCTTTTACAGTCTGGAACCAACCTACCTTTCCAATGCCATCTCCCACCAGTTGTCTCACACTGGATTTAAACCTTGCCTGGATCCCTGTTCTTTTAACTGACCTCTTCTAGAGCTAAACCATTTGTCCTCCACTTGAATGACTCTTATCCCAAACCCACTCCCAGGCTCTGGATCTAACTCTGACCTAAATCAGAAAGCAGAGTGAACATAGCAGATTTATGGTCCTCTAATTGTCCTCAGGGACTTGAGGGTTAATGACCTTATCTCCTGCCTGGTTCTGACCTTGTGGTCTATATTAGTGCTTCTCAAATTTCAGTGTTCATCTCTTGTTAAAAATGCAGATCCTTATTCAGGTAGAGAGGGATGGAGCCTTCAATTCTGCATTTCTAACAAGTTTTAGGTAATGCTGGAGCTGCCAGTCTGGGGACCACATTTTGAAGAACAACCGCCAGCTTACTGATTCTCAAATTTGTCTGCACCTTGAAATTACCCACTGGACCTGGGTCCCTCCCTAGATATCCTGACTCTATTGGTATGGGTTGAAATCTCATCATGGAGAGTTTTAAAAGTTGCCCAGTTGATTCTAATGGACAGGAAAGTACTGATAGTTAGGTCCCTGATTGTTCCACTTTGCCTGAGATCTAGTTTCAATAGTCCACACAATATGATTACTCCCATTCTTTTTTTTTCAAGATTTATTTATTTATTTGAGAGAGAGAGAGTGCAAGCAGAGGGAGAAGCAGAGGGAGAGGGAGAGAGAGAATCCTTAAGCAGACTCTCCACTGAATGCAGAGCCCAAAGAGGGGCTCAATCCAAGGACCCTGAGATCATGACCTAAGCCAAAACCAAGAGTTGGCCGCTTAACCCACCGAGCTACGCAGGCGCCTCTGATTACTATCATTCTAACTTCCTCCTTCTCCAAACCCCTACCCCTGGATCAGACACTGGAGCTCTTTCCCTAAATGGCTAGTGGCAACCCACTAAATTTTGAGAGATTTCCTTGCTGATTATAGGGCCTGCTTGCCTAGATCTTTGAATCTAGGCTCTAAGATTTCCTATCACAGCAGATTTCTCCTACCCATCAAATATTTTTTATGTGGCTTTCTATAACATCCCATAGTCACATAAGAAATATTTGATAATATAAATTTTAAAAAGAATCATTTGTTCATTTATTTATTCAATTAAATCCTTACCAAGTATCTTTCATGTGTCAGGCAATTTTCCAGGAGCTGGAGATACATCATTAAACAAAAGAGACCAAATAAAGCCCCTAGCCTATTGATGCTTATATGCTAAAAAGAAAGACGGATAATAAGAAAATAGATACATAAACTAGGCTCAAGTGGTGATAAAGTTATGAAGAATAAACAAAGAAAATTAAAAAAACAATGACAGAGTCTGATATTTCACATAGGGTGATCCAACGACCATCTCCTATGGCAGAAATATTTGAGCAAGACCAGAATATTTGAGCAAGGCTAGGGGAAAAGCCACACACATATCTGGGAGGAAGAATGCAGGCAGAGGAAGCAACAAGGGCAAAGGATCTGAGGGGGCAACTTGGAGTGCTTAAGGCAGTTAGGAGACTATTGTAGGTATAACTGAGTGAGGAAGGGAGCTGTGCTGCAAAAAGGGTATAGGTGGGCAGAGACCAAGATTGGAGATAATCAGATCATATATAATTAGGACTGTTATTTAAATAAAATGGGAAGTCTTTGGAGGTATTTGAGCAGAGGATTTAAAAAGGACTGACTTGGGGCACCTGGCTGGCTCAGTCAGGGGAGCCTTTGACCCTTGATCTTGGGATTGTGATTTTGAGTCCCGTGTTGGGTGTAGAGATTACACATACATAAATACATAAGACAAAACAACAACAACAACAACAACATTTTAAAAATAAATAAATAAAAAGGACTGATTTGGCTATCATAGATTTTTTACATCAAAATCTATTTGATAAGGATACCCTAATGTTTTTGGTGGCTAACCTGCATGTGAACATTTTAGGGTATCCTGCTTGGGAGTGTGTATCAGCCCATATCATCGTCTACACTTTCCCAAGTGTTTAATAGTTAGACAACTATTCTTCAGTTCTGAGTCCCAATATACAGAGAGAAGCAGAGAGCCTTTATTTTAAATCATTCTAAAATCCTCATTTAGCTGTTAATTTTTTTAAGAATTATTCATTTGTGAGAGAGAAAGTTTGCACACGTGCGCCGGGGTGGGAGTAGAGGGGTGGAGGGAGAGGGAGAGAGAGCATCTCAAAGAGACTCCCACTGAGCACAGAGCCCGATGTGGGGCTTGATGTCACAACCCTCAGATCATGACCTGAGCTGAAATCAAGAATCGACTGCTCAACTGAGCCACCCAGGGGTCTCCTCATTTAGCTTTTTAAATACAACTATAGATGAGGGAACCTCTCCTTTAGATGGAGCACTCCAATACCTCACACATCCTATTTGGATGCCTAACAGGCATCTCACACTTAATACAGTCAAAACAGAACCATTAATTTTTCTCTACTCCTTTCCATTTCAGTAAATAGCACTATTGCATATCCAGTTGTTCAGGTCAAAGCTAAGTTGCCATCTTAGATTCCTCCTGGTGCTCACATCTAATCCATCATTAAGACTTGTGGGCTAAACCTCCAAAATGTTTCATGAGCCAACCACTTTCACCACCTCTACACTTATAACCTTAAGCCCTACCACCACTTGCAAGGGTGAGTAGAATCAAGCATTCAGTTTTTGACATGTTAGGTTTGAGGGGTCAGTCAGACCCCCAAATGGCAATGAAGCTGGTGGTAGTGATGTAAATGACTCTGGAGTTCAAGAGAGAGGTCTGGTCTAGAGATATACATTGGAAAGACTTATGGGTGCCAGTGGTATTTAAAGCTGGAAAACTGCCTGAGATCACCCAGGGAGTATATGAAGATAGAGAAAATATCCCAGAACTGATTCCTGAAACACTCCAAGAAAGGAGACTGGGGAAGAGTGCCAAAGAAATGGTGGAAGAATCCAGAGAAAATGGTGTTCTGGAAGCTAAGGCAAGAAAGTGTTCCAAAAGAAAGTGATCAATTATGTCAAATACTGTTTACAGATTGAGTAAAATGAAGACTAATAATCTACCATTGAACCTGATTGACTATGATACTTGTCTGGACTACTGCAATGGCTTCTTAATCCATCTTCCTGCCTCTTGTCTTGCCTCCTTCTAGGCCATCCTCCACAAAAAACCCAGCTCTCTCTAAAGCTTGATCTTATCAGATCAGTTCCCCACTTCAAATCCTCCAATAGCTACTCCTTGCAAATGGACTTAAAACTGGCAAAGTTATACATATCTAGCTTCTGCCTACCTCTCTGAACTCATTTCCCTTCATATTCTCCCTACTATACTACGACCAAGTTATCCTTGACTCATACTCCGCGAATGACAGACACTGTTGGTGCCCTGCCTCATCCTCCCTGCAGCTGAAGAGTTTTCAGCATACTGACAGTTTCCTAACTCTTAGCACCCATGTTTCTCTTTTATTTGCCTGAGGACTTTCTTTAGTTCTTTAGGAGTTTGCTTGATCTCCACAGGTACAATCTGAAAGTGCAAAAGAGTGAACACCCTGAGGTTAATAGCCAGTGGGAAATGGGAGAAAGCAGATACATGGCCCAGCCTCCCAAGCTCTCTTGTTAGGATGATTGTGGGGTGAGTTCCAAATGATTTCTCTAAAGGGCTCCACCCCAGCGGAAATAAGCCCCCATTATCCATAGCAGTGAACCTCTTCTAACACAGCCTCTACTGGTTTTTCTCTCTCCTTGCCCATGTTCTCCATTTCCTCTCTGGTGCTTTTTGGGGTGACCTCCCAAATAAACTTGTACCCTGTCCTTATCTCAGGGTCCACTGTGAGAAACCCGAACTAAAACACGTATCAAGCCACTTTCCATCCTTGGGCTTTTGCAAGTTGTTCTGCCTTCAACTTAAAAAGCTCTTCACTCAAACCTTTGCATAGCATCCTTCTTATCAGTGGGCTTCAACCTGAATGCTTCATCCTCAAAGAGCCTCCCTGACTGTCTGGCTCCAATAGCTTCCACCAGTCACTCCATCACTGTCATATCTTCTTCACAACATTAATCAGTGATAAAAGTTATCTTATTTATCATTTTATGAGTTTATTGGCTCTCTCACTTCTCCCCTCATGCTCAGCACACAAACCGCCCCCCATGCATCCATGACACAAAAGGCTGTAAGGATTCTTTAAAGGCACAAACTCTGCCTCCTTGCTCAGCTCCAAAAACAGTACCCAGACTAGAGAAAGCAGTCTGACTGACAGACTTAAGGCCTTCCTGCTCACCCTGGAGTACATGTCCTCCTCCCATGTCTGCTCGATATTGTACAGGGAGTCTGTGTTTATATATCCAAAAAGCATGAAATATGACACGTCATCCAGGAATATAAATTAGATCAGAAAAAAGTACATGTATATATATGTGTAGGAAAGCATTAAATCATTTACTTTTCAATAATTAAAATTTTTATTTTTATATTTAAACAAACAGATATCTTATGAAGTAACATGGGAGGGTCTCATGGGCTTTCATGATAAAATGAGTGTTCAATGTCCCTTGCTTTAGGGGTACTTAGATGGGAAAGTCTGAAAGCCTTCCTCTAAGGGATCCATAATCTAATTGGAAAAAGGGAGGAAACTCTAATGGGAATGGACGGCTACACAGGCTATCCCTACTTTTTTTTTCCTAAGCTTTTCCCCTGTTCTCAAGAGCCTTAAAGCCATTACCCATACTTCCCCATTTTCTGGCCCAGTTTTCCCCAAACTAAGTTCCCTAGAACCATTAACTTATGTTCTCTAGAGATTAAAGAAAATCTGTGCTCAAAGAAGATTGGAAAACACCACATTAAGTCTCCTTAGAACCTTTAATATACTAATGTGCATTTTCTTATACCAAAGAGAGGGGCTGAGTATATGGTCTTCACCCAAACTTACTTGACCCTGAAATCCTTTTTAGAGTTTTTTGAAATCAGGTTGGGAAACACTGTGCTGACCCATGAGGAAGAAGATGGTATTTCAAATCCTGAGCACATTTCCTAGTCAGGTACCATGCTAAATGCTTTTCATAGGAATTTGTATACCTGTAAGGTAAATGAGTGACTATTTCTCTTTCCTTTAATCCTAGAAAAAAAAAAACCCAAAGCCCTTCAAGTTAGGAATTATAATTTTCAATTTCTGAAGAGAAAATTGAAAAGTAAAATAATTCGACCCCGCTAGTAAGTAGTGGGGAAAGAATTTGAAACCATGTTGGTCTGGTTCCAAGGGCCCTTTTTTCTATTTAGCATTGCTGAAAAAAAGAGCTGGAAGGAACTTCTACTGAAGCTAAAGAAGAGGATTTCCAGATGTTCTCCTCAAAAATAAGGGACTTGGCAAAGGGGAGGTGGTGAATAAAAAATTTAATATTTTAAAACTATTACTCATTTCAACTGATATTTTTATTTGCTGTTTGTAAAATATTTGCTTATGTTATATTCTTCCTAAAAATAATTATTTTCAATAATTTCATGGAATTTTGAAGAAAAGTCAAAATTTCAGTTTGAATTTATTTTATATAATCAGTCCACACATAGTTCGTACATTGAAAATTAAATTTTTCCCCCTATGGAAGCATTTAAGAGTGAAATCATGACTATTTCTAAAGTAATTATAAAAATATAAACTTAAAATTAAACATACAGTAATGTAACTAGCGTAGGGGACAAGGGTAGGCCACCCCAAGATGGGCCACTTTGGCATGAATATCATTTTGAGTTAAAAGCAATCAAAACTTAGCAGATGCAGGAGAAGTTCTTTACCTCTCCCTCAACTACCTACCTGTACTAAAACGAGAGCTATTAACAGAAATTTCTCTTTATTTAATAAATTTATTTGCATAATAGGGCAACCTTTGTTTTCCAAACATCTCCTCTTATCTTCCTGCTAATGGTCTTTCTCCCCTTTATATCCTCAGATCTCTACTCCTCTCCTTAGCTCATATAAGCATCATGTTGCCACAATGTCTTTGGAATTTCTATGTCTGGTGGATTCCATTAAATTTTATTTTCTCCTGTTAATCTGTCTCATGTCAATTTGATTCTTAGTCCAGCTTGAAGGACCTTGAATGGTATAGGAAATTCTTCCTCATCAACACTAGTGAATGTCCTTTGTTGGCCTAAGGAAGCACCTTATGAAAGGTACTACATTTGTCTACATACCATAGTTTATTATCATATACCTGTTTTTAGTTCAAATTTTTTAAAAGTCCAAATAATTTTTTAAAACTTCACATGCTCTGTATTTTTTTTTTCATCTTACCAGAAAAAAAAAGCTAAAATATAGGACTGTATAATTCTAGTTACTGAACATCTGGCAACCCTATTGAGAAAAGCTAATTGGGAAATTTTTTTTTAAACATGAAGACCAGTTTTCTGATAGTAAAATAAGCTAAGTGGCATCACTGAACCAGCCCAAGTTCCATTTCCAAGTCTTTAACTTTTCTTCTTCCATTCATATTTTTAACCTGGAGACCTTGAGGTAGATATATCCCTGCCCCTATTGGTAGTAGTAGCAGTAGGTCAATTTGATGATCTAACAAAATGTTGAGGAATTGATAGCACACTGTTGGGGTAAACCATACAATCTTCTCACTCACTGAGCAGCCATTTATACACTGTTTCACAGTTGATTATTTTCTGACATCCTTTAGGGAAGCAAATAGGATGACTATGTTCTTACTTTCAAAAGAAACTATCACTAAACTTTCTGAAAAATAAAGCAACTGAGTGAAACTGTGGAAACCTCTCTGTCTCCAACTGAGTGACTTTAGGCAAGTCATTGAACCTCTCAGGCTCTCCATTTCCTTCTTTGTAGAAGGAGGCTGTTGGAATCACTAAAAATGTATCTAAACTTCTATAAGTTCCAAAATTCTACGATTCTTTGTCTCAGGTCTCCAAAGTATGTTACAGCATCTCTGTTATCCCCTCTGTATCTCATCTTCCTCTTTGTTTTTAATTTGCAGAAGTTCTCACACAAGAGTACTGAGGAATGGCATGATAAAGTTCAATTCAACAAGAATTTATTGTGCACTCATCGATGTGGCAGCTGTTGTCAAACATTTTATCATATTTATTTTTACCAGCAACCTGGATAAGAAAATATCATTCTTCCTATACTATATTCAGATTTTTCATGCAACTTTTAAGGGGCAAACTGGGATATAACCCAGATTTCCTTATCTGGAATGCATTTTCCACTACATTACAATTGAATGTCTTTTAGTTGTTTAATTAAACAAAATTTAATAAATTTTCTTTGCAAAAGCCATTTTCATTTTGTTGCTATCAGAGCTTAGGCTGGTATTATTAAAGTGGAAAAGCCACAAAGAAGACATCTAAGAGCCATTCTTTTGCCTTAATCTCCCACACTTCTCAGTAGTTCCTGCTCTTATAGTTGAAAATTTAAAAGGAAGATATAAAATAGACTCTTCTAACTGGTCTGAAAGTGTGTGAATCAGACTGTCAGCTTTTGTCCTTGAAGTCACCCTTTCTCAAAAGTTGTTCCTGCCCTAACCCCTTGCCCCATTTCCATAAGAGTAATAGCATCTTGCATTTGCACAGCAGGGAATTTTAGCAAGATGTACTGGCATTCTAAGAGTGAGCCCCAAATTGTAGAAGAGGTGCTAGAACCAAAGTCAGGAGATCCAAGATAGCACTCCATTTAAAGCCCTAATAAGCAATGTGACCGTCAGCAAATTCTTCATACTTAAGAATAAAGGGGTGGGAAGCCTGCTTCTCCCTCTCCCACTCCCCCTGCTTGTGTTCCTGCTCTCGCTATGTCTCTCTCTGTTAAATAAATAAAATCTTTAAAAAAAAAAAAAAGAATAAAGGGGTGGTTTGTGCTTAAAGCCTTTTGAGCCCCTTATAGCTCTCACATTCAATGATTCATTTTTGATTTTTCAGAGTGCCTATCAATTAGGTGTTAATACATGTACAGTGCATTCCTTCTTTTTTAAATATATGAATACATTCCAATAGAAAAATCTAACATTACAGTGCTAAAATCTCCTTCAACTACTACTCCCCAATTTTAGACCTAGAGGTCATCACTTTTATCCATTTTAAGTATGTCTTCTAGTATATTTTTGTGCATTTCCATATATATATACACACTAAGGTTTAAGGGAGAGATGTCATTTTTTTAAAGATTTTTGTTTTATTTATTCAATTGACAGAGATACAGAGAGAGAGAGAGCATGAGCAGGTGGAGAGGCAGAGGGAGAGGGAGAAGCAGGCTCCCTGCTGAGCCAGGAGCCTGAAGTGGGGCTTGATCCCAGGACCCCAGGATCATGACCTGAGCCGAAGGCAGATGCTTAACCGTCTGAGCCACCCAGGTGCCCCTGAGATGTCATTTTTTTAACTTCTCAATATGTATTAACTATCTTTCCATATCAGTATATATTGATTGTCTTTATTCTCTACAACTACTACCAAGTATGTCATAATATGAATGTACTCTATCTGTGAAATTATTTTTCCTTTGCTGGACAGTTAGACTGTTCCTTTTCTCTTTTCCTATAATAAAAAATGATGTGGGGGTGCCTGGGTGGCTCAGTCCGTTGGGCGTCTGCCATCCTGGGATTGAGCCCCACACTGGGCTTCCTACTCAGCGGGCAGTCTGCTTCTCCCTCTGTCCCTTTCCCTCATTTGTGCTCTCTCTCTCTCAAATAAATAAATAAAATCTTTTTTTAAAAAAATGATGCATTGGACATCCTAGCATATGTGTCTTTGGTCATATGTATAGTGTATATCCTTTGGTTAGATATTAAGATGAAATTTATTTTTAATATACTGCCAATTTATCCTCCAAAGCCACTGAACCAATTCACTCTTCTCACCAGCAGAATCTGAGAGAACTCCATACCCTAGCCAATATTTGATGTTATCAAACAACTTATGTCAAACTAAGGTAAGAATGTTATCTCATCCTTGATTTCAACCATTCTTTTCTGTTCTGATCTTCCCATCACAGTTTCTGGTCTCTATCTCTCCCAACTCCCCTACAAAGTTTTGGTTAGTGCCCTTCTAGTAAATCTTTCCTCAGGAAAGAATCTGTATCTCTTGCCTTCTTACAAATGTCAGTCAATTAGCTACTATTCTTACAGATATTTGCATTCCAAGTTTCATATCTAACTGCAGAATAAAAGACTGTACAGCAATTTTTAAAATCATATAAGAGGAGAATTATTTCTTGGATGAGCGGGTTTTCATAGCTCCAGAAATCACACTATTAAAGGTCTTAGACAAGATTCACTAGGAATGACTTACTGATGTGTGGAAAATCATGATGTTCTGGTTAGGAAATGCTTGTTTATGCCGATTGCTATTCAGATCATCTCAGTATCAGAGGATTTTTCAAGTAGTAAATGCACTAAACTCTCTTCTGAAAGGCAACATGGTATGGCTATTGCGGGAAGAGGAGATGCTAGAATTCTGCAACAAAATTCATTTATATTAACAGGAATCCCATTGAAGTGTGGTTGTATATTTATAGATCAGAAATATTTCCTCCAAGTTTATAAGAGGAAACAGACATTTCAACCACTCAGCAGATCCATTCTTGGATTAATAAAGCTCTTCCAGGGGGCGCCTGGCTGACTCAGACAGTAGACCATGCAACCCTTGATCTCAGGGTTGTGAGTTCAAGCCCCACTTTGGGTGCAGAGATTGCTTAAAAATACAATACTTTGAGAAATAAATAAATAAAACCTTAAAAGTAAATAAAAATAAATAAAGTTCTTCTGAATCTTTTGTTAGCAAATATGCTGTCTCTGAGGACTGCCTTTGGATCTAGGATTCAGTTTGAAGAAATGTCTGACTCCAATCACTCTAGATCTCAAATTTCTCTTAAATGAAGGTAAAATGCCTTATCAGCCTCACAAGGTGGTAAGAGATTAAAATGCTATGCAATATGTGAAAGTACTTTTATCAACTGTAAGTAGGGGTTGTAATTATTATTAAGTAAATAAACAGGTAAAACAATATTTTTGAATACCTACACATACCTAAGACTCACATTTATATTCACAAAGATCTTGTGAGATAAATATTGTTGTTCCCAAAAGAACGTGGAAGCTCAGAGAAATTGAATATCATGTGTAAGGTAAATCTGCACCAACAACAAAATTTACATAAAAATCTTTCTGAGTCTAAAATCTAGATTTTACCCAGCATGTAATCTGCCTTCATCACTTTACAGTGTATCACACCTAGTAGGTTGAATAACTGTATTTTAAGTGAACACATAAATGAACGTTTACATTGTATTTACATGCAGAACTCTGAATGCCATGAGATTTCACTTCATTTAAATATGCAAGTATCTAAGTTATAACATTAGTCATATTAATATTCCTCACAATGCATAAGTTTCAAGGTTCACTCCCAACAAAACGGCATCTATCAATAGGTAAGGCACTGGAATTTGGGCTCACAAAACGGATGGGAGGCCTGACAGAGCAACTAGGAAGTTGCTATTACACGCAATTTCCCCAGGCTGGTGCGAGTACACATTCTGGGGAGATGTGATAACAGCGCATTTTACATCTTCGTGTGTTGAAACCAATAAATCTTAGTCCTTGCAGAAGCACAGCCCTGCTTTGGGGTGAAATTGCAGCCATTGATCTACAGTTCAGCTATGACTTCACTTTCTGCCTTTTTTTCTTGTCTTGCAACCTCCACCTATTTAGATGTGGGTCACTGGGTGGCAAAATGCAAAGCAAACCAAACGTGGGGGATGATAAGAGCAGTCAGTAAGTTAGCATGCGGGGATTTCTGCTTCTAAATAAAGGCTGAAAGAGGGATTTCAGAGCAAATGCTTGTTATATCCCAGAACCCGCTGTGAGATCAGAACCAAGGGGCTGGGGCTGCTAATTTAAAGCTGAACTCAAAACCACCTTGATAGCAAGGATGACTGGATCACGTCAACTCAGAGGATTAGAACCACAGACCAACCAAATCTGACTCCTTCATTTTATAGATCAGGTAGCTGAAGTCCAGATAGGAGACACAGCTGGGATTCAAACTCTGGGCTCAGTTCAGGGACCTCTGTCCAAAGGTGCTGCTTTCAGGTACCCACCTCCTTCTTAGCTGTGGTTTCGCACCACTGATGTTGGAGCCTAACACTTTATAAATCATTTCTTTTTGCTGAGGCAAAACCAAGGAAAAACACATCTTCCTTCTCCCAAAAGATTGGGCGCAAGATCGCACACAGATGCCGTGGTTAATTACAGTTAAAATGTAATATCATGAGGAAGGATTGCAGTAGATGGGAAGAGGGGAATGAAGAGTTAATATGCTCTAAAGAGAACCTATTTTCTGATCCTACTTGAAGGATGGGTTAGCTGGGGGCTTCCCACAGCTCTTAGGATACATGTTACATAGTGACATTTCCATAAGCCTCCAGTTTCATTCTAACCAAAGCTTTTAGTAGTAGTGGGGAAGAGAGGTACTCCTGGGCTTCCTAGCTTGACATATTTCAGAGAAGATATGTAAAGGTATAATTTAAATAATGAATGCAAGCAGGTTTCAGGGAGAAAATCAGCTCCGCACTCCCCGGGATTCTGATTCATCCTACCAGACAAGTGTCAGCCCACACAATCCTTGGACACTTGGGACCAGGGTGTTGTGCTGTCCTGGAGGGTTTGCTCTGACTGAGCATCCCAGCTCAGGCATCAGCACCATTCCAGCAGTGCCAAAGGCAAGAAAGGAGATGATTTTTATTGACACCAAGTAGTTAACAATCCCAACCTCAATTGCAAAACAAAGAAAGTTTGTTTAGTTTATTTTGAGCTCTCCCACATTTTCCAGATTCTTCTTCCCTCTTTTGGAATGCCCTGCCTCTTATCACCCAAGCACCTGGGGCCCTCAGGCTTCCACCGCCCTGGCCAGAAGCATTCTACCTTCTATCCAGTTCTATCTCTTCTAGATCTACCCTACCCAAAGTGCACGAAAACCCTCTTCCTTCTCCTTGCTGTGCAGGAGACCTCAAATAAGATATTATTTGATTAAAATAATTTATAACAGGCCAATCACAGAGAAACACTATCCCTTTGCTCCTCCTACCCTCAAAGATCTGCATTTAAAACATCTGTTGACTTATCCTAAAGGAATCTCTCAAAAGGTGGAAAAGGTATTTTTGTGCCAAGATCCCAGATTTCCTTGGACACCCCTATTCCCAACACTTGTTCTGACCAGGAAGATACACCAGCGGTGAATTTCCATTTCTCTTCTCCTAGAATATCTCGTTTCTTTTATTCCACTCACCTGAACTTTCTTTGTTTTTAAAGAGTTCTGTAAGAAAGTTAACCAGGTATTTCTGATCCTGCTGGAAGGATGGATTGATCTATCCTAGTCAACCCTTTCTGAGTCTGAATTTTGTACTAAGCACAAATCTTTTATTATTTACTTTTTCCCCTGCAACCCTCTGAGGGATAGTCTATCATGATCTCCATTTTAGAGAAAACAGGCTTAGAACCATTAAGTAACTTGCTCAAGGTCATGGTAAGAAGCAGACCTGAGTCAGAACTAAATCCTTCCGATCCCAGAGCCCATGTTCTTAACCACTGCACCATCGTGAGAAAAACACTAACTCCCAGTCAGGAGACCCAAATTTTCGTCGTAGCTCTGCTACTAAGCGATGATAATCACCAATTTCCTAAATTTTCTAAAACTCCTTTCTAATCTGTAGAACAGGCTAATAACAATACTTATCACGCTGGGCTAACATGAAAATTAAACGTGAAAAGAGATTTACAAAATGGTGCCAAATTCCCACTGATATAAATATGGTATACCTCTTCTTTTTTTTTTTTAATCACCTCTCCCCAAAGGAATTATTTCTATGTTTATGTGAATTCTACAAAAGATGGACCTGGAACATAGATGATAGTATCCTGAGACCCTCTCTGTCTTATTCTTCACTCAAGCTCTTCACTCAACAAATACTGGCTAAATAAAGGAATGATTGATTCTTGCTTGGAAAACAAAAGGGGCATGACAGGTGAAGGGAGAAGGTTTTCTTAATTAAGAAATTGTCACTGGTATAAAGAAACACTACTGACTTTTATCAAGCCCTATGTCGCTAAGTAGTAATAAGATGTACTCTGATATCACATTAAAATGAAAGAGATCTTGTGTTAGTATTTATCAAATCAACAGGGTTTTCAAGGTTTGACTTGTAGCCCTACTTTGACCTGTGTTTAGCCCCATTTAGGCTTGCTAAAGCTACCTTAATCCTACTTGAACTTCTGGACCCCCTTTCCCAGTGATTTGCAAGTCTTTAAAAACACGGCTGTATGAAGAGTGTGTTTGTTTAGTCCAGTTCCTTTCCCCACCCCCACCTCCATTTGCTATTTTCGGCTTTCACCCTCTCTTCTTGTACCTGGCATGTTTCCCAAGAAGTGCTTCAGTTGCAAAGAAGGAAAATACTGACAGTGCATAATTTAAATGAGAGAGATGTGCCATGCCACATTTTCATTAAAATTACAGAAAAATCCAAGCTGTGTGGAGTTTAAGGGAGATCAGAATAGAGTCCAAAGTACTATCATTACATTTTGTAGTGTTTTTTTTTTAGCTCAATAAAGCAGCTGTCCTATATTTGCAAAATAGCTTAGAAATTGTTGGTCGTAGAAAAGGAAAGATGCACACTGGGTTTTTTTCTTTCTTCATTTCAGTTTAGAGTTCTCTACTAGTTACCAGAATTAGAAAAAAAAAAAAAAAAAATCCAAGTGCACAATTCCTACCATCTCTGTTAGCTTCTAAATTTCAAACCAAGAATATATTGAAAACAGTTTGTAAAAGTGGATTGGGACAGAGCCTTGCTAACAGATTAACAAATTCTTACTCCCAAATCAAATACTCCTCTGGTCAATAAGCTTAATAAAACACCGACACTTGTTTATAATAGCATTTCAGGAACTAAAATTTTCTGCAAACTTACGCAAAGCAACCAAATAAAGATGTGATTTAAAAGACCTGAAGCAAATGTGGAAAATAAAGAATACTGAAACAATACCTATTTCCTCAGTCATGGTGAAGTTCCCCTACTCTTGAACTCAATCATCCTTTAGAACTGAAGGCTCATTATACCAGGCATCAGTTTGTCATATTTTGGTATTAGTAAGAATAACAGAATGCTCCTGTTATCAACCAGGAGATTTTCATCTCAATACTTAATAACTTTCCTGTACGCAGCTAATGCCCATTTTGTCATACTATCTTAGGATCTAGACCCAAGCATCAGAGATATCAAATTAAAAAAAAAAAAATTCTGAGCTATTTGGGAATCCAACAGAAAAAAAGCAAGACTGCTTAGGATTATGCGAGAAAACAAACTTACAAGCTAACTCATTTCACTGGTTCTGGAATAAGCTACATTTCTATGGTTTTCTAACAGAAAATGTGTAATTAATGTGACTCTGGACACAATGTCCTTATTTATTTATATAAATATAAATCCATCTTCAGCTTTATTAATAAGTGGGATTGCCACTCTAACATACATTTAGAACTTCCATTCTGCCAAATCACCCCTATGTCCTATGTTTCAACTTTTTTTATCTTTTAATGTTATATTTAACTACACAAATAGCACATGAACACATTACTGTAAAAAGAACAAGCAACATGGAGGGAGAAATTTATCACTCAAGTGGTTCCTTAAATACTACAATTTAAGTTTTGCCATTTTTGAATTTTTGAAGTCTCTTTAATCACAGTTCCCTTCCAGCTCTCTCTTACTCTTTTTGTTATTGTAATTTGTTGAATAAAATAAATAATGTAATCATTTGTCCTAAACAGATGCCCCCCAATTTGGATTTTATTGATTGCATTCCGGGTGCTATTCAATATATTCCTCTGTTCTCTGTAATTTCTATAAATTGGTAGTTGATCTAGAGGCTTATTCAGATGCAGTGCCATGCCAAAAATATAACATATATATATATATTATCTATATAATATATATGTATTACTCATTCAAAATTCTTTAAAGTTATGGGGTATTCTTTTTTTTTTTAAGATTTTATTTATTTATTTGAGAGAGAGAATGAGATAGAGAGAGAGAGCATGAGAGGGGGGAGGGTCAGAGAGAGAAGCAGACTCCCTGCTGAGCAGGGAGCCCGATGTGGGACTCAATCCCGGGACTCCAGGATCATGACCTGAGCCGAAGGCAGTCGCTCAACCAACTGAGCCACCCAGGCGCCCAAAAGTTATGGGATATTCTTTATCAAGGCATTGTCTTTCTTGGGGCACCTGGGTGGCTCCATCGGTTGGGCATCTGACTCTTGGTCTTGGCTCTGGTCTTGATCCCAGGATTATGGGTTCAGGCCCCATGTTGGTCTCCTCGTGGGGCCTACTGAATTTTAAAAAAAGAACTTGTCTTTCTTGCAACTTATTTTTTTACTTAATATGTCTTGCAGATTCTTACCCTCTCGATATATGTTGGTTTACCTTCATTCTTTATTCCATAAAATGATTTGTCATCATTTGTATTATCTTCTTCTTCCTGATAGACCTTTATGTTATTTTCAGTTTTATCAACAATGCTACATTGAACATCCTTATCTACATACCTCTGTGCACATAAGTGAGAGTTTTATAGGGCAATGAGATCTTTAATCCTTTTTCTTCTGTGTGCACTAAGAGACTCTGAAAAGGGAGATTTTCATTCATAGGAGAAGGAATAGTTTTGTTCATTTCTTCATTTTGTTCAGTGCAAATGCATTCAGGTTCCTTCCCAACACTGGAAAGGGGCTGCAGATATTGCTGTGGTCTCTAAAATGAGGTATATGCCTATCAGAGGGTACTCAAAAACATCCATCGGGGCATAGGAAAAATATTGGAATTTCTATTATTTTCAACTCTTATAATGTACAATAGTATATGATTCATTCAATTGAACCCTTACTCTGTGCCTGACACTTCACTAGTGTGGGGGAAGAAGAATACTCCTCGATCCTCTTCGGGTCTCTGGCTGGGTCCGAAAATTAAACTGACAGAGACAGATTAACAGGAGAAAAGTGCATCATTTATTTAATATAAGTTTTACACTCTGTGGGAACCTTCATAAGGAGATAAAGACCCAGAGAAACAGACCTGAGTACATTTATGCTAGGTCTGATGAATAGTTGGCAGTTGTGTACAAATATGATAGTTTAAGGAGAATGAAGTAAGTGTAATAAACTGGGGGAAACTTAGCAAGGCCTAATTGCCAGGTTCTTCTTGGCATTTCTTTGCCTTATGAGATAAGGATGCACCTTCCCTCTGGGCAAAGGGAGGGCCCCTCTCCCATGAGGGTTTTATGACCTGTTTCAGGAGAAAAGGAGGTTGGGGGTGGGGACTCTGACCTTCCTGTTTCTGCCATTTTCTCAAGCTCCTTCAGCTTAATATATTCAATTTGGAGGTAGCCTGTCCTGACCCCATCACTGAGGCTATCATAGGTGTTGTCTCATTTAATTCTTGCCATACTGTATGAGGTAGATGGCTGAACTGCTAATAACTAGGGGGATTCCAAAACCAGAACGCCTGGATTCCAATCCTTATCTTATCAACTGTGAGACAAGTGACTTGTTAGACAAGTTTGTTAACCTCTCCTGCCTCAGTTTCCTCACCTGCAAAATATGGCAGTGATTGCATCTACTTCGGAGGATTCTTGTGAAGACTGTGTTAAACGCCTTTAAAATGCTTAGACCCATGCCTATGGTGCTCAATAAAGGTTATTGTGTCCATTTACTATTACCATGACTGTTATTATCAATATTAATATCTCCATTTTCCAGAAGAGGACACCGAGGCTCATAGAGGCTAGGTCTATTGCCCCTGCTCACACAACTGCTGATTGTCACAACAGGAACTCTAACCTACACCTGTCTGGCTCCAAGAGCCATGTCTTCACACAGCGTTTCACCGTCCCCGGTTTCCAGACCCATCTCTCCTACTTCCTGCACATCTGTGCTCACTGCGCCAGTTGAGTTAGCTTACTTACACATCTCAAAGATGCTTTGTACTTTTTCCTTCCCTTTTCCTTCTTTTCATGTTTTGCCTTTCCTCCCGATACGTTTCTATTAAAATGCATTTCATTCCTCTCCTTCCTCTTCAGTGGTGATCTCAGCCTTTTAAAATCCTGCCCGTTCCTGTGAAAGGCCACCTTCCCTCTGATACCATCATTGACCCTCTTCTGCCCTTTTCCATGAAACAAGCAACTGTGTGATCTCAATCTCTGTCTGAATGGACCTATATGCTCTGGTTGTTATCATATTCATGCCTTTTAGTACAGATATTTGTGTACCTACAATAGAAACCTGGATTTTGTGTTTGAAAATCCCCCAGAGATCGTCTTGCCTGATGACTGTTTTCGTAGTTCCAGGGTTCAAAGGAGGTTCAGAGGAGGACAGTCCAGGACGGCCGAAGGCGGCTGGGAAAGCCTGAGTGGGCAGACGTGTGTGACCTTACACACACCCAAAGCCCTTCACACAAGAGTGTCCCCTTTTTATGTTTCGCATATTGGGGTAAATGTCTAAACACCTCCTATAATAAGTTATCGTCTTCTCTCTCCCACTACATCTCCAACACTTTGTGGGAGGAGAGAGTCTTACGGAGAGTGTGTCTCCAGCAGCAACTAGCTCAGGGCCTTGACAGACTGCTCATTCAAGGCAGGTCCATGGAGGGAAGAGACTCTGTGCTCAGCACTTTAGCATAGCCTGTCTCAAAAATTTAACCTCCAGACAGTCATGCAATGTAGGCCTTCTCTCCATTTTAGAAACGTGTAAACGGAGACTAGCCTCACCAAAGTTAAGAAATCTGCCCACCTTCACACAGCTAGTGAGTGATAGAGGAGATTTCAAACCAAGATTATCTGGCTCAGATTCTGAATTTGGTTGGACCAAGATTCAAATCCCTGTCTATCTCTAGCTAGCTCTGTGATCTTGACAAGGTATTTGACGTTCCTGAATCTTACCTTTACAACAGGCATAACCATACTTCTAAATACTGTTGCTAGGATTGGATTCTGTATGCCAGATGTCTGGCTTTCAACCAAAGTTGGCTAATGTTATTTCACTGTACCATCTACCATAACATTTTCTGGGAAAACACTCAGTATCTTAGTCTCTGAATCTTCTTCAGCGACAGGTACTAAAGGGCAGCATTCTGAGACATTTTGCCATGTACCCTATGTAATTTTAAAATGTTCAGAGAGCCATGCCATGTCTATCAGGGGGAGGCAGCAATTCAAGACTCCAATATGAACCAGTGATATAGTGAGTTCTGTTTTACAACACAGCTTGAGGTCTGGTGAATGTGGTCTGCCAATGGAATTCCCTCATGGTTAAAATATCCTAAGAAAAGTAGCACTTCTGCTCTCTTCCTACTAAGCCCCTAGGTAGCCAGAATCTCAATTCTCTTGCCAGGAGGAGCAGTCAATGGTGAGAAGTGTGTGTGTGTGTGTGTGTGTGTGTGTGACCTTAGTGCATGTGTGTCCTTATTTCACTGTTGTGAGGATGGGTAAGTTACTTATAAAGCATAAAAATAGAAAGAATGGCAAGATGACAGGCCTATCTGTACCTGACAGAATGTTCTTGTCTATTTTTAAATGCTTGCTTTTTTATTTATTGAAATTCAATTAATTAGCATATAGTGTATTATTAGTTTCAGAGATAGAGTTCAGTGATTCATCAGACTTATATAATACCCAGTGCTCATTACATCATGTGCCCTCCTTCTAAATGCTTGCGTCTAATATGAAATTTGCTTTATTAAATGTTTATTAGTTACAATTTTGAGAAGACAGTGATGAGTATTTGTTGCATCTGTCCAAAAAGAGCATGCAATGGGAATGAAAGAAGTAAACCTTGAACCAGAAGGGAACTATTCTGCAGAAGAATTTAGTATAGAATTTCTTTCCTGTCTAAGTCTTCCACTCCTAAAATCTGGATTTTCCACCTTTCTGAGAACCCAGTAAAAATAAAGCATTCTTTTTATCAACCTTCCCAGAGAACATGTTCATTTTAAAAATGAACTGACTGGCAATAAAAAAGGAAATTTGAAAAAAGGGATTGACTGGAGTGCCTGGGTGGCTCAGTTGGTTGGGCATCTGACTCTTGATTTCAGTTCAGGTCATGATTTCAGGGTCGTGAGATCGAGCCCCGCATCGAGCTCCCTGCTCAGCACAGAGTCTGCTTGTCCCTCTCCCTCTGCTCCTCCCCCCATTCATGCTCTCTCTTTCTCTCTCAAATAAATAAATAAAATCTTTAAGAAATAAATAAAAATAAAAATGGATTGACCACAGGAGGAGCAGCACCTGTGACCCTAGAACATTGCCATGTGTGGAAGAGCTCTTAATAAGTATAATTTCCTATTGCTGAATGACTAACAGATGGCTGTTACATGTCACTGTTAGCTTCTTCATCATGTTTTCTTTTAGAGCATCCAACTGGTTTACCACATTTTAAAAGAAGTTCCTATAACTGGGGCGCTTGGGTGGCTCAGTTGGTTAAGCGCCCAACTCTGGATTTTGGCTCAGGTCATGATCTCAGGGTCGTGGGATCAGGCCCACATAGGGCTCTCCCCTCAGGGTGGAGTCTGCTTCTCTCCCTCTCCCTCTGCGCCTTCCCCTGCTGGCACGTGTGTGTGTGTGTGTGTGTGTGTGTGTGTGCGCGAGCTCTCTCTCTCTCTCTCAAATAAATAAACAAATCTTAAAAAAAAAAAAAAGAAGTTACCGTAACTTAATTTAACAGAATGTATCAAAAATATTTCTAAATTACTTTCTTTTTCTGGCATTAATTTAGGTAGTGAGCCATGAATCAATGTTTATTAGAAAAACATAATTTCACATACAATGAAAATGTGCCTTTGTGTGTGAGAAAGCACATTTTTGCAAAGAAAACCATTATTTCAATATACAAATATTTTCAGAATCTATCACCCCGCAAATGCCTAATGTGATCACTACAAAAGATTTTCAGATTGATCTTTGCCGTTTTGACAGTCCATTATCAATATCACATGGCCATATTTTCTTCCTACCAAGCCCAGAGTCCGGTAAAGAATTGGAGGTATTTTGAGAATTTGGATTTAAAGTTTCCTTCACTATGTATGCCCATTTTGGAATTGTGGTCTAAAGGGGACATATGACAAAGGGACACTTCCTAAATTGACACTTGTTCATGGGTTCAATTTTTTTTTTTAGCCCTCTGCAAAGTAAGAAAGTGCTGTCTTTTGTGTATGAGATCTGCCATCAGCTGCTTGTTTTCCAAACTGTTAATAGGTTGTACTGAGTAATCTGCACTCTCTTTGTGACCCAAGAGAACCCACGGAGCTTAGAGGTACAGTCGGTGACTCTGGGGCAGTTTCTCTCTGTGTAAAGCTAATAAAACCTGCACTCTTACCCTTATTAGTGCTGTCCTCTCACCAACTGAGCTAACACCTCCAAAAGCAAATAGATGATTTGCACAGAGCCATATTCACATCCAATTTCCAAACCAGCTCTTCCTGTGTCGCAGTGGAGAGGTACCCTACAGTGAAAATTTATAGAACTTTTAGTAGTTTTTATAAGCTTCCTTTTCCAGGTTTAGTGGAAAGGGGATCGTTGAAAAAAGTCAAACATAAAATTCAAAAGAAAAGAGAACCTGGCAGAAACCTAACAGAGAGGATTAATATTCAAATAGAGATGTCTTATTCTGTCTTCCTAAGCTTGTCATCAACGTGAATATATTTGGTAAAAAAATATTTATTGAGTATCCACTTCAGGTCAGACATTGTAATTTAATGACAGATAAAGCACAGTTGGGTCTTGCAAAGCATACAGTCTAGTTGGGAACATAAATAAACAGTAACTATTAAGTGCTACAAGGGAATTCAGGGGGAAGTTACAGGATTCTGGGAAGGCTTTCTGAAAGTGTGAGCAAATTATCAAGTGCTGAAAGTTTTCCAGTCAGAAAGACCCACTTTTCTTCCATTTTATTTAAATATATTTCTCTGTACTCTTTTAAACACTATGTTTAATTCTGTGTTCTAAGACTCTTTACTTCTCCTCTTTTACCTTCTTTATTGTTACAAAGCTCTTGAAAGTAAAATATTTAAACTTAAACCTTTTAGGTGTTTTTAAAGTATTTCCATAAGCCCTCCCTAGGAAATTAACAAGTGAGGTTATCACCTTTGTAGCAATGAGAAATTAAAGGCACAGTGAAAGTAGGCCCTAGTTGGTGCTGATTTTAAAGTCAGAACAATATTCCAGGTTCCTTGACTCCTAGTCTAATGGTCTCTCCATTTGGCTTCAAGCTTTCTACGTCTTGCTTATTAATCATTATGAGTTTTTTGGTTGCCCAGGAAATTGTATTACTATAAGAGTTTTAGATGATAAGAGCTTTTAGAAAAATAAAAGTGAAGAATCCTGAACTAGTCCTTGAAAAAAAGTATATAAATACATATCATCTAAACCAGAGAAGATAGAGGAGCAAGATGTTTTGAGTCAATGACATGATTTTCAAAGACAAGCTAATCAATTATGTGATCCAAACTTTAAAAGCCTTACCTAAAAATAAAAAATAAAAAATAAAGCCTTACCTTACACAGATTGTATACAACTAACTTCACCAATGTGTCTTGACTAATTTTAAATTGTCCGGTTATGGCTAATTATTCATAGGCTGATCTTACATCCCAGTTTGCCTGGGATAGTCCCAGTTTACACTAATTGTCATAATTGAAAATAGCACCCCCTTTCACTTGAGAAGCACTGAGTTTCAATAATAAATCATACAATCACCCTAGTTATTCACCGTATTCTGGTCAAATGGGTTGAAAACAACAGAATTGTGCCTCCCTAACCCACTTCAACTCTCCACTGCCTATCTTCTTATCATCTGTATATAATTTTGAATACCTGCCAGATAAGTATAACCTAATTGTGATAGAGTACAGGAGAAAAAAGAAGGAGTGTAGTCTACTCAAATGTCCTTCAAGTATTGGTGGCAAAATTACCTCCAAATCGTTTGGTAATAGTACACTGGTCTAATTCTTTAACTAATCACTGTATTTTGGTTGCTTTGCTAAGTTAGTCCTGATTGATTGCAAGAGGGCGTGGGCAGGTGGTGAGCATTTGGCCATTTGGTCTTGCTGTTAAATGTTCCATTTGTAGGGTGCAGACATTTGCTAACCATATTAATTGTTAAAGTCAAGTTTAGAAGCATGATAAGGGAAGAGAATATGTTCTTTAAGACTTGGCTCCTTATTCTCCTAGTACTTCCTGTATGTGATTTATAGGTTTTTTTCAAGTATGGCAAATCAATTTGGTAGATAAAAGTTGAAAATAAAATATTTAAACTTAAATATTAATATGGTTTTGATTGTTGAAGGGGGAAGGAAGAATGTCCATCTTAGGATTTAGGTAATCATATGTTCACAAAGCTAGAAGGATCATTGGTAAATTGTATATCCTGCTGCCCTAAAACACGACTACAGATTATAAAATATCTCAATTGTCGTTGGAAAATACTGTATCTAAAGAAGCTTTTTACTTACCATTCTATTTTGTATTTGTATTTCTAAATTATCCATATCTAGGAAATCTTTATATTTTCCAGTGCCCAGCATAATGCCTTATAACTAATGCTCAAAGAAATACTTATCAAGTGAGCAAATAAAAGGATTCTTCACATCTTAACAGATACCTCAGATTTCTAATATATATAATACAGTAAGGTAAACTGTATCCTGGATTAAAAATATTTTCTTACGTTTTCATAATTCAAGGGTATGTTAAGATCTGCATGTATATGTGCATTCCTCTCATAAAAGCAGTAAAAATTTTTCAAGCAGAAAAACCTGTAATTCCCTTCTGGTTCCACTATAGTAATGCTGATGTGCTTTTTTCTGAAATAATCAGTTCCTTTAAACAACAACAACAACAACAACATGTAGTGATTAGAGTATGCATTCCATGAATGGTACCAAACCTTTTTGTGAATCAAATTCTTTCAATTCTCAAGAGTTTCCCTAACCAGGCATAGATTCAAGAAATTTCTCAGTGATTGCTTTGCTTAGTAGAGAATGATTGAAAAAGAACATATACTAAGCCTCCAAATTCCGACAAGCGTTCTAAAGGCACAAATAATTGAGACAATTTAAGAAACCTCTTTTATTGGGGCACCTGGGTGGCTCAATCAATTGGATGGCTGGCTCAGGTAGTGATCTCGGGGTCCTGGGATCAGGTCCTGCGTCAGGCTACACGCTCTGCGTGGAATCTGCTTGTCTCTCTCCATCTGCTCCTCCACCCTCCCCCACTCATTCATACTTTCTCTCTCTCTCTCTCCTCTCTCTCTCTCTGTCTAAAATAAATAAATAAATAAGATCTTAAAGAAAAAAAAGAAACTATTTTAATCCCTGAATGAGAATATCGCATTATCATTTTCTTCTCTCTGTCCCTCTACAGTCCTAAGGTATCCATAAATATTTTGTCTTTGCCTAAGCTCATTTAATTTGTTTATTATATTTATTTGGGTAGAACTTTAGCCTGAAACGGATTTGATAAATGTGATGTTCAGGCCACATTAATTTATTTTATAGGTATTTATTGAGTCACTATGTTGTACCAGGTACTGAAGTTGATGTGAGAATACAATAAAAAATGAATCTGACATGGCCCTCCCATAAGTATATCATAGTCAGAGAGGGGAGGAGTGTCAATACATAATTAAAATAAATACTGTGTGGCTCAGACAATAAGAAAGAGTTGATCAAGGCACAGTGATGGCACAGAAAAGAAAGTGATTCATAATGAACTTTGTGTGGAATTGTAAAATAAATCTTCAGAGATAGATGGGTCAACTAAATCTTTGAGAATTAGTAGAGTGAGCCAAGTAAACATAGTTCATGAAACTATTCCAGGTAGTGGACATTCAAAGGAACACTATACGAAGACCCTAAGTATCTGGAAATCACAGAGGAAGTATTCTAGTGTATAAGTAGCATTTTCTTTTAAAAATTTATATCTTATGTGTTTTCTATGCAAATGATAAAACGTTTGGTCCTTTTTGACCATTCTCTTTAAATAAATTAACATCTAAGCTGAGAGGCACTTCATTTCTTATTCAGCAGTGTAGGCAACAAATTCTCATGAAGGAATTCCTAATCCCAACTCCAATTTTAAAATGTCATTTTTCGTACAATTATATTTGTCCCCAAAATGAGTAGCCAGAGTTGATACTGGGTCTTCCACCCTTAGGAGTCTTAGTCTATGAAATGGAGGTTGATATTCCTTTGAGAAACATGTTACATAAATATCATATTCTCCCTGTATAGGAACTTCTGGATGTTATAAGTCGTCAACCTCTGAATGAGATATCGTATCTGGAAACCCTCAGTATTAACAACAATGCAGGTATCCCTCTACAGGGAGATGTTTAAAGTTTCTTCCATTCCTTGCACACCATGAACACCATGTTCAAATTGCTTTATGAATCTGTGGAGGGTCTAGTTCACATCAGTAACCTCCAGGATACCCTGTGATACTCCGAGTGCTCAATGTAACCCTCCTTACGACACCTCATGAAGTCAGCTGAATGAAACAGAAAAAATTCCTGTGAATCATGACCTCACTTGTTAGCTCATGGGTTTCCTTCTAGTCAGAAAACAGTTTCCTGCCTAAAGCTGAATGGCCAGGCTAAGTCAGGCAGGGTTGTAGAAAATCCCTAAACAGACAAAGAAGCAAGCACAACCTAGGAAAGCTACTGCCCTGCCAAAATGGGATGTGTCTTTTTAAGTCAATTTTGAAATTAGACTCTCAAGAAAAGGAAATGTTACTGCATGTCCCAACATCTGCTAAAGTGCATTTACTTCCAACAGAAACAATGGGACAACTCCATGTGGCACTTAGCTTACTGAAAAAGGCCAAATTGCTGAAAACAATTGAGATACCATAAATAGACACGGCAAACGTTTGTCAACTCCAGGGGAGTGGTTTCTGTGGACTCTGCACTTTTCTGTGCCCCCTCCATCTCCTCACTCCTATAATAAGTAAATAAGTAAGTAAATAAGCAAATAAACAAAACTACTAAAATGAGGGAACCTGAATATAACCTTTTCAGCAAGAGATAAAAACATATTGATTGGTGACTGCTGAAGGACATCATTAAACTCTCAATGTTTGATTTCATTTCTTCTTCTCTTATTTTATTTATTTATTTATTATTTGGTCCCCCGCAGGCATCTCTGTACCAACTGACCCTGCTAGTTCAACTATTAAAGAATTTCTCTCCAAGGAGGCCTGATGTAAACATGATAATCTGTTTGGCAGCTCCTATGATGGTCCATGAATAAAACATATGACAACCCAGTTGGAGTTCAAGCAGTTCACTATTTGTTACCAAAGAGAATGTTTGGAAGCTCATGGAAAGCTTCACCATGCTTAATCCCAGAGGCCTGGAATCCTATTCTTGGTTCAGACTAAGCCACAAGAATTGTGACTTAACTACTGGCCTTATGGTCAACCACCCTACGATATCTTACTAAACAGACCTAATGCTAGCGATTGGATTTGAATGTGCCTCTAATTGTCAAAAAGCAAGTCTCTGCTTGTAGGATGTATATGCTGTATCTGTGACAACAAAAGAAAATATTGACTAGGTGAGATTTGGAAAAAGAAGTCTGAAAACCAAAATGAAAGAGCTAGAAAGCAGCTCTATTATATTTGAGAGTGCACACACTGAAATCAGAATGCAAAGATACCTACATGGGTCTTTATAACATTGCAAAGAAGTGATTTGATATTTTTTGCCCTTGATTACCGGTATACCTATAAAAAGAAAGGGTTGTGCTATAATCACTGCGCTAACAAATCAAAGAGGCAAAACCTGTCCCTGCTTGGGTGGATGCTGTTGGGTGGATAAAATCAGAGAGGAATTATTTAATGTGACCTTTCCCACACAACAAGAGAACAATTGTTGTTATAATTCAGGTTTGTTTTTAAAGCATAGTCATTAAAAAACTGCTTATAACACATTTTTTTCCTGGAAATCTCTCCCTTTGTGCATTGTCTCTGGCCATTAATTCTCTAATTATGTTCCTGCATATATTTAATTTTTGATCTCCTGTAGAAGGAACCATAAAGTGAACATTTTATATAAAGACAGTTTTATATTGCAATGTAACCGCTGCTATTGATGAAACAACTTTCCTGGAACTGTCATTTGTCTGTCAACAAGTTCTCCTTATCATCTCTGACATACTTTGTACTTTTTACATGGTTGTCATTATTCTTATTTCAAAAAAAAAAAACTAAATGCAATTCTGGATACTAGCAACATTTGGAAATCTAAAATATACTTTTATGTTCATAGTATACTTTAAAGTAAGTGTGATTTTGAGGGTGTATGTGAGTGTGTATAGTTTTTGTAAAATTCAGCATTCTATAAAGAGCACTGCCAACATACAAGGGTATAATTAATGTAAAATTGTAAGTTAATGTCCAGGACACTTCTACTTTTAAAATATTATAAATAATAAAATTTGCATCTACTGCATATGTATAAGATCTATTCTATATTATTTATGCACCTCCATTGTAAGATTTAGGTAACGTAATTTAAATATGCTGTCTAACTCTCATTAAATCATTATTGGAAAAAAAGTTGGATTTTAAAACTTTTTGAAACCATAATGAAATCTCTTTCCAACAGTTCTTTGAAAAAATCAACATCTAAATATTCCTTAGGATATTCAGTGAGAAGGGGCACCTGGTTGGCTCAGTAGGTTGAGCATCCAACTCTTGGTTTCGGCTCAGGTCAGGATCTCAGGGTCCTGGGATCAAGCCCCGCCTAGAGCCCCACGTCCAGCTCCACACTCGTCGCAGAGTCTACTTGTCCTTCTCCCTCCCCCCGTTCCTCCCCCCACCTCATGCTCTCTCTCTCAAATAAATAAAATATTTAAATAATAATAATAAAAACAATAATAATATTCAGTGAGAAAATCACAGTAGTGCCTAATTTATCGGCTTCACCCTGGAATATGATGTACCACACAAACACATTTTTCTGACGATTGCAGTTTAGCCCCTCCTTTTTTAATGAAAATCAAGTGAGATAAAATATAGTAAAGTGCTCTATAAACTTTAAAATGCATTACAACGGATACTGTTATTTTTATTATACTACAAACTTGCTTTCAGATAATTTATTTCTAAAAACTTTCCAAAATATTTACTTTCCTGCCTTCTTAAGCAACATATATGGAATACAATTTTCCTGTATTCTCTAATGGAGATGTATAATTATCACAGTCATTGTGAGATTATGACATTTTACAAAGGTACCGTCTGCAATATCTTGCCCCTGATAATGGCTCCACATTGTTACATTCTTTTTGTTGTTGTTGTGATGTTCTTTCAGTTCTTTTATCTGTAGTGTTCTATCCTCTCACTCTGTGAAACTGTCAAGTTGGCTTTTTTCACCCCCTCTTTGTTCTCCTCCCTTCTTTTTCTTTCTAGTTTACTACTTGGGTCTGTGATAGTTTAGGAAAGGAGATAAACAATCCCCTTAGTTGTGTCTAAACAGTAAATTGGTCTGGGTAAGGATCCAGTAGTTTCCTCTAAATTTTGGTGGATGTGTTTTATTATACAAGTTTTCGGAGTTTATATTCAAGCTACTAAATATGAACTTACGGAACAAGTATATACTGAGCGGCCAGTGTGTTTCAGATACTTAATTATACAGACGTAGTCCTTGTCTTCAGGAAGCTTACAATCTACTTAGAGAGACAAACCTAAAACACATGATTAGCCAAATATTTAATCAGACTGGATAGGTGCTATGGAGAAGAAATGCAGGATGCTCTAAGCACACTTACAACAGGGCACCTAAGCTAATCTAGGAAGGCTTCCCATTTCTTTTTTTATTTTTTATATGTTCAGTTAGCCAACATACAGTGCGTCATTAGTTTTTAATGTAGTGTTCAATGAGTCATTAGTTGCATATAACACCCAGTGCTCATCACAACACATGCCCTCCTTAATACCCATCACCTGGTTACCCCATCCCCCCACACCCTCTCCTCTGAAACCCTCAGTTTGCTTTGGGGAGTCCAGAGTCTCTCATGGTTTGTCTCCCTCTCTGATTTCTTCCCATTCAGTTTTCCTTCCCTTCCGCTGTGGTCCTTCGTGCTATTCCTTATGTTCCACATATGAGTGAAACCATATGATAATTGTCTTTCTCTGCTTGACTTATTTCACTTAACATAATCCCCTCCAGTTCCATCCATGCCGATGCAAATGGTGGGTATTCATCCTTTCTGATGGCTGAGTAATATTCCATTGTATATATGAACCACATCTTCTTTATCCATTCATCCGTTGAAGGACATCTTGGCTCCTTCCACATTTGGCTATTGTGGACAGAAGGCTTCCCATTTCAACAGAGACCCAGATGAGGGGGGGAATTACGGGTGCCAGATGAAGAAAATAGTGTATAAGGAAAGTGAGTAGTGCTCAGAAAATGTTTCCAGAATCTTCTAACTAGGTGAAATGGCTAATTTTAAAGACCTCTTAATAAATGGTTAGCTTACTACATAATTTCTTTCAAGGAATTTTAAAAATTCCTTTGATGATTGGCTGTATTTCAACTTACTTTCACTTGCTTCTCCTTCTCGAACTTGGGGGAATTCTTCTCTAAATTCTCAATGCATTTGCTATTTAACTGTGGAGTATGGCTCTTCTGGAACCAGCCACTTATGCTGCCTTCCCTTGAGGACAAATGTCCAATTCTAGGCTGTACTCAGCTCTCAGTCTGATTGTAGAACTCCCACTGATGGCAGTGGGCGCCGAGCCCGTATATCTAGGAAAGTACCCTGCCCTCTGTGTCACTGTCAGCCTCCTCTGGCACACAGCCTGGAAGCCCGAGCATCCGTGTGAGTCTCTAAGGAAACGTTGTTCTCGGCGGTGCCACACTAGCAAGAGCGTGAATGGAAGCAGAGAAAATAGATGAAAAGGAAGGGCATGGCATCAGGACTAGCACCCGTGATTCTGCCAACCAGGCCAGTAGGAGGAGGGGTGGAAGGAACTGCAAACTTTATTATTTTTTTTTTTTTTAAGACTAGACTCTCTATTTCATATAATCGGCAACTTACAGCCACAGATTGATTTTTAATAATTACCATACTCCCTAACATATGCAAAGCCTGGGCAAGAGTACAGATGGAGGCCTGAACTGGGGACAAGCCCTACCCCATTCCCACCGCCACTCCGTTCAGGAGCACAAGGGGCCTACTAAACGTCTGTGCAGCCTCCATCTCTCGCCTGCCCCCACCCCAGACAGCCACACCCTTAGGAGAACTGACCCAGGGAAGAGGCCCAAATTGGCCCTGGAAGCGGGCTTCAGGCCATTTGGACAGGGAATTTCTGGAAATCTCTTAACCACTCACTAAACTGTACTGCCCTTCAATAATGGGGAAATTCATAATGGTTTGAAATTGAAGATGCGTGGGTTTTAAGGATGAGAGAGGACTGTGCAACTTTTAAAATGTGCTTTCAAGTCAGTGCTTCTCAAACTTAATGTGCATGAGAATAATCCAGATATCTTGTAAAAATGCAGATTCTGAGTCAGTAAGTCTGGGGTGGGGCTCCAGATTCTGCGTTTCTAATGAGCTCCCAGGTCATATCTGTCTATAGCCCACACTCCGGGTAGCAAGGCCTATGAGAATATTAGTGGTTTCAGTTGTGTATGGGTGTGTTTGTGTGTGAACATGCTGTTATTTTGGGGTGGGAAGTTTTAATACTGAGTGTAAAAAGGAAAATCATACGGTAGCCTGAGTTTAAAAGACACAGCTTTTAGATTTATCGTTATTAAGACTCTCATCTCCGATGAGATCCCAGACAACAGCCTCTCATATCTATTCCTCCTCCTTATTAATCTGATATCAGTGATGTCACCGAGTCTTATCTTTGAACTGGGCTCTCAAGTGTCTCTGTAGCAGCCTTCTAAAACCTTACAGATTGCTAAGGTACGTATCAGAGCCAATGGAAGACTAAATATCTCTTGGTGTAGAAAAGAAATTTTGATTAAATTAAACAGCTGTCATCTCTGAAATTTCCCTCTCTCAATCATTTCCTGCTCTCAACAAGCTCTTGTATGTTGCTTTCTTGGATGGATGCTGCTCTTGATACCCTTCTAACTACTCACGTTAACTAGGACTTGTAGCATGGAACTGATCGATACTTAAGAATAGCTTTCCAGCTAAAACGCCGTGGCACTTGGCTTAGAGAGATTTTACTCTGGTATCTTCTTTTCCATAATAGATGCCACAGGTTACACTGCTAAAGGCAGGTTTGAAGCCATCACGAAAGTTGTCACTTTTCGTTTTACTTAGATGCAGTGCCATCTAAAGTACATACGTTTTCAAAAGCAACTTAATCTCAGTGATCAAGGTCCCCGGACTGGTGAGACATGGCAATTTAAAAAGGTCACATTGACGAAGATTACATAATGGAAAATTGACTAATGTTTTAGGGATAAATATATTTCTAGATTGTATTAGTCTCCATTTTTAAAATAAAATGTGAAATATTCTGCTGGGGAGTGGACTAAAGCCTCGCCCTGAGAATTTATAGATTATTAACTGAAATGGCAGTTTTCTTGTTAGCCATGATCAAAGTGATTTGGGAATGTCAAAAACATGTGAAAGTTGATTACACATTTTATTACTGGCACCACATTGACTGGCCACCCATAGGATGGAGCAATTGTGACTGTGGATTAGTTCCAACTAGCCTCGGGGAAAGAGCACACTGAGTTGAGACCTTTAGAAAGCATTTATTTGCTTGCCTCATTTAATCAAGTGACTTTTATAATTTTCCAGCTTTTACCCTTATTTATTTCACATAATGAGAGAGAAAAAATATCTTATTTCTGTACTTTAAACAAAAGATATCCACCCTTCAAAATTTCATTTCAAGACACAAACACCTCTCTTTTTTCAAGAAATGTATCTGTTTTGTTTTTCAATGAGACAAAGACATCCTTAAACAGAGGAATTCTACTTGATCTTGAAGTACCCATCATTTGTCTTCAGAGTCACACTTACCTATCAAAATCTTATCCATGTTTTGAAGGCCAGTAAAATACCTTCTCTTTTAGGAGATCTGTATTCCTCTAGTCAGAATTATTCTCTTGTTCTTTTGTATTCTGACGGCAGATTTTATGCACAGGTAATAATAAGTCCTTTATATAATCTTTGTGGAGTGCAACTAGATATGTTTGGTACTAGAAGGTGAGCTCCTGGGGAACACTAATCAGTATTTATTACTTATTTCTTATTTAATGTATTTATTTAAATGTATTTTTATTGTTATTTTTCCAAAAGAGCATAACCCAGTGCTTTCTCATAATAAAGGTATAGTGTATAATGCTTGAATTAAATCTTTCTAATTGTCAATGACTATGGATGAGTGCATTGTGAATGAATTCATTAAGATCACCCAATCATCATATTGACTTTTTAAGAAATCACCCAAGGTAAATGATTATTATAAAGTATTAGAGCCCTGGCAATAGTTCAAAATTTAATATTTGAATACAATTTGGATAAAAGAAAATCACAGTTTAAAATATGCTTTGTGTCTAATGAATCTCTTTAATATGGAAATTTTAACCATTTAAATGGTGTTTTTCTTATTTTTAAAAATCCATGGAGCATTTACCTCTCTTGTCTTGAAAATAAATAGAATCAAGTATACTCAATGTATAGCTCACAGGATAGCTGGTATGTCAAGATACCTCCATTTGCATTCCAAATAGTATTTGTAGTTTGCAAAATAGTGTACTACTCAAACTAACACATAAATAAAAAAACACATCCAATGAGCATTTCTGCATACTGTTTATTATTGTAGGAAACTAAGTAAGACAGGCCAATAGAGAATCAGAGCCAAAATTAATGCTTAACCCCCGGCTCAAGTTTTAACTTTCATTTATTGCAATAAAATATATGGGTTTATATATTTTCTTTTCTGCTTTCCTTTTTCTTTTAATGGGTGACCTTGGCAACTCTTCCATTTTCCCTATTTTTAGAAAATTGTTAACAAGTCCACAGGCATCAGAGGAAATATACTCTCTGGAGTATTAGAACTCAAAAAATGGTATAATGATAATCTACTCCTTTAATTCAGAGAATTTAAGGAGTGGCATGAAGAGGATTTCAGATGAAAAAAATATACAAATTAGTCATTTAAATTCAGGCACTGAAATGAGAAAAACTTGGGTTTACTGACCAGTTCTCTCACTTACTACTTGAATGACCTTGAGAAAGATACTTCATCTCCTCCAGGTTCAATTCCCTAATCTGAAACAATGGAGATGATAACAAGACCTTTGCAGGTTGGTTGGAGGATTCTAACTCATGTAAAGCACTTACCACCGTGCCTGGCACAGAGCGCATCCTGAAATCGGGGTGACGTTGTGCAGTGGGAAGATCTCGCTCCTGACAGCCAGACCTTGCCATCCATCAGCTAGTCAGGCACGTGAGCTCCTGAGCCTGTTTGTCTCTTCACTGAGTGTTTCTGTTTTTGTTTACTCCCCAGCAGAAGGGGACACCACATTGTAACAAGCAGAAGAGAAAGTGAGAACCCTCAAAGTCAGAGAAAGAAAATCAAAGCAAAGACTTAGTCATTAAATCTTCCAGAAGGAAGGAGAAAGAGGAGCTAAAGCTTGATGGATTACATTCTGAATGCAGTTTCTTAAAAGGAATTTTTTGTGGTAAGGGACAATGGAAAGATACCAAGTTACAATACAAACCAAAGGGCAAGCCTTATGGAAATCAAAGAAAGTGACACTAGGAGCACATTGTAGAATAAGGGAATGTTTGAAAAGAGAGGGCTATGTATTTACCATTTTGCTTGATCTACATATCAAAAGCATCTTCCAACTGTGTATAGAAGATCCTTGCAGGAAAATGTTTCATATGAAAAATAAAAAAATAAATAAAATAAAGTAAAAAAGAAAGAAAGAAGAAAGTGCTGGAGGCCATGTCATTTTTTTTTTTTTTCATCATATTCTCTTTCACAGATTTCAGGCCAGGTGTGACTAGCTCATGCAAACGAATACCTTCCCAATCGCCACAAAAGCAAAAGAAGATACTGGGAAATACAGCATCCACTGTACTTAGAATGAGATAACCTAAATGAGAAATGGAAATGACTGAGGAAAATTAAGTGGCCTCAGCATGAAAAAGCACAGCTTATTTTTTTTTCCATCTAATAACCTATTACGTAATAAATAAAAGTCCACCGTGCTTGTTAGGAAAAAAGAAACTTTTGCTTAGCTAACTATAGAAATATTTTTATTCGATAATATATTTTCCTAAGTATTTTGAATCAGTAATATTGAAATACTGAAAGTCAAATCTCCAATGAGTTGAAATCAAGTGGTTAGCTATTTGAAAACCCATTATTCTACCCATGTATTAGGCCTCATCTCTATAGCAGAACACTTTATGGCAAAAATTTTTCCTTAGCAAAGAGATGTCAATTTTTTACTACAAGCCAGTTAATGGAAGTTTAAGTTTATTTTCTGTTATGTTGTTGTTTAGCAGGAAAAAAAAATCTAAAATTTTTTTAAAATTAAAAATAATAATAAAATAGTCTGGTATTAGAAAAAATAAATTATTTCACTCAAAATGAAAGTCCTAACACTTATGAGTCAAATTTGTGATTTACTTTGATTCAAAATTCATATCAGGGTTTTAACAGGGAAATTTCGTTAATGCTACCTGCAGGATTACAGAAAAGTGAGAACACACTGGCTTTTAGAAGACGTGGATTCCAATCCCGACTACTGTGTTCTAGTTGGGACACTGGGCAATTGTCTCATCCGTCCTGAGTTCCATATAAAATACTGACATAACTGCCTATTGTTTATGTCACATTGTTATTGTGAGATTTGAATAAACTAACAAATGGAAATAACTCATTACAGTTCCTGAAATATTTGGAAGACAAGAACATGTTAATATCATTTCCCCACAAGAGCACCACTATCTAGACAACTGTTCAAGTTGACCTCCCTCTTCCAATCTATTGTATTAGTTGTGTTAGTTATTAAGTTCTTCCTTTCTACCTCCTTTCTCTCCATTGCATCTTTTTCATCTTCTCTTACACTTCCCAAAGAAATACCCTCATTGCCTTATGCCTTGACTAAAAGGATGACCATGTAATTCACCCTTACTTACAGACTCAACTTCTGCCAACCCATTCTTTATGCAGAATTCTTTCTGGTAGAATAAATATAATTATATTATTTTCTGCTTAAAACTCTTCATAACTTCCTGATGCCCATAAAACAGAATTTAATTACCCTAGAGTGATAAAAGAGGCATTTACGATTAGGTAGTTCAACATCAACTTCTACTTATCATATACGCTATGTAATAAATGCACTATACTATCCTTTCCCATGGATTTCTATCTTTGCACTTGCAGGTCCTTTTGCCTATGATGTATTTCCCACCCTCTGACAGCGGACAGCTATTCCCCTTTAAGACACAGCTGAAATGTCATCTCCCACATGTCACCTTCTCAGAGCACATAGGAAGAATTTATCATTCCTGTAGGACTTATTTCCATTATACCACACCATATTTTATTAATTACTTGTTTACATGTCTGTCTCTACACTAGACGATGATCTCCACTGTACGGCATAGAGCCAAGAATGTGATAGGTAGTATTTGATAAATATTTACTGAATTAATGACTGGGAACAATAATAAAAAATCGATGATATTACAATAGGTCTGGTCATGAATTAACGTCCCGATTTTGCAAGTGCCTTCTTATTTTTACTGTATATTTGTAGCCTCTGTCCATACAGGGGACCAAAAGAAATGGAATTGAGATCATTTTTGGGAAGTCTAAAAAAAAAAAATAATAATAAAATAAACAACTTTTGAGTCAATTATATTGATATTACAAGCAAATGTATCTTTGGCCTAAATTGTCTCACGTTGAAATGTCTCAATTTACTCTGCTTGTTTAGACACAGCATGAACACAGAGGTGTTTTTATTATTCTTAGAAAACACAAATTTGAGATAGTCTATTCTTTCCCTTTGCGGGCAAGCACCAAGGGAAACAGGACATGCATGCAACAGCAAACTGATGTTTATATATGGCTTCATCACCGAGTCTCAAAGAGTTCTCATTCAGCACACTTTGTACCTTGGTTCCCCTTTCTACAAAAAGTACCTCTGCCCTGAAGTCAGTTGGTCTGAACAGCGACCTTTAATTTCTCTATTCACCCAGGTTGCAAATTAGTGAGGGGTGACCAGCATGTGATCACACTCACCAGCAGCTGAGTATTTGAGTGCTGAGCACTGGCATGCCTTGAGGTTTTGGGTGCTGAAGTGCTGAAGGTTGGTGCTCGGCAGTGTGGAGTTTTAAAGCCTGTGGCAGCAGCAGCTCAGCCCCGGTAGAGGCTGTTTTCCTGGAGAACGGTCAGCCATGCTGCAGCAGGGATAGAATGTGAAGATCCAAGGACCAGTGGCCACCATCCATTTGGACTGATAACCTAGGCTTCAACAGTTGGTGTGGAAACGATACTTACCTTGTGCTGAGATTCAGAGAAGCCATTCTTACCAACAATAGAGCCAACAAATGTGTTTGGCAACCTTTTTCTAGGATCCAGGCACTCTTGGTGTCATTAAATTCATGAGTCTTCTAGCATTGCCCCTTGCCCAAAGGGAGTTTCTCTAATTTTTAATATAGTATAAATTTTTTCTGTTGGGTGAGGGTTTGAGTTCTTTAACTGGAAACTTAATTCTTCCCCAAATTCTTATTTCCATGCAATTACCGTAAACATAAAAAAAAAAAGTACCTCTATCTTTAGGATGCTGTGGATTTTAATGAGAAGATTCAATGGCAACTTTTTTTTTTTTTTTAATCAAGAAAATAAGAGAGAGGGTGCCTGGATGGCTCAGTTGGTTAAGCGTCTGCCTTCGGCTCAGGTCATGATCCTGGGGTCCCGGGATCGAGTCCCACATTGGGCTCCCCCAGCTCTGCGGGGAGCCTGCTTCTCCCTCTCCTTCTGCCTGCCACACCCCCCTACTTGAGCTCTCTCTCTCTCTCTGTGTCAAATAAATAAATAAAATCTTTAAAAAGAAGAAGAAGAAAAAGAAAATAAGAGAGAAAAGGAAAACGTCTTAGAGGAGGCTGGCCTCAGTAATTAACTTCATTTAGTGCCTAGCATAGTGCTGACAGTGAATAAATGTTCCTTGCTGGTGATGAAATACTAAACATAAGAACCTGTGTTTCCAGTTCTGCACTGTCTTAAAGCTGCTATTATTCAGCATTTATTAGGTACCCACAGAGTCTGAGGCATAAACATGACAAGTAGAAAACACACAGTCCCTAACCTCTAAATTACAAAAGACAGATGCACAAGAAAGTAGGTGGACCTCGAAATTGTTTCCAAATGGCTGTTTGTAGGAGGATTTAGAGAGTAGGAAAACCGAAGGGTGGCAGGGTGTGGTGGACAGGATGGAGTGTTAGGAAATGGGAGGAGTAAGAGGAGTTAGTGTTTTCCTAAAGGAACAGGGTAGGAAGTCAGACCAATTTCCAGAAGCATGAGAGTGAACAGGAGAGATCCACTGGTGATACTGAAGAACCCAAGGGAACAATGAGGGAAGAGGTTTTTCTATTGTCTCTTCATGTCCTCTTTGCTAGGAGGGACTCTTTGTCTAGCTTCTCTGATTGGCAGCAAGAGAAGAAGCATCATCATTTTGAAGTAAGACACTCCCATGCTAAATGAATGGGTTTGCCATTTACTGGCCTCAGTTCCCTCATCTTTAAAATGGAACAGTAATACTTCAAAGACTTGACCTAAGAAGATGAAGCATGTAAATGACCCACACTGGTGCTTTGCACATTCTTCAGGAAGCAAATCCAGAGCCCCTGGACACTCAGGCTAGTATTCTCATCTGTGACATCCCAATTTCCTGCTTTGTTTGCTTTCTCCTTCTCTTTGTCAAAAGGAGTAAGATTATCTTTTAGAAAGACAAGATCAAGTTTAAACAAGCAATATTAGTAAATATGTAGACGGGATTCATGTTAATGCTAGGCTTCGTTTCTTACTGAATTTAGGGCCAGTGACATTTTTAACCTAGTTAGTAATTTCTTTTTGCCAGTCAGATAGAGACCAAAAAAAAAAAAAAATCACAGTGGGAGCCTTGTAAAATGGCTCTTGGGGCCCTTAAGGGCATTTCTCTCAGTCTTTTCATCAACAGAGCTGGTCTATATCGTAAGTCTTATTTATAAGGAGGCTTTCAGGCAATTTCACACTGCTTTTCTTGGATGCAGCCCCCAAAACATGTAAACCCAAGGGATTAGTAGCGACTTAAAGGGAAAATAGTGTAAAGTTACACCGTGAACTGAGGCTGTGCAGTTCCCTTGGGCTCCTACCGTGAATGAAACTTATCTAAGTGGCCCAGTCCACTCCCACACTGCCAGACCTGCAGCCCTTTGTTACAACGTGCACGAGAATTGCTCAATCTCAGGGGGCAGCCCAGTCAGTAATGACCTGCTTTGTAGAAACACACAGGAGTTCTCTATCTAGGAATGAAAACTTAAACCTCCTTTTATATTTCTTTGTTGACAGTTGCAAGCAGGGCTGTGTAGTAAACAAAATGTTTATTCTGGCAGTGTTGCTTTCCTAGGCGGTTCAGATACATGTATTGAATAGGGCAGCAGCCTGAAATGGAAATGAAATGGGAGTATCATCTGAGGACCATGGAGAAGTCCTGAAAAAGGCTGACTGTTCCTCAAATGCAACCATTGTGAGGCTGGCATACTTACACTGATGATCTCATCCGACCAATAATTAATAAGCGTGAATTAGGCTAATGAAATCAGATAGGGTAATGCAAGGCAGCCTCCTGCTTGTTAGCATTGCTATTTTCTTCATTATTTAATCTCTGACAGAAACTGAATTTGCTGCTCGAGGTCTAATTGGACCTATTTGACTTTGAAACAATTTTTTTAAAAGTGTTCCAAAGAGGCTTTACGAAGGTATAATTGTGAAAATATTAAGAATCTATAGGATAACATGCAACATCGGGAACATAGATCAAATCAGAACAACTGCAGGCATTTCCTGATCCTTTGATAAGACTAAATTGCAAGTAAAGGAAATGATGAAGAGGAATTTTTTTTCAAGGCTGGGGTTTTTAAAAGGCAGAGATCCTCCATCCCCAAACGCCAGCTTCTTTAATTTTTGACACGCACAATTTAGTAAATAATTAAACTGTAACATCTCTCTCTCTCTCTCTCTGAGGGTAAGCACTATTGTATGATCTGGAAAAGTAATGGGGATCTAAACTGAGTCCTTTGGCCTACAGAATGGAGTGAAGACTTGACCTGGAAATGGAACGGGGAGACCACCTTCTGTGATGAGAATGTATCAACTGCCACTGTATCTTAAATCTGCAAGAAAAGGGTGGCTGTGAGTCTGAGGTGATTTGGTTCTGATTTGAGGCTCCTCTTCCAAAGAAAGCTCGAGAATCTGCAAAAGGAATCAAGGGCAAAGGAAGCAAGCATGTGCTTCGCATTCTTCTTCCCATTAAGCCGCATGCGATTAAGGGGAGCCCTGTGCTAACTGGAACTGTTTGCAGGCCATTCCAGTGACTTCACTTTTTCTCCTGTCTTCCGTTTGAGTACACATGCCAAAAAGGAGACAGGAAGTATGCATTTGTGAGTAAGGGGTTAAACCCAGCAGGATGTGTGATAGAATTACAGCATATTTCCTATGTGATAATATTGGATCTATTTTGAGATTACTTATCAGTTGGTTATTGTGCTAATAATTGCCATTAAAATTAATCCTACATTTTGGGAATTAGACAACGAGCTAACAAGTTCGCTTTTACACAGAGCTCTCCAAAAGCAATCTGGGTAACTTGTTTCTGGAATGCAGCTGTGTAAGTTTTCATTAACATCTTGCAGGTGGAGCCTAATTTTAGTTCAGCCTTGAGAAGGGGGAATTGTATTCCTCACGATAGGCCCAGTACCACAACAGCAGCAAGGCAGGTGGGGCTTCACCGGGCACTTGTTTACTTTCCTGTTTAAAAAAAAAAAACAGATGATTCATGTCGTTAATCATACAGTTTCTACTTGATTTTAACATGCCTTCAACAGAAGAGTCTGGAGTACATTTGACCTACAGTTACTCAAACGTGAAACAAAAGCAATGAAATGGAAAATGATAAGAAAATGAGCATTGACTCCTAAATATAGTGGAGGAGAAGCCAGTGAATGAAGTAAAATTTAGAAATACATCTGTTTGGCTACAAAAGCATTTCAAAAAGCAACCTTCCAGATTCCAGTTTGGCAATTTGAAATTGGCTCAGTTAGAAAGTTCAGTATTTTTTTTTTTTCTACCATTGCAAGGAGGGAACTATTAGGAGAAGGAAGCAGTTGCTGGGGAGAGGGGAGATGAGGGGTCAGAAAGGACAACTGAGATAGGGATTGTTTTCTCTTCCAAGTTTCTACCCCCCCCCGCCCCCACCCCCAGCAATCCTTTGCATCTCAGGGAATGACTGGTAATCAGCTTTAATTTTAGGTCCAAGGAAAAAACATTCTAGGGATTCAGAGAGTGATTAATGACAGTAATTCCTCTTCTAATTTGTTTAGGAAATATCTTAAGCTCATGTTAGACTCCCAGGGCACAGCCCCCGTATCTTTGCTTTGTTTAATGTGTTTGAGCACAGTGAACCTACTGTGTGTATCTCTTTGGATGTGACCACGGTGTGATATGGCCACAATACTGCCTCGAGTCTCCTGGTCTTCTGGCTTAAACAAGCCTTTGAATTCTTCTGCCCTGTGGGGTGTGCATGAAAATTCCATTACCTCCACAGAGAGGTGGCAGCTCCATGTGCATATTTGTTTCTTTCAATTCAGTCTCTTGGAATGGGTGGAATTTGTGATTATGTTGTATAGGAGTCTATTGTTCTAAACCTTAAAATAAACCTTTTTTTTTCCTGAAAGCCCTCTTCTGGACCCTGAAGGTCACTGTTCAAGTACTGATATGTTTGTAAAAGGGGAAAACATTGTGTGAGGCTTCAGATTTTCAAAACATGTTGTATATCCTCCTTTGAGACATAAAAGCAAAGGTTAAAAACAAATGACTGTGACCCTTTGACAAGAACCATACCACACCCAAACCTGTTTGTTCTGCCATCCCATTCCACCCACCCGCAGACTTGGCAGGGGAGGGGGCCGTGTGGGTGACAGAAGGGAGGAATGGACCTTTAGAAGTGGCTCCCATGAGTGGAATGGGAGGAAAGGTCATCAAAAGGCAAGGAGGAACCAGTTTGTTGGAGATTTAGTCTAAGTAACTATTTTGGACTGATTTGATCTTACGGATTGCCTAAAGTTCCATCAGATGGTGATTTTGCAACTGTCTTGAGGATCGTGCTACTGGAGATTTCACACACACAGAGGCCTTTCCATTTTCTCGATAAGACCCTATCTTTGGATGAGATCCAACTCTCCTGGATACCTGGAAACTCAGACTTTGCTGCTGTTTCTTCCATTCCCCAACATCTGAGGCTCTTTTCACTCTGTCCCCAATTTTTCTTTGACTCCAACATATCCGCAGGAGTAGGAAGACAAAGAAAAAGGGAAAGAAGTTGATAGGAAGCAGGAATGGAGTACTTCCAATTCTCTCTGGTGATGACCCAGACTACCAAGAACAGATGCCATAGATTTGATCTTCTCAAAATTCAGTTTGCTTTTAGCCTTATTCAGAATGTAAAATTCAGTACCCAACTTCTATTCATCATGAAATCCAGGACTATCTTGGAGAGGATGAAATGGAGTTGCAGCCCTATTTCCAAAAACTATAAAAGATTGTTTTGGCTATCCATACAGAGGGCTCAGTTTTTGAACATTCCTAGTTAAAAATCATAGAATTGGCAAGCTGCCTTCCTCATTTCTAGGTTTTTCATTTCTTTGTAAATTTTTCCTACACTCCTCTCTAGGCAAACCTACACTTTTCCTGCTGAGATTCCTTAAGTCATAGAGTAAAATGTCACCTACAGGAAACATGTGATTCATTTCACTCTTGCTGGTAGGTACATTCAGGATTCGACTTCAAGAGGGTTATTTCCCGTTTTTAATCTAAACCTTATTGTGCTGCCTGCAGTGGGAGCCTCAACCACAGCTGCTGAAATAAAGTCTTTATAGAAACACTTAAAGAAGACCTGTTTGTTCTGGTGCTGCTTCTGAAGAAGTTCCAATCAGCAGCAGGGTAAAATTTATGGGATGCTTATGAGATTTTGGTTTCTAAAAAGAGCACACATGCCACAGAGAATCTGAATATATTCTATGAAAATTGTACAGACCTCTCAACCAGCACAAGGACATGCACAGAAAATTGGAGAGGTCACGGTTTGGCAGGACCACACTCAAATTGTCCTAGACAAATGAGATAAATCCTGTTTAAAGACTTAAAGTAAAATAAAGAGAATCTGCAACTTCAACTGGGGAGCCCTGCCAGCATCAAAGTGTTATCTTTAGTTCTGGGACCCCGTCTTTAGCATTTATTGGTATCAACTCTGTTTATTTTCTTTCTTTTTTTTTTTTAGCCTACAAATTGGGTAAGGATAAATGAAACTTTGGCCCAAAACTCTGAAAGTACATGAGAATCTCTACTTTGTAGAAACGAAATAATAATATAAAAATAGAGACTATTTTGATAGCTCATACCATTATGTTTGGGTAAGGTCTACTCTTAGTTTTCTTTTTAGACTTTTGATTAACCAGAGTTATGTAGGTTGAGACAAAATGGCTTTCATATACATATACATATAGATCTTTATAGTGTAATCAAATTTGATGATATATTTTAAAAGTGTTTATACCCACCCTACGGCCAAAGGAAGAGCCAGTGCTCAACTAACTCAAATCAGGTGGGATAACACATGTGCCAACCCACGTTCACCCAGCAGTCAATGGTGTTGGATGCATTCCTCTGATGTCAGGCTGTAGTGTGCCGTGCTCTTTTTTGGATTACTGTTAGATAAAAATAAAGATGGGGTAGAGTAAAGTGAGACAAATATTGTCTTGTTTAAAAAAATGAGAATTGGGGGGCGCCTGGGTGGCTCAGTCGTTAAGCGTCTGCCTTCGGCTCAGGTCATGATCCCAGGGTCCTGGGATCGAGCCCCACATCGGGCTCCCTGCTCAGCGGGGAGTCTGCTTGTCCCTCTCCCACTCCCCCTGCTTGTGTTCCCTCTCTCACTGTCTCTCTCTCTCTCTGGCAAATGAATAAATGAAATCTTAAAAAAAAAAAATAGGAAATTTACATCAAGGCTTATAGAATGGTAATAGGCATTATTTTTGCCAGTATAATATTTAATAAAACACTAAACTAGTTGTCCATACTTTAAAAATTGGAGATTTCACCAAAAAAAACCCCACAAAAAAACAAAAAAAAAAACTGGATAGCTGACTTCTCTAGGGTAGTTGAAAGTTCTACTACCAGGGGCTACCACATGCCCCATGGCAACTCAGTACCCTACTTCTGTTGCCTTATTCCCAGTCTCCTCACTCATTAACCTTTACTTACTGGGCCTTTTTAAGCATTTGTTTTTTGCACCCATAGTGCAAAAAGACTTTTATACGGCCGTCTCTTGAAGTCATGACAGAGGTAGCCCTCCAATACAGGTCTACTGCTGCATTTTTTTTTTTTTTTAGATTTTTTTTTTATTTATCTGACAGAGAGAGAGAGCACAAGCAGGGGGAGTGGGAGAGGGGGAAGCAGGCTTCCCACGGAGCGGAGAGCCCGATGCGGGGCTCAATCCCAGGACCGTGGGATCATGACCTGAGCCGAAGGCAGACGCTTAACGACTGAGCCACCCAGGCACCCCATAATGCTGCATTTTTTAATCATAAAATGTTCACGCTGGATTGTGTGGCTAACACATTCTTCTCTACTCCAAGAACTTCCTGCTCCACTGAACTTCTCACAGTGACCTAAGAGGACCTGTGCCCTGTGTCCCCATGTGGTTGGTGTTCCTGTATTTTGCACACTGCCTGCTTGCCACTCTCCCCTCTTTTTTTTTTTAAGATTTATTTATTTGTTTGTTTGTTTGTTTTTAAAGGGGGGAGGGGCAGAGGGAGAGAGAGAGAATCAAAAGCAGACTCCCCACTGAGCACAGATTCCAACTCAGGACTCAATCTCACGACCCTGAGATCATGACCTGAGCTGAAATCAAGAGTCAGATACTTAACAAACTGAGCCACCCAAGTGCCCCAGCCACTCTCCCCTCTCTTAACTAAATTTTATTCTAGTATTCCACTCAAAAGTCTCCTGCTCTCTGCAGCCATCTCAGAGCCTGCCCACAGCTTCCCCCATCTCTTCCTGTCATGGTTTATTCAGCCTCTCATTTATTCAGTAAATGTCAGATGAGTGGATAAAGAAAGCAAAGAGTAGTATCATGGCAATGCACTAGTTTGCACTTGACTTTCTCTTCTTCCCAGGTCTATGTTGGGGTGAAAACATCACAGCTTCCTTCTCTGTTTAAACTATGGGTCACTTTACTTAATAATAAAGACTTTTGGGAAGAATGATATTGAGCCACATCTATCACAGGCACTATGGTCAAACTTTAGGCAACTTCTCTTTGGGGTAATCCAACACAAAGCTTGTTGATTCGGTATTTTTAATATGTTTATTAAGAGTACCGCTAGCTTGAGCAGAGAAACTCATGTTTCCTTACCACTTTGGTAAACAGGAGAAAACATTAATTCAAAGTGTAGAGAAGGCAATACCCTGCTTTCCCCCCAGCAGGAGACAAATTGGTGCCTGGCAGGGAAAATTATGTGTCGAAAAATGATGCAGAAAAGATAAGGGCTAGCCCCAGTTATTGATTCATTACACAAATGTTTGTTAACAGCTATTGCATTTCAACACTAAGCTAGGCCCTGCAGAGAAGTAGATATGTAAGTAAATAAGAGCCATGGATATTTTGGGTGTAAACTGGCATCTGAACAGGGTACAGGGGATATAAGGGAGACAGCAGTAGGCTCTGCTCAAAGAAATCAACAAAATCCATAAATAAGTTGACCCTTGAGCTAGCCTTAACAGATGAAGTATATTTTGCATTCACTTTGAATAGGATATATTTTATTTATTTATTTGTCAGAGAAAGAGAGAGAGTACAAGCAGGGGGAGGGGCAGAGGGAGAAGCAGGCTTCCCACTGAGCAGGGAGCCCAATACAGGGACCTGGGATCATGAGCCGAGCCGAAGGCAGACGCCTAACCAACTGAATACTCAGGCATCCCTTGAATAGGATATTAAGGACTGGTTAGCATTACAAAATAACTTAGAAAGATGGATTCTTCTTTCATGAGGGTATAGAGCATATGAAAAACACTTAAGAACATAATGGGTACATAAAGAAAGCACACAGTGGATGCAAAATAAATGAGCAGTATGCAGTCTCCACATTCTACCTGAGTTTTGTCCTGGCTCAATTATTTGCTAACAGTGTGACCTTGGACAAGTTGCTTAACTTCTCTGTGCTTCAGTTGCTCTCTGTTTTAAAAGGAGATGATAATATTATCTACTTCATAAATTGTGGCAATAAATGAGATAATGTATGTATTTAGCACAGTACCTGGCACATAGTAATAAAAAAGTTAGCTATTAGAATTATTATAATGCAGTATAAGTCCATATAATATGTTGCTTTGAAATAGCCAGCATCAAAGAAAAGGTCATATATTTCAAAGCACTTATTAATGAAAACTTAGATAATTAAAACAAAAAAGAAATCTAATACCTAATATGCTTTGCATCATTTATGTTTCAGTTTTGCATTTTATTCTCACTCATCTTGGATAATGAAACCATACCAGGTCTCATAATTGCCCTTCTGCAACTAACTGTTCAGTATTCAGTTTCTTGAATTTTTCAGCAAGGTTCATCTTCCAGCTGTAATGCATTAACATAATACTACTGTGCTGATGCTTCCAATACTGCATATTACCAAGGAGAAACATTCTCAGCAACAAATTTTTACTTTCAAGCTGATTAAAAATTGTGAACATTTTTTTGTCACATACCCACACATATATACACATATCTCTTTTAATAATGCAATATATACATTATTTTATACTCCCCATCAGAATTAGTTTTATTAAACATATTTATTAAGAATAGTTTAGGAATATTGAAAATAATATTATATGTGTACACACACAATGTTCTTCTGGGGAAAAAATGGTCTTAAAAAGCCTTTTACTTTTCTTTGGTTATTTCTGTGAAATTCATATTAAACTGATGCTTTAGTCTTTTCTAGCTAGAGTAAAATAACATTTTAAAGAGTCTTTCATATCGGAGGACTCGACATTCTCTTGATAACTTATCTTCCTTTCACTCTCTGCTTACCCACCAGAAATAATCTTGGGCTTTTCTATGTAATAAAAATATATAGTATTCCATGAAAGAATGCAACTCTTAAAAATACAGTGTAATGAAAGTACAATTAGGGAAAAATTATATCGTAGAGTATTATAAGAAGATAAGGGCTTTATTATTTTCTTTTTTTTTAAGATTTTTTTTTTTAATTTATTTGAGACAGAGAGAACGAGAGAGAGAGAGCACATGAGAGGGGGGAGGGTCAGAGGGAGAAGCAGGTTCCTTGCTGAGCAGGGAGCCCGATGTGGGACTCGATCCAGGGACTCCAGGATCATGACCTGAGCCGAAGGCAGTCGCTTAACCAACTGAGCCACCCAGGCACCCGGGCTTTATTATTTTCTAATATCCACTCAAACTGGAATAATAAATGTTATCCCATAGAAGTTCTTTCCTCTTTCAAAGGTATTTTTCATTTTACAAAATTGGGATCACCCACTATCCTGAAGAAAAGGACGCTGTCCTCTATTAATCGTTTCCGTATCACCTCTTGGGCTAGCACAGCCATGTTTTGAGATTTGTGTGTAAGCAGCTTCAGAATTCTTCCATCTGTGTTCCTCTGTTGTGTTCTGGGCTTTCTGCCATGTTCTTGGGAAGCACCTCACACCACTACACTTTCATATCTCTTCCCTTCTGCCCATGTCCAAGTTTATTTCCCAGACTGACAAACTGTTCATAATTTTTTATAGGGAAATTTAGCCTTCCCTTTATCTAATGTTGCCCATCAGGCTATGCCCAAAAGGACCTTGACTTTCTCAACTTGAATATCTCATCCAGATTTATCTAGTTTTTTTTTTCCTTAACAAAAGAATCATTCATGTGTGATATAAGTGTTGCTCCTCCCAAGAAGGCAAAAAATAGGGGTCTTCTTTCTTTTTTTTTTTTTCTTTCTTTTACATAAAACAAGATTGTAGGGCTCTTTTCCTCTCCACTATGTTGATTTTTTTTTCCAACAAATATTTAAAAGTGTGTTCAACATGTAAAACTTGGTGCAGAACAATTCAGTCTTTATTTTCATTAACTCACTTTACAGGACCGAACCCCAAGAAGGTGAAACAGATAGCTACATAAATATGTTCTGGTGTCTTCAGGAAAGAAACAACTTCAGATGTGTTCATGGAACCTCTGCCAATTATTTCTGAGGTATCATGGAGAATGGGGAAGAATCAAGAAAACTGAAGATGAGTCTATGCTGATCTGATTTTATTAGAAAGGAAAAAAGATTCTGTGAACTGCAAACCAATGAGTTTGACATCAGTCTCTAACAAAATGTGGACAAAATTATTAAAGTAAAAGTGACATTTTGAGATGATGTCAGTGACTATTAAGAATCAGTATGGGGGGCGCCTGGGTGGCTCAGTTGGTTAAGCGACTGCCTTCGGCTCAGATCATGATCCTGGAGTCCCTGGATCAAGTCCCACATCGGGCTCCCTGCTCGGCAGGGAGTCTGCTTCTCCCTCTGACCCTAACCCCTCTCATGCGCTCTCTCTCATTCTCTCTCTCTCAAATAAATAAATAAAATCTTTAAAAAAAAAAAAAAAAGAATCAGTATGGGTTCGGGGCGCCTGAGTGGCTCAGTCGGTTGGGCGTCTACCTTCAGCTCAGGTCATGATCTCAGGGTCCTGGGATTGACCCCGCTTTGGGCTCCCTGCTCAGCAGGGAGCCTGCTTCTCCCTCTCCCTCTGCTGCTCCCCCTGCTTGTGCTCTCTCTCTCTCTGTCAAATAAATAAATAAAACCTTAAAAAAAAAAAAAAGAATCAGTATGGGTTCACTAAGAACAAAGTAGTTCCAGGTAAAGTACATTACTTTTACTCTTAAAAAAAAACAAAAAACAGTATAACTGAATTTTGGTAAGTCTTTTAATCAAAATTCTCATACATTCTTAGAAGATAAGTTAGACTAGTTTATAGTATGGTTAGAAAGTTTCCAAAAATGGCAGAATTACCTCTTTAAGAACGATGAAGAATGAATTTTGGAGTCTCAGAACCTCGTCGGTTCAAATTGAAGCCCTGCAATTTATCAGCTATGTCAATTTGTGCAAGTTGCATAAACTTCCTGAACCTTAATCTCCTCAACTGTAATGAGGGATTAAAACTATCTATGTCATAGAGATGTTGTGCTTCTTAAATGATATAATGTACATGAAGTGCTTTTTACCTATCTTCACATAAGTGCTCAATAAAAATGATAGGTGTTATATTTTATTCTCATGAGCTAATGGTGATGGAGTGTTGTCAATCTGAAGAGAGATCTCTGAGAACTGTACTATCTTTTTTTTTTTTTTTTTTTGCCACTGATTTGAAAGAAAACATGGAAGTCATAATAATTATATTGGCAGTGTCCTTGCTTTGCTGTGAGCTTTTTCAGCAAAGTGACCGTGTGTCTTTGCCTTTGGTATCATCACTGCCTGATATCGTGCCTGACCCATAGTAGCCACGCAGATGTTTCTCCAAGAATGACACAAAATAAAATATAGTAACTAAGATATCGGGTAGTAAAATCAGGATTCAAAAATGCCACAAAGAATTAGAACAATGACCAGTACCAAATATGAGCTGTAGTATGCATGGATATAAAGTCCTCTATTTCCAGGGGCGCCTGGGTGGCTCAGTCATTAAGCTTCTGCCCTCGGCTCAGGTCATGATCCCGGGGTACTGGGATGGAGCCCCGCATCGGGCTCCCTGCTCCGCGGGGAGCCTGCTTCTCTCTCTTCCACTCCCCCTGCTTGTGTTCCCTCTCTCGCTGTGTCTCTCTCTGTGAAATAAATAAATAAAAATCTTAAAAAAATAAATAAAGTCCTCTATTTCCATCCAAAACCTCAACGGCAATAAGAACACGTCGACAGAGGCTGGATTAGAAAGAATTTGGTATGAAAAATATTTAAACATTTTAGTTTTGTAAAAGTTCAAGAACTAAGAATATGATAATGATGCCAAGCCCTCCTCAGAATGCATTTCCTGCCTTCATAAAACTCTAAATTATTAGAAATAGAGTGCAGAACAAGACAGGCATCTGTATCCACGTACTTTGCATAATTAGACCATGTCTCAAGTAATGCATTCAGTTCTGATGCCACATTTAGAAGAGACAGGGACAAACTGGAATCTATCCAATATGGTGAGAAACTTTAAAAGCCATCTCATATTAGAATGATTAAAGGAATGTTCAGACTGAAAAAAAAGTAGACTTAGGGAAAAATGATAGCCATTTTTCAAATAGTTGGATAACTTTCATGTGGAATAGGGATTAAATTTATCCTCAAAGCTTCACGAAGCCTCAGAAAAAATTCATACCAAAGAATAGACAGTTCAGGAAGATATTGGTCGAAAATAAGGAAGATCTCTATCTAAAATCAGAATGGATCATCTTAGACTTACTAATGTATTCTCTTCAAAGTTATTTAATTTCAATTTATTTAGAAAATGATTACCATTTGCACTGATATGCAAACCTTGCATAAGCCCTGTACAAGAAGGAAACCTTCAAGAGTTTGCAGGTTAGTTGATTTATATCATTTACAGTGTCCACATACACAGTTATAAATGTACCACTATTTACTTAGCAAAAATCTATGAAATATCATTATGTACATGTCAGTTTTGTGCCAGCGAGTGGGCAGGTTGAAGAAAAGGCAATATTACATAAGAAATTTTTCCTTTGGGTAGCATATTGGGCCAAACTTTGATATTTGAATTAGATCAATCCCCCCTCCAAAAAAAGGAAGAAGAGTTTTCTTGATTTAAATGTCACTGAGGGGGATACTTACCTGGCAGGGGAGATACCATGATCACGAAGGTGGTTTTCCCAAGGCGAGGCTTATCCATTGCACTCCGGATGTGCTGACCCCTGCGATTTCCCCAAATGTGGGAAACTCGACTGCATAATTTGTGGTAGTGGGGGACTGCGTTCGCGCTTTCCCCTGGTAAAATAAAATAAAATAAAATAAAATAAAATAAAAAATAAATAAATGTCACTGAGGAATTGAGGAGTCTAAAAAATTAATAGCCCACCACTTCCAGAGTATACTGATAAAATGGCTAGAAACTGTAAGTCAAAAACATGCCATTTATATATATTGAGCTCCTTATTTTCTAGACTTTATTGTGATCATGCTATACTTACAAGGATTAATAAAACATATAATGTTGTCATGTTTCTAAAATCTTCTCTTGCCACTTACAAACCCGAATTCCATTTATACATACACCTATAAGGAGATATGCAGTCGATCAACTTTTTTTAAATACCACCATTAATTTTAAAAAAAATTGAGTACCAGCTGTCTATTGTTCCTTAAGGTGTAAAAGAGTCCCTTTTCTTAAGAAGTTTACAGAACACTTCTCCTATACCTTTCTCCCATAAGACGTAAAAGAATCATAACTAAAAAATGTACTTAATTTGCTATCAGAAAGTTTAAGAGCAGAAAGTACAACATATGCAGTCATGTTCATTTTAAAATTGATTGGGGAACTTCAATTTTCTTTGCCTTTTGTTTTGCAAGTGCTTGCTTAAAAAGAAGGTTAAACTATAGTAATTCTCTATGCTTATAAAAGCTATATTTTTAGGGAATGAACATCAAAAAGAATATATTTTTACTAAATGGTTAATTAGAAGAGGATGGTTTCTAAAAAGGAAACAAACAGAAAGCAGTAGAACCGCCTAGTCCTGCTCAGTGCAGCCCAATCCTGATTCAGCAAATAGGTATTTGCCAGTAGCAATGAGCATTGTGTACTACAATGACGGTGCTGCTTAACTCGATACTGTTCCCACACCTCTGTTAGTCGGACCCAGTGCGTGGGTAACTCATGAAGTCCCTGGGTACCTGAGCGAAATTTTGAAAGCATGGAGGTTATGAGGGTTTAGAGACAGGTGGAACTGGCTACATGATCACGGCCACGCCCACCTCTTAAACTGCACTTGGCAACGAAATTCATGCCAATATGACACCTGTCTGCGTAGGAAATTCATGACAAGACAGAAGGGCAGGCTTCGGATCACAATAATAGTGACTGTGATCTCCCCAGAAGCCTCTCCGGGAAAAACTCAATACTCCTTTCTCACTTGTATGCCAACTGGAATTTGAAGGGAGCTTGCTAACTGATGTTCTATGTGGACCCAGAAGTACTACTGGGAAGGTAAGGGCAATTATATCTCTTGGTTTGATCACTAGAGATTGATTATAAAGGGATTCCCTGCTCGATCTTTCCTTTCAAACGTAGATAACTGGGGCAATCTTCTTGGCAGTGTATTTCAGGGTCTTGAACTTGAGGGATAGAACTGTTTGGTGCCTGCTCTAAAAAGAGACACCCAGCCCCTGCGAATAGTTATCTGTGCAGTTTCTGGCTAATGGGATACAGAGGAATGAGGACGATGGTGAGCTGTCATTGAGTGTTAAGGAGTGATTTCAGAGGAATGTGTCAAAGCAGCTCATCTCCCGGGCACTACATGACAATGTTTTTTAGTAGCCACCTGTACCCAGAGATTTAAATTTATGAAAGGAGAATCGTAATGATATCTTAATTGCTCTAAGGATGTCTTTTCAAAGGAATTGTCACAGAAACAGTTCCTTCAAAGGAACTGAGAAACCAAAGGGTGATGGCTTTATTATGGAAGAGCTGAGGAAAGCCTCGGCCCCTAGAAGTTAACGTTTATGGATCTCTTTGGCAAATAATAGTCTCCGTTGCAATACTGCTGTGTTTGATGAGGATTCAAAAAGTCTTAATCAAATCTAGCAGTCATTCCTGCTTCTTTCTCTCCTAATCTTCCTGATCCTGAATTATGAGAGCCTTATCTATGAAAATAAAACACCATTTGTTAAAGCCTTTTCAAAATTAAGACAAAAGCCATCAAAACTAATTGTTTGCTACTATCAAACAAACAGGTTTTTTAAGTTTGATGAATTGTTTGTAAGCACTAATCAAGTGGGTGGAGTCATAAAAGAGGGAGGGAACCAACTGAGACAATATATGTAATTTGTTTGCATTATTATTTGAGATAATTACAAAGCAGGCATTCAAAAGCTGTTCTTTATCTTCATACCAAAAGGGAGAAAAATAGGGAGGAGAGGAAAAGCACAAGAACACCCAGCCATTGTCAGCTGCAATCTAAAATATTGCTGGATTCACAATTGTCGAACATTAGCATTACTAAGAATGCCAGGGACAGAAGTGTCACGTTGAATGTAGAGTGACGACTTCATAGGAAGGCAAAGCTGAGGATATGACCAGTTTGCAGTCACAGAGAAATCAGCTTTAATTAATTTGAGTGCCAGCTCTGTGCATAATTACACAGCATGAGAGTTTGCATGCAAATGCGGAAATGCTGATTGTTCAAATACTTGCTCTTGCTCATTAATACGCTGGGACTAAGCAGGGCTGGCAAGCAGACAGGGTACAGCACACACACACAGTGCCTGCAGGCTAATTTGTATTATACTGTAGTTAGCAAACAGATTTCAGATGTTTCTCCTTTCTTTAAATAATAAGCACAAAAATATGTGTGTCATTTTCATCTGGGACATACCTTGTTTTCTTCTTGATTAAGATAAAATGTTTGGGGGCGCCTGGGTGGCTCAGTTGGTTAAGCGACTGCCTTCAGCTCAGGTCATGATCCCAGGGTCCTGGGATCGAGTCCCGCGTCGGGCTCCCTGCTCTGCGGGGAGCCTGCTTCTCCCTCTCCCACTCCCCCTGCTTGTGTTCCCTCTCTCGCTGTGTCTCTCTCTGTCAAATAAATAAATAAAATCTTTAAAAAAAAAAGATAAAATGTTTGGGGTTTTTAAAAAAACTGTTGAGGGTACACTAAACATTGCTGAAAGGCCGATTTATAACAATTGGATGGCAGTAACATTTATACCGGTTAGGCTATTTCTATTTGACATTCATGTAATTATCCGAAGAGGTCATTTTTCATAACTGGTGAAACTATATTCAAAAAAGTTTCATTGATAATTAAATCCCGGGAGGAATAAAGCAGTGGTCACAGTTGAATTGTCTACTTGTCTACCAAATCTAGTATCTTGTGGCTAGCTTCAGCTAGGGCTAGAGGCTTCAAGAAAAGGACTGCTTTCTTCAGGAGAGCATCTAACCCTAAAATGTACTGAGGTGAGATTTTCCAATCAGACCACTGAATCTCTTAGCAGAGATCAATTTCAACCAAATTCCTAACTTCCTTGACAATGCCTCAGGGAAAAATCTTAAATCACAAGCCCAGGAATATGTGATACTTTCTTCAGAAAATAGTATAAGAAAATAAGGAATTTGCCAAAGTCCCCAAAACCTGGTACTACTATCAAGTGCTACCTATTTCCTTGGCCACATTTCATGCATTTCAATTCTACAAATATTTAGGGAGCACCTCTTTCTGTCAGAGGATAAGAAGTAAGGAAGATAGACAAGGTAACTGCCTTTGCCGTCTCTCTTCTCTCGGGAGTTGTACAAAGGAACCTAACTCAGTTTCTCTGGGAAATACATGCTATTAGCAGTTATTACCTTGTGGAGAAGCCCACATTACCGAAACTTGAATCTATGGCCTTCCATAAAGAGAGTTCTCATGGCCTTTCTGGGAGACTAACTCCCTTTCTGACTTTTCTTTGACCCTATTGTGTTAGATAAAGGGAACTGCCTCTTCCCCCAGGGCTGAATGGATACTGTGATGGATCTGTCAAACAGTCTATCAGGCGAGCCCCAAAGTCCATCTATAGAAGAATAGATTGAAGAGGAAGGCTGTCAATATCCTTTTCTGAAGGCCTATATCTGTAAGAATAGTCATTTCTCAAGGAGGCAAGTTGGACACATCCCATGGATGGATATAGGACACTTCACACTATTTGGTCTGACCAAAAGTAAGCAGTCATCTACTTGTCTTCTAAGCTCAGTATATGACATGCTGGTGATAAAGTGTTCACTAATATGACCCTTCCTTCCTTCCTAAAAAGTCTGTTCAAGTACCCCACTGCCAAAGATTTCCTACAGATATGAGATATGTATATGTATAAAGAAAAAAGGGGAGAATAAAAACATTCATACCCACCACCGAGGCTCCCGCTTCACTTTGGGGCCGGTCATAACCCTTTCATCCTACATATAAAAAACATGCAAGGAAGGAAGGAGAAAATCCAGAGTAGTGCAAGAATTCAAGGGTGTCTCCATGATGTGTACATGGTAATTTGGAAACAGCAGTTTTCAATGGCTAACTATAAATTCCAAGTACCCTGAGCTGAAATAACTTTTCCTTGAAGCTCTATCACGGTCAGACACCCATAAATCAGAAAGCAAAACAAAAATAAGCCAAAAATAAATTCCCCAGATATATATACATTAAGAAAATTCTATCTGGCTGGGATGAAAATATTATTTATATGTATATATATTGTATATATATAATATAATATATAATATAATATAATATATACATATATGTATATATGTGTATATATATATATATATATATATATATACACATACACACACATATATTTGAGATGTGGATATATTGGTATCTACCAAGGAGAGCAAACAAGTCTTAGAGGATGTTACCTTCAGAAAACGACTTCTAGTGTGGGGTTGTGATGATATATGAAAAGACCTCTATTGGTGGATGATGCAAGTGATTTCAGGCAACAATTACAGGGTCAGAAGGAAAGAGAATAAATGTGTAGAGGAGAAAGAAGAGGACTTACTATGGAGATGGAAGGTGTTCAGGAAATCTGAGGAAGCTCTAGGCTGTAATAGTCATGAAGAAAGCTCATAATCCCGTGTAGAGGCACAAAACACCAGGGTGATTCAGAATGGTCTACTGTGCTGATTATTACAGACTGAGAACCATAGATGGGCTGGCAGCAGGTAATGATTCAGCAAGGCTTAGGTCAACAAGAACTGTTTCCACAGATTCATGGGTGCAGAATACACCCTTCAAGGGCATGAAAAGAATGAAGGTGATAATAACTAGAAACAAAAAATGTGTGGAATCTTTATTCAAAAAGTGAAAGGAAAGAAGTGAGGCAAGAAAACTTTTCTAGGAAAGTGGAGAGTTGACCATGCTTGTAGAGGAGAAAAGAGCTGCTGGAGCAGGAACAATTTGGAGTGCAGGAGGAAATGTCTCCTTAATGGGGCAGGAACTGGGGAGAGTCCAGCTTATTATGCTAGCTATAGAGATTTGTTAAAAAAAAAAAAATCTTATTCCAAGTAAAAAGAGGAAAAGAAGATGGTGATAGAAAAAATCTGGGGTGAAGATGAGGGAAGTTTCGAGACTATGTGCCAGATGCCTCTGATCCTAGTGAAGACGTTGGTGAGATCATCCTCTGGGAAGGTATGAGAAAGGATGGACATGACAGGGAGATAACAATGACTTTACTTTCTTACTGAAAAAAAAAAAAAGGTACAGCAAAATAATTGACAATGAAATTAGCTGAAGAAATGAGGGACAATGGAGAAATGGAAATGGGTTATTGTAAAAGCTTCACTTAGACATGAACTTGCCCCAAGGTAAAGTGAGTAATAGAACTGGACTTGTAATTACCTAACAATCTATAAGTTTACATTCTCCACTATCAGTACACTTAGAGTAGTTGTTTACAGTGTAGCACTCTTATATTCCACAGCGAGAGAGGAGCTGTGAGGAAGACATGTGCACATGAAGTAGAAGAGACATTTAATGCACAAAAGAGCTTGGTCTTTGGGAGAAAACCTATCATCTCTCTGGTGCTTCCCTTTCCCTCTGCTCTCCTGCATCCTTGCTGGTGACAGTCAATGTATTTATTGAACAAAGGAGAAATCTGTATGCGACTGCCCAAGTTTCCCTTTATCATAGTACTTTCTTCCCACAGAACCCAGATTCCTGTTGGCTCACACCCCCTGGGTTAGACACCACCAGCAGGGCAGCATCTTCTGAAAAACCCGTGTTTAAGACAGTACTCATGTATTACTTGGCAGACAGAAGCCCCAAAAGTCTAACTCTCTGCTTGATATGTCTGGAATGACCATCAGCATTTCAGGACAGGTGCATTCTTAGGCTTAGCTGGCTCTTCCAGTTTTCCTGCCAGAAGACAGGAGCACAGCACATCAGTCATTGAGTGGCTGCCAACGGACACAGGGCATTCCCTGGGAGTGGCAGGCCTGGGTGTGGTATAACAGGGGTACCGAGCATTCTGAGATTCCTGGAGAGATTGGTGGTTGTGGTATGTGCATGTCTGGGCCCCCAAGGACCAGGCGGCACTCAGTAGGCAAAAGAACAATATAAACATTGTCTGAGAATGCTTCCAGCCTGCCACTTGCTGGGCTTCTCTCAGTTTCCTTTCTGTTTGGGCCTCTTCCCTGCCTTCTACTATCCTCTTGCCAAGCTTTCCCAGATCCCAAATCTAAGGGTTCGATTGACCAGGTAAAAGTTCATGGGGTTTAACAAATAGGGAATGTTGAACTAAACAAAGGAGTGATACTAAACCCAACCCCCAAATCAAAGATTTCGTGAGGTTCTACTTTATGTCAGTCACTACAGGGTATGTGAGATTTGAAGTAGACGTATCAGGCCCTTTACTTATGGAGCTCACTATCAAATCAGTCTAACCTGTTAGACTAGAATACTTAATGATATAAAGGCACCAACAAGAGAGAGATTTCTTCTGTAGGAAAAGAAAAATATTAGCCAAGCAAATGACTAAAGCAAATGCCTTTAGATAAGGAAATGTATATTAACATGAAAAAACTCTGTTTTAAAGAGAGCTTTCTGGGATGCCTGGGTGGCTCAATCCATTGAGCATCTACGTTCAGTTCAGGTCATGATCCCAGGGTCCCGGGATCAAGTCCCGCACCGGGGCTCCTTGCTCAGCAAGGAGCCTGCTTCTCCCTCTGTCTGCCGCTCACCACCTCCCCCCCCCCCCCGCTTGTGCTCTCTCTCTCTGACAAATAAATAAATAAAATCTTTAAAAAAATAAAGAGATTTTTCTGGCAGCAACATATAAAGTGGTTTGAATGCAGAAGAGCCTAAAGAACATTTATGAGGCTATTGGGATAGTCTATAGAATGGGTGGGAAATAAGATGTAAATGGCAGCAATATCTCAGAGGAAGTATTGACAAGGTTTTGCAAATTATTGTGGAAATGAACAGGAAAGTGGTCATACTGACTTTGAGATTTCAAACATTGGTGATGACATTTTAAAAAAATAGGAAACATGAGGAGGAGATGGAAATGTGAGAAGGAAGACACTAAATTCAATTTGGATAACATGAGTTTTTCAAGGTGCCAGAGCCTATCTTTGTAGAGAAATGTACAGGTGGACATCTGTATCCAGAACTCTGAGGAGATGACAGAACTATGGGGGTCACTCGCAGTCAAGGCCCAACTAGTAGATGAGATTATTAGGAAAGAGAGAGAACATGCAAGAAGAGGGCTGAGGAACAAATTTTTAGATCACATATATGAACGTGTGAAGAGGAAGGAGACAAAAGCTTCAGTCACAGAGTTAGAAAGAAAACTGGGAGGGGCGCCTGAGTAGCTCAGTTGGTTAAGCATCTGACTCTTGATTTTATCTCAGGTCATGATCTCAGGGTCGTGAGGTCAAGCCCCATGTCAGGCTCTAAGCTGGGCATGGAGCCTGCTTAGGATTCTCTCTCTCCCTCTCCCTCTGCCCCTCCCCCCACTGAAAAAGAGGAAGGAAGGAAGGAAGGGAGGGAGGGAGGGAGGGAGGAAGGGAGGGAGGGAGGGAGGGAGGGAGGAAGGGAAGATATCCAAATATCTTCAGTGTATTTGAATATTGAAAGTAAAGCAAAGCATTAAGCTTTCTAGGAGTTTACTCTTACATGAGAGGAAGAAGAGAAGGATAAGAACTACCTCAAAGAGTGAGGCAAGTAACACCAGTTTAACTTGGTTGGCTGCACCATTTTACCCAACCAGAGGCCTGTTGTAATTCTAGTTTCTCTCAAGCTCTTACTTCCTGTTGTTAGGTGAAGGTGGGTGGCAGTTAATGGGGAAAAGCTGATGATGTTCAAAGATGACTAAGGCTGTACAAGACAATCAGGCTCTTCCTACAATTCATGCTTAGGAATTAAAAGAATCCTCCCCCCTCCCCCAACCTTCCAGAAAGTCATCTCTACTCCACCCACTGTGCTTGGCTTATTTTATCTTTTTGAACACAGTTGACCCTTGTAGATGTGGGTACTTGTCTTATGTGGCAAAACCATTTGAAAAGACCTTGATAACAACCATTTCATTTAAAGGTGTGTTCTTCAGCTACTAGTGATTTCTAAAGGCTACAGAATTCTCAGAATAGCTTGGCTATCCAAGTAGCAAACTCAGTGATCAGTCTCCCTACCTGATTATGCTTCCCTTAAGAAATAGGCTAATCTAGAAAATCCTAAGTGAATGTACATCTTTCCTTGGCTTTTGCTTTGTTGTATCCACATGTTGTAGTGCTCAGTGCTCAGACCTATACAAAGCAATCAGATAGCGAATAGTGCCATGGGAGTAGAAAATTATTTTTAGGGCACCTGGGTGGCTCAGTCGGTTGGGCGACTGCCTTCCGCGTAGGTCATGATCCCGGAGTCCCGGGATTGAGTCCTGCATCAGGCCCCCTGCTCAGCGAGGAGTCTGCTTCTCCCTCTGACCCTCTCCCCTCTCATGCTCTCTCTCACTCTCTCTTTCTCTCAAATGAATAAATAAAATCCTTTTAAAAAGGAAAAAAAAAATATTTCTTGCCCTATTCAAACACTTTTATTATGAGACACCCACAAATCATCTTAACTATATACTGATGCCTGTTTAAGTGTGCAGCTGAGGTGTGGTATCTAGACTGTTTGAAGAGAATATAATTATGTGTTTATTTATGTAATCTCTCTGTTACCAAAGAGTTATGTATGGGAAATATGGATCATTTGTGTGCCATATTATCATAGTGTTCGATTGCACATCATTTGTGTTCTTTTCAAAATACAAGTAGCTATTGATATGTCTAGCCTTTTTCTATATTTTTAGTTGCAAGAAGATCTCTGTCTCACATAATTCTACAGGATTTTTCTTTGTCTACATATGTATATATATATATATATATATATATATACACACATGCACGTGCACACACACACACACACACTGTCAAGCACTCAGGGAGGCACCTTCATAAACTTACCCTGCATGGTTGTTGGTTTATCTGTCAAAGAAATTCATTACCAAGAGAATGCCTTGCTTTATATGCTTACTAAATTTTTAAAAAATGTTTTTCATTATATTTATGCAAACGTACCTTGGCCAGCTCATAATTTACCGAATGTGAGCATTTGTCAGGGTTATTTCCAATCACTCAGAAAAATGTGTCTTTGTGTATTTTGATTATTTAAAGCAATTTTGTTTCCATTATGCATCTGTGCGGCCAGAACAGCATGACTGTCTTGACTGAGGAAGTGGGAATGCTCTTAATTTTCATACGTGCATCTGCAGAAGTACTTTTGATTGTTTAACCAATGTACAGATAGTGACATGGGCATAAATGCTTTTGCACACATTTATTTTCCTTGGCACTTCAGAAGAGAAGGGTAATGCAAAAGAAAATTACATATGCTGTTGTTTGCATTAAAAATATATATAACCGATTGTAAGCTGAGGATAGGTTTAATATTTTGAAGCATAAATATTAGGATACACTCTTTATATAGAAATCTCTGTCTTGTGATCACATCTTATTTATACATTAGCTAAACATCTGGAATTTTTTTCCCTTTGGGCTTGTGCAAACTTTATACCAAACTCTGAAGTTCTCAGGGATCAAATAATGTCATTCAAATTTGCTTACTTTGCCTTGAAGCAAGTCAGCTTATTTGCTCATTAGATGAGAAAATAGTGGTATTTTCCAATGAGACAGGAAAGGGAAATAGAACCAATTCAAGGCATTAAGGACCACTATCCTGATTATGGTGTCACCATATGACTGTAGAATCAAGTCTTATGTAGTTTTCTGAGATACTATGTCTCATTGAATTTAAAATGCTATCAATAGTAAGATGCACCAATATTTTATATTATTCAAAGAAAATTTAAAACTATGCCAATGAAACTATGATATATCATTGATTGAATAGCCTTATCCCAATTTCAGAAATGTTAAAACAAGGGGGAAAAATACATCTCACAATGAATAAAATAGCATATAAGAAATAATTACAGAGCTTTAGATCTTGAGTGTAGTATATTAACTACATCAGCACAACTGAAAGACGTTCTTTTCTTGGCAAGAGAAGATTTATTATCTCCTTCATTCAGGGGGCCAAAAATATGTACTGTGTATTCCAAACTGTTTCTACTTTTTCTCATTCATAGAGTTATCAAGAAGATACTCTCTCTTTTGAAAGACTTGACTTTTTTTTTTTTTCAGGTTTATTGAAGTATCATTGACAAATAAAATTGTAAGCTATTTAAAGTGGACAATGTGATGATTTGTATAGTGAAAGGATTTCTCCCATTGAGTTAATTAACACATCCATCCCCACACATATTTACTTTTTCTTTCCCTTTCCTTTTCTTCTTCTTCTCCCCCTCCTCCCCCTCCTCCTCCTTCTTTTTTTTGGTGAGGACTTTGTCTTGAAGGAAGCAAAATTGTAATACAAAAAGGAAAAAAAAAACCTTACAGTGTCGAATTTTTTAAAAGTTCTGACTTGATTCGTGTGAGACTTTAGTCTGTAAATTAATTTAGATGAGACTCTGTGTCCTCACTCACTCTGTCCCCTCAGGTTTCTGTTTTTCTGTCCATCAAAACTCCCCCTCCATAGCAGTCTAGGACTAATAGGCATTCAAGGTTTTATGACAGGAAACTGAAAAAGAGGTGGGTCCTAAATATTCCTTAAAGCACAATGATAAAGCAATATAAAAAATAGTCAACCAAAACTTGTTAAAATCTTCAAAAGGTGTTAAAACTATTTTATCCCAAACACGTTTGTTGTAAAATATATAAACAAGTAAATTCTTTGACTTGGCTGTCAAATAATGAACTTTAAGAAAAATAAACTATTTCATTGTCCCTCTCATCACCACTGATATCCAACCTAGAAACAGGCAAATGGTATTTTCCCAGTAGATGTCTGTTGAATAATTTAATTAAATGATAAATTATGACCAAAGAGTCTTTTTCCTTATCTCAGTTTTGGAGAGAGGCATTACGAGGCAAGAAACAAGGGTAGACAAATAATAATAATAATAATAAATTGCATTGTAATTGATTCCTTACATATTCATATCAAGATATTTTCTATTATAGTAAAGATTTTTTTCTGGCATTATATATAATATTCAGTTACTTTATCAACCATCTATCTATTGAATAAATATGTATAAAATACCTAGTGAATAATAGGCATTTTGGATAGAAAGATGAATGGTGTTGTCCTCTGAAGCAGTGATTCTTACAGTTTTTGGTCTCAGCACCCATTTCCATCCTCAAAAATTATTGAGGATCCCCAAAGCTTTATTTGTTGATTATAGCTCTCAATATTTTTCACATTAGAAAATCAAAAAAGTTTAATATTTATTCAATTAAAAATAGCAATAATAAACTCATTGCATTTTGGCATAAAAACACATTTTTGGGGCACCTGGGTGGCTCAGTCAGTTGAGCGTCCAACTCTTGATTTCTGCTCAGTTCATGATCTCAGTGTCTTGAGATCAAGCCCCATCTAGGGCTCCATTATCAGCAGGGAGTCTCCTTGAGATTCTCTCTCCCTCTCCCTCTGCCCCTCCCCCCGCTTATGTGCTCTCTCTTTCTCTCTCTCTCTCTCTAAAATAAGTAAATCTTTTTTAAACAACCATATTTTTATGAAAAATTTTTGTTTTCAAAAATATAGTCTGAAAATTGACATCATTTACATTTTTTTGCAAAATCTTTAATATCTGTGTTGAAAGAGGACATCCAAATTCTCACATCTACTTGTATATCAATCTATTGCAATGTATTGTTTTGTTTGAAGTATATGAAAAAATTCATCCTTACAGATATTAGTTGAAATGAGGGGGAATTATTTTAATAGCCTTTTGAGATAAATGCGATATTCTTCGTTGGTACTAAACTAACTATGAAAGCATATTAAAGAACATTTTAAAATCTGTTGCATTAAAACACATTGGTTTAGTGTAGTGTTCTATGATTCATTGTTTGCATATAACACCCAGTGCTCCATTCAATACGTGCCCTCTTTAATACCCATCACCAGGCTAACCCCCAACACTACATCAAAAAATAAATAAAAAAATAAATAAATAGGGAAAAAAAACACATTGGTTTATCTTACATTTTTTTTTTAAGTAATCTCTGTGACTAACGTGGGGCTCAAACTCACAACCTCAAGATCAAGAGTCACATGCTCTGCCAACTGAGCCAGCCAGGCGCTCTGGTTTATCTCACATTTTGCATAGATCGTTTACCCATGCATTACTTGCATGATTTTATAACATGATAGAAAATACTGTTTCACTGAATTATGCAGATTTCCCAAAAGTCGACATAAGTCATAAAACTTTTTTTTTTTAATCACCACTGTTAATATCACCACCAAGCTTACCAGAAAAGTCCGTAAGTATTGGGAAATTGTCAAGTTTACAGTAGCAGAGACAAATTGTTCTTTAGATTATAGTTTTAGCAGGAATGTTTGAATTTTATCATTGGCAATAAATACCATCGGTTGTTTTCCTTGAATTAACTTACTTGCTTTCATTCATCTTTTGAAAAATATCTGTGAAGTACCCAACTCTGAATAACCATGTTTTGTCTGTCAGTTACTTTTTAAAGTAAAAATGGTATGCCATGAAAAGAGAAGCTATTTCAGCTTGCAACCCAAATATTTATCTCACAAGTGCTTGACAATCACCATCCTTCAGTTACAGTGTGAGTGCTTTTTATATACATCCCATTTTGGCACACAGAATATTAAAGATGTGTATTCAGGAATTTGGACTTTATAAAATGAATGTTAATTTTCATTGTTTTTAATAGGGCATTGTTAACTGAAATTGGTATGTTATTTTTTGTTCTTTGTTTAGTATTATTTTGCTTTTGTGTTATTGCAAGTGTTAGGTGATTAATATAATGACTACAATACTACAGTTTGATGTACAAATTATACACAAACTAGTTTGGTGCCACTTAATTCAAAATGTTAGCAGTTTTATACACCAATGCTTTTCCATCCTCAGTGCATATGTCAATAGAGTGAAATAGACAACTAATGTCTTAGTATTATTTTGAAAGTAGATTTGGCTTTGCAGATCCCCCTGAAAGGGTCTCAGGAAACTTGAGGAGTCTGCTGATTTCACTTTGTGAACAGTTACTCTAGAGATTGAAAGGTTAAGGGAGCACATAGATAAATGAACATTAATGTTCTGTGGTTTGTAATAAGTACAGTGATAGAGGAAAGCACGGAGTCTTTGAGGAACATTTCCCAAAAGAGAGAGAATGTGTCTGACTGGGATCCTGAAGGACAACTAGGTGTCAGCCAGGTAAAGGATGGAGTCTGGGTGATTGAATCCTGTGCCTCACAACGTTGTTTCTGTTTTCATTTTACTAATGCTCTTTGTAAAGTCTAAAGAGATCTCAGCCATATGGTTCCTATATGGCAACTGGATTCCAAAAAACATGCATGCCTAGTCAAGTAAGGTCATTAATAAGCTATTACCACTCAAAGCTGAGTTACTATGGGAATTTGAAAGAGAGAACCTGGATAGTTGCATGAGGCTCCATGTTGTGTTGCACAGACATTTTTATGTGTTAAGCCAGATGTCATCTATTTTATGGGCTTTTGGACTCTGTGTCTCCACAGAAATAAATCCAAACTGGTCCTCATCAATGTGACCTGGGTAGGTATCATGAACCATTTTAACTAACACAAAAAAGAGTGTAAAATAACTGACATGGATTGAATTCCTAATATGTGAGTTAGTGGGCTTACCGACATGATCACATTTCATGATCAAACAATTTGATAGGTATTTATAGTATCCCCATTTTTAAGACCAGGAGACTGAGGTTCAGAGAAATTCAGTAGTGTGCCAAAGGCCATAAAGTGGGTAAAAATGCAGAACTGGCTTCTAACCCAACGAGGGGGTCTCTGTTCTTTCTCAAACTGGGGTAGAGGTAACCCGGAAGCAGGCAGAAGGGTATCAACAGACAGTGTCAGGAGCACACACTACCCATCTCACCAGAGCACAGATTTGCCTTGGGCAAATTTTTAAAACATATTAAAATTCAAGACAAAAACAGGTATGCAATGAAATAAAATGGAAACCACTTGAATTTTGAGAATCAGATGGAGACTTCTAAGAAATTTTCTCTCAGGAGGGGAGAATCAGGCATTTTCCCAGATGGTCCAAAAGTCAGAGATCATACTCCTCTGCCTTGAGGGCACTTCTGAGATGCACTCTGAGACACTCATGCCAATATCAAAATGAACCAATGTGTTGCCCCAGGAGCTAGACCAAATGCTGCCCACGTAGTGTTCAACACAGCCTCAGTCTAAAGTGCTAGGAAAGTGCTCCTAATTCCTGGTTGTTATGGGTACAAGGCAAATTTCTAACCATCTTCCACACATGTGACATGAGTACTAGAAAAGGTGATATTAGAAGGAGAGAAGAAATTAGCTCTAATATTTACAAACAGCCTCTAATGGCAGACGATAATGATGATCATGAGAATGAGTGTGACGAAAACTGTATTTTTGTATATTTACCATGTGCCAAGCACTATGCATAAATTCATCATCTTAAGTTAACGGCACAACAATCTTATAAGGTGATCTTATTATCCCCATTTGTGTATGTACCCAGACATAATACTATTGCATTCATGTTATCCCAATAAGTCTATGAGCTATTATTATCCATATGCTGTTGATGACAAAATTGGTCTCAGAGTAGATAAGTAATTGCCCGAGTATACACAGTAAGTAAATGATGGAAATATGCACAGACCCCCATAGGCTTGTCTCAAAAACCTCAGATCTTTTCATGCCATGCTGCCTTGATATTAGGTAGGCATAACTATATAATTTTGATCTAAACTTGGATGCCTCTGAGAGTAAAAGGGATGCTATTAATAATTGTGCCAGAGCAAGAGACATAAACTGGGATTGCCCAGATGAGGGATAAATGGTTACCTTATTATTAGGCAAACATAGGGGCTATATGATATCAAACTTCTTAAAAATAAATGCATTTTGATATTTCTTTGTTTTATAATATTTACTAATCATTTTACCTTAAGCAAAGTTTTGTAACTTAGGGGCAAACACTTTTGTGTATGCTATAATTTATAGCTGAGAAATAATTTTTACCTAGCAATTAAAAAAAGGACAGTAGAGTAAAAAAATATGCATAATTTTTGATACATTTTTATACACAATGAAACAGAAGTCAGGCATAAAACTCTAAAGGGGATAAAGAAGATTTAGAAAACTCTAATTCAGTATTAGAGTTTAATGAATGTGGCACTTGCTGTGTTCTGCAATGTTATAACTTACTGATTGAGGGAGAAAATTCTGGGAAGTATGTTGCATACTTGAGTATTTTCCTATTTCAGAAATAATCCTGTAACAATAACTTGAGATGGTTTCATATAATTGTGGCAGGTAGCTACTCCACCTTGATCCAAATACAGGTTTGGACGTGTTTTTTTTCTTTTATAGTTGCTTCTACTCCAGCGTATCATAGGTACAAGTCTTAATTTCTTTCCAGTAAAAGAAGAATAGCATATAATTTCTTTTGTTTCTTTTTCTTTGATGCAAGAGTTCTCTCCTCCCAGTTTTTAACCTGCTTTGTTCAGTTTCTTTTTTCTGCTTTCATTTTTTTCCTCCTCAGTAGATTTACATAAAGTTAAATGACTTAAGCTGTTTATAATATTATTTTTGGATCTTACTGCTTCTTGCTTTGACTGTTCCTGATCATATCCAGATTTGTTTTCTAGAAGAAGCTAATTTAGTAAGATCTTTTGTTTTGGGGGGGTTCGTTTTGTTTTATTGTAAAATAAGTACTATAAACTTTCAACCAAACAGGCCACTCAAAAATACAGATTCATTCACAAACAGATGAATTTTTCTTTTTTCTTTTTTTAATTCTGAAGAGACATACATATATTCTTGAGTGATACAATATGTACCAGCTTTGAACAAACATTTTATGCAGACTTTAGGTCTAAACAAGAGAAAGAGCAACAGTTCAAAGAGTGTATTTTACCACTGTGAGATTTTGCTCTCTCTGTGTGTGTATCTTGTAAATTTTTGTGCTTAGAGTAGCCTTTCAATCTTTTTAAATCATCCTTATGAATCTTTGCAGTTGGCTGGACATAAGAAAAGAAGGCTTTTCTCTTGAATGAATACGAGAATTATTATGTTAAGCATTGAGTAAGAGTGTGCTGAGTACTTAATGCAACTTGACATGCATGGTACTCCCCACAAGCTTACCTTCAAAAGGATGAGACAGAGATAAATACAGATCTGCATACATGTCAAATTGCCAAGTGCTGGGGAAAATCTCTCTTATCCCCCCTGCTTTCTCTTTCATTGTTTCTTCATGAAACCAGGGGCACATAACATAATAAGGAACAGAAGTCAAAGGAAGCAGAGTTCTTATGTCCAGTGTACACATTAGTAGAACCTGGTATTATAATTAAGAGCTGAGGTTTTGAGGCCAACAAGGTCAAGGTAGGCAAGGCATCCTGTACCCACAGACACCAGTAAGCTTGGCAATTCTAGAGTTAGGGATGGTTTGTTTCTTCCCTTCACTTATGACAACCGCTGCCACACATCCCAAACTCCACCATATCACAATTGTTCAAAGTACTGAAATATATAATATCATTTCACATAAAAATGGGACAAGAGTGGACAGAAGGAAGATGCAAGTGATAAGGGAAGAAAGAAAGAAAGGCAGTTATGCTATTGTATCTTTTCTTTTAAGATTTTATTTATTTATTTGAGAGAGAGAGAGATGTCGAGCAGGAGAGAGGAGTAGATGGAGAAGCAGATTCCCCACTGAGCAGGGAGCCCGATGCGGGACTTGATCCCAGGACCATGGGATCATGACCTGAGCTGAAGGCAGATGCTTAACCTCCTGAGCCACCCAGGCACCAATGCTATTGTATCTTATGCTAATGATCTTCACTTTTTGTCTCTAACAGAGTTTGTCAGATCCTAAAAGTTTATCTCTAGCCTAAAAGAATGTAGCTTGGAAGAACTAATATTCCTGGATATGGAAAGCACAAGGTCATGGAGACAGAAAGATCTATGTTGGATCAGTTCTGCTATAGACTTTTTGTAATCTTAAACAAGTTCTTTAAATTGTTTGAGCTCCGTTTCATTATCTGTAAAATGATTACAATAATACTTACTCCACAGTGTTGTGTGAGTCCTGAATGAGTTTCTATACCCAAAGCATCTAGCATAGGGCCTGATACGAGTGTGCACACATTCATTGGCTATTTTTTATTGTTGTTAAAAATATAATTATATTCCCAGAAATTACATTTTGTTACTGTCAGAATCATATAGACCAATAACAAACAGAGGAATCTCTATTTTCTCTTCCATATATGGTCAGCATTTTTAAAGAAAAATCTCTTAGAGGGAAATAAGAGCAGAACCAACTGTAATTGGCCAGGGTCATACAAAGAGCTGCATGCTCCCACCACCAACAACAAAATCATAATCTAAGACCTAAATTAAACCAGGTTAAAAACTATCAAAAGCAGCATAAAAGAATAAAACCACAAAAACCAATGTATATCCCAAAAAGTATGTATAAAGGGCAAATTACTTTCTTGGTGGTGGTGGTGGGAGGGAATTGAAGGGAAAGACAGTATTTAAAGTGGTTAAGAATGTTTAAAATCCAACTCCACTACATAGCATTTGATCTTCAGAAAAATAGAGTGCTATATGGTTTTAATCCTCAATCTTCTCATCTGTAAAATAGGGACAATAATAGACCTACTTTATAGGATTGTGCAAGGCTTATATGGGATAATGCATGTAAAGCAATCACTATAAGCCTAAGTAAGCACTCAATATTGCTATCTGTGCCTGTGGGCCTTTTGCCTCTGTTTAGCAAGGTCACGTTGCCATTTTCTCATCTGGCTGTTTCTCTAAGTCATCAGGACTTCCCAAAGCATAGTCCTGGACTGTTTACTTCCAGAACCCTTTGTGCATTTGAGAGCTCCATGAGAGTGAAGCATTTTAAAATGTAAATCATGAGCCAGTCATATATGATTCCCTGCATAGACCCACAGGAACCTGAGGCTGGGCTTCTCTTTGGAGAAAGGCATTGCATGGTTCCCAAAAGGCTAACTACAAGCCAAAGGTCGTGCATCATGTTTTGACATTTCACCATCAAAAATCATCTATCAGTGAGACTCAGTTCATATGACTAATCTTGTTTGATTTGGCAATGAGGTGAAATGTCAATAGGCTTCCTATTTTGACTGAAATTGTTGAATATACCAAAGGGAATATTGCATGTGTGTTAATCATCCCAGAATAAAGATGAGTATACTTTCCTGAAAAGTTCGGCTACACTAACGGGATAGTGGATCACCAGAATACTTTATATTTGAAATGGGTACTTTGTTCACATTCTTGCTTCACTTGGAAAATTGTGTCATTGTTGCCAAAGTCTTGAGTTTCCTTTACCCCATGCCTGGATTCTCCATTGACACTAATGGGAATTTCACCTTCAAGCACAGACAGTATATGGAACTAAAATGACAATAGCAGAAGGTAAAGAATACATTTTATACATTGTGCTACATAATATTTTTCTTGACGGTTTCTGTTATAGTCATTGACTATTGCTAAAAAAGATCCATTTGGAAATCTGAAAACATATTGTCTCTAGGGGCTAATCTTTTGAAAACACACTTTTACCCATACATGTCATCACAAATTATATAAAAGAATAATTATAAATCAATCTACATAATTTTAATTTTGTGGTTAGTTAATTACAAAAGCATATCCCTCTGGCACTGCCATTAGTCTATAAGGTATGTGTGATTTTTTTTTTTTCAATTTAAAAGAATGACATTTTGGAGAAAAAAATTGTCCATATTTTCTTAAGGAAACATAATGCAAAATTTGCCACTTGCTGAAATTTAAAGTACGATGAACTCTTTGTAGTTCATGTTCACACATGAGCAATAACCTGTAGAGCTATGAGCTGTTAGAATGTAGCATTAAAAAAGAAAACCTATATGAAAGGAGAAATATAAAGCCCATTTTTATGAGTGACCAAATGTCAAAAATGTATTAAAGCAGTTTACAGGCTATCCTGTTCATTATTTTGCTGACTTAGAAAACTTGAAGTGTTTTGTATCCATTTCATTATCTGCAAAAGTATGAACTGTAATGGAATTTACATAAAAATCCTGCTAGAGAGTGGGGACTTTACTGCATAGTCAGCTTTGCCTCCTAATCCAATCTTCCCCAATGCAGTTGGTAAGGCAGTTGCCAAACTCAAACAGCAGGATCTCTTTTATAAAGAAAAGTATGAATTCGAGCTGTAAAATGAGCACAACTATTTTTCTATTACTCTGGATGCTTCCTCTTGCTGAGTTTACATAAGAAGTCTAGCAGGAGGTGTTATTAAATAGCCACAGAAATTAGCCCCAAAACAATTATCTTGGTTTAACTATGGAAAAAGACACAAGAGACTTAATGAAAAGAGCATTTAAATTTTTGTGATTGAATATCTGTTGGACACCTCTGTAGTTATTAACCCTTGTGGGCAGCATTTCAGATTTTTTATTATTTTTAATTGAATTGTTTTTGGAAAACTGCAGATTAAAAACCATTTTCTCCCCTATGTTAGTCAGAGATCCCAGGGCAAACTGTGAAATAATGGGTTCTTTAAAAGTTTGGTTTAAGCCTCGCTGCATGGCAAGGAGCATACCCTTGTTCAATATAAATTTGAATTTACATATTATAATAGATTTGTAGAAATACTAAGTAGGAAAAAACATCTCCGGTCGTATCACTCACCACTCATTCCTTACAATCATCTTCCAACACCCATGGCTTTCTTTGTAGTTAGTAGTAAATTTGCCATGAATTAAAGCTTCCTACGGTCTCCTTAAGAAAATATTCCAAAAGTTACTATTTGTGTTTGTTTTTCATTTTCCCCATACATAGCCATAATTTTGGATTTCTCAGTATTGCTTATTTTCCTGCGGTCTTTTGTCATTCCAAATAATTTCTCTGTCTCAAGTCTCTGTCTTAGTATTTGCTATTTTAAAATATTTGTTGGCTCTTATCATGTCAGATCTTAAAACTTACTTAGTCAGTTGCTTTAATCTTTCCTCCCAAACCCCCCTCCCAACCTCACCTCCCTAGTCACTTCGTCATTTTTTCCCCCTCTTAACTCTCTCCAATCTTCTACATATTTCTGGAATTGAGTTTATCCAAACTCAATGCACTTTTCCAGGTGCATCATATATCATTCCCTGAGTCTGGGATGTGATGGCTCTTTGTATACAGCCCAAATGCTAGCGGAGTTTGTTTGTTTGTTTTTTTTTTCCTGATCACTGTCGGTACGTTGACTCAGAGTGTTTTTTTGAATATTTCCCACTGATTCCTGAGGGAGCCTTTCTGAAAATGGGCTATCTTCTACTTGGTTAGTCTATTTAAAGGATATGAAATGGGAGAAAATGTAATTTTGTAAACTCTGTTAGAAAACATGTCCAGTTACCCCACTCAATCCCCTGCCACTTTCAGAAACACATCTATTTTCTTGGCATTTCCCTCTTTGTTAAATATATTTCATTATGAAAATGGAATGGAAGCATATGCAAACAAATTGCTGTGAAGTTCATCAGAGCAAAAGTGGAGAACTCAACTCAACTTAGGGCATGATGATTCTCCTAGCTGTATTACAGATGTTTAAAAGAGAAAACAAACAAACAAAATACTTGAAAAGGTCTGCACTGAAATTAAAGCATTCTTTATGTAATGATAACAAGTTGGGTCTTTACGTTTTCTTCACCTATTCCGTACAGTTCATTTTAACTACTTTTTCTGACCTTCAAAGCCAGTGATAGTAGGTATAAATTAGGGGAGAGAAATAAGAGAAAAGAAATATAAAATTAAGGGGCGCCTGGGTGGCTCAGTCGTTAAGCGCCTGCCTTCGGCTCAGGTCATGATTCCAGGGTCCTGGGATCGAGCCCCGCATCGAGCCCCGCATCGGGCTCCCTGCTCGGCAGGAAGCCTGCTTCTCCCTCTCCCACTCCCCCTGCTTGTGTTCCCTCTCTAGCTGTCTCTCTCTCTGTCATAAATAAATAAAAAAAAAAATCTTTTAAAAAAAAAGAAATATAAAATTAAATATGGCACATCAAAACGTTAACAATAAACTACACAAATTTCTTTCTGTATCTTCAGAAGAACTATGACTAAATATGAAAAGACTTATGTGTAAGTCACAGTGAGCTTATGTATCCAATTATTGGATAGAAGCAGGCTACACCAAAATGAAACACAAGCCACTTCAAGCAGTCCACAAAAGATCATAAACACCTATGCATCAGTAAAGCAAATCTGAGAATGTATGAGCTGATGAAGATGGGGGAAAAGTTATTGTCCTCCCAATGTTTTCTATATTAACATAAATATGTATCATATTCGTAGATTCTAAGAAGCTATCAATTATAAGAATCTACTCCCACTGATTTGATAACAGCTTTTCAGAAAATAAATGACGTGAAATTTACACACAAGACTTCTGTTGGCTAAGTGGCAACAGCATACATATATCTATATAGTTACGTATCACTCTCATATTTGAATTACAAAGTTTGACTCAAAATCTTTTTTATATCCTTGGAGTCACTTTTGAGCCTTGATGGTGGCATCAAAGAGACAACCATGATGCTTTTCAGTTAATTCACCTTCAATTATATATCTCAGTCAATACTCCTTCAGCTATATATCTAAACAACCTAGCAGCCCCCAAATGATCCTGAGCAAAACGGAAAATTATTGGCTTTTGTAACTTAAAAACCTGTAAATAGTCTTTAGGCACTGACAGTTCATAGACTCCAGAAACATCATCATGATCTCATTTCTCTCTTCCACGCAGTTTCCATACTCAGCAGGGTTGTCCCTTGTGGAAACTGCACTAGCTCCAATTTCATATCCTATTTTATTCCAATAGAGTTACGAGAACCTCTCTCTTTCAACCCTTACAAGAGTCCTGGTCCTGGCTCTCACCAACCTGATTGGATCATGTGTCCTCTGAATTCATCACTATGGCCAGTCACATGGGATTTCCTGAGTTACTTAATTCCACATCACAATTCAAAAGAACTTCCTGTGATGATGGAAATGTCTATAATTTACACTGTGCAATGTGGTAGCCACTTGTCATGTGTGGCCATTGATTCCTTGAAATATGCATGATGCAACTGAGGAACAAAATTTTAAATTTTATTTTAAGCAATTTAGATTTAAAATAATAGCCACTACCGCACTGAACAGCATAGCCCTAGAGTTCGGTGTGTGGGCCAAACCTACATGGATTACATGAGCTGAGAAGGGGTTCCCCAAAGGAGAGGTTTTTTTGTAGAAAGCAGGTCCTATTTTCCAGAGTGGGAAATACAGATGCCAACGTGTAAAAACAACAGATGTTCACTATAATGTACCCTAAAACTTGAACTTTTTATTAACATCTTTTGGACTGACGGTTTAATTTCATATTATATGGCTTGCATTATATGACTTACAGTTGTTCTATTTTCGATTGGTTTGTTTGTTTTCCTTAATTAAAATGCATACAATGGGAACTTTGGACACAGAGCTATTCAGGCTTGAATGAGAAACTATTGTTAGGGATCCACTACCTTTAATTAAATTGTCTTTTAGGTACACTGTGCTCATCTTTTCAAAAGACATTTTAAACAATATATATGGATACAAACAAGTTAAAATTCATGTGGCATTTTAGAGACAAATAGCTCAACTGGAGGGACAAAAGTATTAATGAGCTTATAGGCAGCCTTAATGTCAAACATACACAGTGACAATTGTACTACAATGTACTCCTTTGTCTAAAGGATGGACGTTTTCTTTTTGACACGATCACATTCATTGATGCAACTAAGTTTCTAACACAGATTCCTGCCCGCATTGAGCTCATAATTCTCAATCTTAAAAATACAAAAATGTGAAACATCATGCATCTTCCACTTGAAGCAAACGATATCAAATTAATACAGGTTCATTACAGAAAATCTAGAAACATGGAGACATAATATGAGCAAAATTAAAATTATCTATAATCTCATCATACGGAGGCAATGACCAATACTGTTTTCGTATATATTTCTTTTGATTTAAAAAAGTATATGTGTGTGAGTATTCATCTCACTATTTAAACTACTTGAACAATTTTTCATAAGGATGAGAACCTACTGTAGTTACTCCTTTATAACCTAATACTTAACCTAACATTATATTCTTTAAAAACATCTGTTTAATGGCAACATAGTATTCCATTGTGTGAAAAAAATGCATATACATATATCTAAAAACTACCACTTTTAGGTTAAAAGGATATGTACAGCTTTAAACTTTTGGAAAAATATGTAGGTTCCATGCAGGCAGATTTCTGTCTGTTTTGTTGACTGCCAAATTTCAGTGCCTAGAACAGTGTCTGACATCGAAAATACATTCATTAATATTTATTGAATGAATGAGAATTGGTATATTTCCTATTATAATTCCAACACCCAAGTGTGACATGGCCCATTTCCCTAAACCCTCATCAACTCTAGGTTTTTTGTTTTTTGTTTTTTGTTTTTTTTTTCAGTTTCGTAGACAGAAGATGGCATCTTATTACAGTTTTTCTTCTAACCTCTGTATTTCTACCAGAAGTACAAATTGTGTCACATCATGCTTACTTAGGCAAAAACACATTATGTAGAGGAAGAACTTGCAGCCTAATTTTGGATAACGGTTTCAAAATCTTAAAGTTTTGACTAAGCAAAATCTAATAGGAGGATTATGTGTTTGGAAATCATATTCCAGTCCACTAAGAATCCATATGACCTGGAGAAGTTACTAAACCTACTCATTCCATTATTATGTGTTAACATATAGTGAGCCTATAAATGCAGGTATTGTGTTTTAATAAATTACCAAATAGAGTAACTTAAAAGAAATGTATTGATTCTGCTTCATATTTACTTCTCCCCCTAACTTCTGCAGAACCTTGCCTTTTCTCCATGCCCTAAATTTAACTCAGCATAATGTTTAAGCAAAATGAAGATTATCATAAAAACTGTAAGGAAAACTCCCAGAAACCCAGGATGGGGACTCCAATCAAACCTCATGTGAAACCATAACCATATAGAACAAGAGAAAGTTTCATGGGGGCGGTCTCTCATTGAGTATCTGCTTTTCTCTTGTGCGTACCCTCTACCTTTCTTGCTTTTGCCCCTCAGTCTCTCTCTCTCTCTCTGCATCTCTTTCTCTCTTCCTCCCTTTCTCTCAAGTGACTTTCTCTGCTTCCACACATGCACATGCTCAAACACAGCCCTGCACTGACTTCCCATCCCTTTCCCATCCCGCCCTTAATTAACTATGCTTCAGTTCCAAATTCTCTAGAGAGAGAATCAGCTCTACCCATGTTAGGGCAGATCTTTTTCACTCTGTCCTCAGTCCTATCTGCTATGATGACAGGGAAGGATCACCTCGTTCAAATACGGGACCTAGCATTCACTATAGAAATGGGACTAGTTTTCGAAGAAGAGGATTAGGACTAGTAAACATCCCAAAAGGTATACATCATATGTGCTTTCACTTATTAGATGCTGGGATTATAAATGTAGGTAGAAAGTGGCCCCTATTATGTAATAATTCACTCACCTAATTTGAATATGTAATTTTAAAATATCTTCCAATCTTCACCATTTTAAAAATCATTTATGATAACAGGGTTTTGTTTTGTTTTCAATCTAGTTTTAATTCTATGGCTAAGCTTCTTTACATTTATTTCTTTTTCTTTTTTTTTTTTAAGATTTTATTTATTTATTTGAGAGAGAGAATGAGATAGAGAGAGCATGAGAGGGGGGAGGGCCAGAGGGAGAAGCAGACTCCCTGCTGAGCAGGAAGCCCGATGCGGGACTCGATCCAGGGACTCCAGGATCATGACCTGAGCCGAAGGCAGTCGCTTAACCAACTGAGCCACCCAGGCGCCCATTTATTTCTTTTTCAACTTAAGTGTTTTGCCTTTTGTCCCTGCTTGAGATCTTTGATTCCTTAGTAACAAAACTTTTTTTTTTAAGTTTATTTTTTGTTCTACCAAGGATAGCTTACTATTTGTAGTTATTTTTAACTGGGATGCTGTGTCTAGCAATTTTGGTAACTTCTGCCGTACTGTTTTTCTCAAAATTATCTGACTTTGCAAAAAATTTTTAAAGATGAACAGAATTACCTTTTGCAATGCCACATTTTAAGCATTTTTGGAGATAATCCATTATTAACTGTGCTCTCTATACTAAGCAAAATGACTCATCTGAACTAATGACTTGATGATGTGTGTATTTCTTCCATATTTTCAGTTTCTTTGCATTTCATAATTTTTATTTTTTTCTCCTTCAATTCTGATGTAATTTAAATCTGTTATGAGATAAACTAAATCATTTTCTCTTTCTTAGTTAAGTAATTTCTGACAGTTAATCTTCCCAGTCTCAACCATGGTTCTTTTGAGGAAAAAGGAAATAAATTACACTTAGGTTACACCTGTGGACAATAAACTATTTAAATCAAGCCATCTCCATCATTAATATCCATCACCCTGGCCATCGACTCTAGATCTTGTAATATGTGATAAATGGCTAAATTTACGGGATTGGCCATGTTGCAGTTTCATTGCTTCCACTATTCAGACATGTCCTCAAATTATGGCAATATGCGTGAAATGACAGCCTTCCTTAATGACTGATGGGGATGGTCTCATCATGGTTCTGGCCACTGTGATGAGCATCAATCACAAAGACAGCCAAAGATGTCAAATCTGCTGAGATGCTCTTTAATCCTGTGATCCTAGAAAGTCACAACTGTCAGCACAGATCCAAGCAATTGTCCAGCTCGATGATCCCTAACCTTTTCCAGTTAGAAGAACATATTATACCAGAAAACATTGTTGAAGAATTCCACTTCTCGTTTTGTTTAAAAAAGCATACAATAGCCCTAACCAGGCACATTGTCACAAAGACCCTTTGAGATGTTTTGCATTTTGCACTGCCTTAACTAACCCCTCTTCTCTGAGACCTGCTCCCACATCTACAGAGGTGGTACTTTGTGCTATATTTGAAGTCAGAAATATTTGTAAATGAAATTTTGATTTTCAAAGTATCATAACACTTACTTATTCCAAAAAAAGTGTGAAACATACTATTTATTCAGTCAATAGATAGTGCTTATTTTGTTTTAAACAAGATAAGAACCACTGATCTAGAAAATGTACTCTTTATAAAACCCACTCTTACCTTAATGATTCAGGTAATTGAGGGAGAAGTTTTGTTTTGTCATTTTATTCTTTTTTTTTTTTTAAAGATTTTATTTATTTGACAGAGAGAGCACAAGCAGACAGAGAGAGAGGGAGAAGCAGGTTCCCTGCTGAGCAAGGAGCCTGATGTGGGACTCGATCCCAGGACCCTGGGATCATGACCTGGGCTGAAGGCAGCCGCTTAACCGACTGAGCCATCCAGGCGTCCCTTGTCATTTTATTCTTTACTCAACATTATTGATTGACTTGGTTCTCTAATTCACCTACACAGCCAAAGCCTGTGATTTTATAGAAAACCATGTCTAAGGTATCACAATTACTCTCTCATGATTCAGGTAGGGTAAAATTATGAGTGTGTTTCCCTAAGGTGCAGTAAAATAGTTTATTTATTACTACTTCCTCAATGTCTCACTCACAGGTGGTTAGATTTTGAAAGATTATTAACTGGGCTTGTGTAGGCAAGTGCAACAATTTGACTTTAGGAAGGCATCATCTGAGCCAGCCTCCCTTCTGCTAGGGCCCAAGGATATTATTTACAGAAATAAACCATTGTATTATGCTTAATACATTCTTAGAACATTTATACATACACTATATCAAATTTTCCTGTTTCTCTGTTGTATGAGTTCATTAAAAAATTTGCCCACATTATTCTGTCCCTCAATTCCATTAGGCTTTTCAAGTTCCTACAGTGGCTTCCTAATCTATCAATTTTGTACTTCTTACCAAATGAGAGCTCACACTTCCTTCACAATTGGACTGAAACCTTATTTCGTCCAAGACCTTTTCACAATATATTGCATTTGATTTTGCATTTCCTCTAGAGACGTCCTAAGATTTCAAATGTCCTATCATTGGTGGTGGGGGGAGGGTTGGGGAGGTAATAACATAGGTACCATGTTTATATATTCTGTTTGAACTGCTTGATGGGCTGTGAGATATATGTAATTGCTGTTACTTCCTTATTTCACAGATGTGTGTCTGTGCTTGTTCCTCTCTCTGCATCTTTTTTTTTTAAATTTTTTTATTCTTATATTATTCCCATACATTACATCATTAGTTTTAGATGTAGTGTTCCATGATTCATTGTTTGTGCATAACACCCAGTGCTCCATGCAGAACGTGCCCTCTTTAATACCCATCACCAGGCTAACCCATCCCCCCACCCCCCCTCCCCTCTAGAACCCTCAGTTTGTTTCTCAGAGTCCATCGTCTCTCATGGTTCGTCTACCCCTCCGATTTCCCCCCCTTCATTCTTCCCCTCCTGCTACCTTCTTCTTCTTCTTCTTTTTTTTTCTTAACATATATTGCATTATTTGTTTCAGAGGTACAGATCTGAGGTTCCTCAAAAAGTTGAAAATAGAGCTACCCTACGACCCTCTCTCTGCATCTTGATAATGCTTTGCTTGAGCCTGAGGCAAAGTGGCCTATGTGTTTTTTGTTTTTTGTTTCAATTCCGCCAGATGGAGCTCAGTACCATTTATCACTGTTGACTAAGCAACTAATCATATTTTTGCTAATGAAGAGTGGTGATACATTTTGCAGTTTGCTCATTCACTAATTTACCCATTAAAAATTATTTATTGATCACCTCCTGGGTGCCTGGCACTGTGCAAGCGCCTGGGAAGCAATGACAGAAGAGAGAAACAGTTCTAGACCAAGGAGTCTGTTCAAAGCACTTGAATCCTGATGTTTTCCAGGATCATTCCAACACTCACATGTTAGCCAGAGAGATTAGAGTATCCGTAGCCTTGTCTCCCTTGCTTTTCTCAGTACCCTATTTATTCATGTTAACACAGTGAAGAAACTTGTAGATTACAGTAACGGTGAGAAATCCATGAATTTTCAGAGGGAACTGAATGGTGGATCACATATTCATTGTCTTGACCTTGGAGCAGGTCAGAATAGACACAGAGGAAAGGAATGCTACCTGCTGCCAACTATTGTTAAGAGAGTACAATGTGAGATTCACCCCCAGAGCACTGGTTGATGTATTGCCCTAAAATCTCTAGATATGCCAGTCATAAGTAATACGTCAGATAAATATCTCAACAATAAATATATTTGAAATCATACTTGTCAGAGAAAAGCTTAAGAGAACTATATATGCTTCTTTAACTTAATCATTCTGGCTTTCTGTTTTAGAGGTTGACGATATCATTATTAATATTTACCGTTAATTGCTTATGTATATTATTTGAACACCAGCATAGGCTTACAAATGTGGTGTTTTTAATGACAAAGATAATGATAACTGAATTGGTGATTAAAAATACACTATAAGCTTAGCACCTTCATAAAAATCCCAAAGCTCTTTACAAAAGCAATTGAACAATGAACTAAAATAACAGCTGTGCTAATCATAAGCTAGTTAAAAAAGATAACACTTAGGAGTTTAGGGTTTTTTCAAGCCCATAAATTAAAAGACGCAAAGTTTCATGCTCATCAAGGCTATTTTTAGAATTTGTTAATGGAAGATGGTATAATAGGTAACTTAATATACAAGTGAAATGGCTCTTAAGTTGAAATGGGGTAAAATATCATGTATATGTCTGAGGACTTTTATTTTACTTTAATAACCAAAATTGTCAATTAACCAGATTTTTTTTAACATTTACCTTGCAAAAGGAAAAGGTAGATCACAAGAAAATAAGCTTATAATAGTCCTCTTTAATCTAAATCCTCTATACCTTCTAGATTTCACAATAACCATACTATTCATTATGATGGTCTGAGATACTACAGAATTTTAGTTGCCAGGTACTTGACTATATTCACTGTGCTTCACTTAGTTCAGCTACAAAATCAGGCAGAATTTCAGTAAAGTGGCACTACCTACTGTATTAAGTAGTATCTGAGCAGGATACTACTCACATTGTAAGGTTACTGCAAACAAGGGATTCATGAGCACACTCTAAGAAGTCAGATTCCAAATGATGAATCACTAAATTCTACCTCTGAAACTAATAATACAGTGTATGTTAATATAAAAAAATTAAAAATAAATACTGTACTGAAAGTGAAAAACAGAAAAAGAAAGTCAGATTCCATGTGTAGACTGCTAGGCCCCTAAATAAACCAAAAAAAAGGGGCGCCTGGGTGGCTCGGTCAGTTGAGCTTCTGCCTTCGGCTCAGGTCGTGATCCCAAGGTCCTGGGATCAAGTCCCGCTTCGGTCTCCCTGCTCAGCGGGAAGTCTGCTACTCCCACTCCCGCTCGCCCTGCTTGTGCGCTCTCCTTCTCGCTCTGATAAATACATACATACATATATACATACATACATACATACATAAAATCAATCTTAAAAAAAAAGAAGCCAAAGAAAGCAGGCCCCTCATTAATGTAATGTATTATGTTAATTTGTGAGGGCGGCCTAACAAAATACCACAGACTAAGTGGCTCAAACAACAGAAATTTTCTCCCAGTTCTAGAGGCTGCAGGTACAAGCTCAGGATGTCGGCAGGTTGGTCTTCTGAGGCTTACCAAATGGCGACTTTTTACTGTGTCCTCACACAGAGCATGCTTTCCTCTGTGCATGTGCATTCCTGGTGTCTCTCTTTGTGTCCAAATCTCCTCCTGTTACAAAAACACCAGTCAGACTAGATTAGGGCTCACACTAATGGCCTCATTTTAACGTGATTACCTCTTCAAAGGCCCTATCTACCAAATGCAGTCACAGTCTGAGGTACTGGGGGTTAGGGCTTCAACATACCAACGTGGAGGGATACAATTCAGCTAACCACATGTTTTGTAGTAGAGTGAACTATGTTCCTTCAATAGATATGTCCACTCGGAACTTCTCAATGTGACCTGATTGGGAATAAGGATCTTTGCAAATGTAATTAAGGTAAAGATCTCCAAATGAGATCATCCCAAATTAGAGTGGACCACAAAGCCAACGACATATGTCCTTATAAGCAACAGAAAAGGAGAAGACACACAGAGCCACAGAAAGGAAGGCCATGTGAAAACAGAGACAGAGAGACTGGAGTGATATGTCTACAGGTCAATGATTACCAAAGAATGCTGGCAGCCATGGAAGCTAGGAGAGAAACATGGAAAGGATTCTCCCTCAGGGTCTCCAGAAGAAGCCAGCCATGCCGACAGCTTAATTTTGGATTTTTTACCTCCCGAACTGTGAAAGAATAAATTTCTGTTGTTTGAAGCCACTCAGCTTGTGATCATTTGTTGCGGGAGCCACGGGAAATGAATACCGATATTGGTATAGGGAAATAATAAAACTACCAGGTACTGATGACTTCCATGTGCAAGGCCCTATCCTATGTATATATCATCCCTTAAATCCTCTCATCATCTATGTGAGAAGGGTACTATTTTACCCATTTTACAGTGGAGACACTGAGGCTTAAAGAGGTATAAGTAAACTTCCCAGGGAGGCACAGATGGTAAATGTCAAAGCCAGAATTCAAACTGATATCGGTTTGACTCCGCGTTGTGGTCATTCCATCATGTTGCATCAAACTGATAGGTAAGAGTATCTTGGAGCTATAATGAATTAAAGTTTTTGTGCTGAAAGAGCTCAATTTATTGAGTTTAGGCAGTGACCCATGGAGGCAGTTATAGAGAAAGGCAAGAGACAGGCAGAAGAGGTATCATAGGGAATTGATATTAATAGGGAATATTGTAGGGAACGCCTTGCCCGAGCATCATCCCAAAACTAAGGCAAAGGAATGAGGTCACCTTCTCTTCTAACCATGCTATATCAGTTGGGGTTCCTATGCTTTATTTCCTCCCTCAAAGCTCTGCTGAACTCAATATCACCTACAGTTCACTGTTGGGCGAGAATGTGTTCTTCTTTGACGTGGGTCTAAGAGGCCATATTCAGTTTGCAATCTTGGCTTTCTCTTATACCCAGATCTCTGTGCTTAGTAACCTCAGTCTGATTCTTAGTTGCTTCTTCAGTGTTCTGGACTCTGCATATCATGAACAGAGTAGAAGTGGTCACTGAGGACAAATTTATCAGGAATAAAGATGAGATAGCAGCTGGAGTTTAATGTGAACATTCTTGCCCCATTCATTTATAAGATTTTGTTCTTCTCCACTAATAGCCCGGAGAAGCCTCCCTCAATCCCAATCCCTCACCCAGACTCCAACTGATGACTTGTCATGTTGATGGAGCCGGTTTTTCTAACTTGTAAGTCTGAACCATTAAACAGGAAATATTTCCGTAGCTCAGATATTTTCATGTATTTACATATTTTGAGTCCATAGAATACGTTCATTTTCCATTTCTTCAAGAGCCTGTGATACTGTCAACATGATCTGAGTCCACAAACAGAAGCTGACTAAACAACAAGCAGGATACCAGCCATGGAGCCTCTAGAGTCATCCTGGCAAGTGGAACCTTTCAGGTCTGACCTTTAAAATTAAAACAATGTATATCTGTTTGTATTTATAGTTGCAAAATGAGAAGATGTCCAAATTCACAACCCCAAATATGTTTAACCTATAGAATATTATTGTTGAAATTATCAAACTATCCTTTGATTCGCTGGATATAACTAAAGACTTGAGAACAAACTGAAACCCAGGTTAGAATTCAAAATTTGAAACCGTCTGCTAAGACAGATCATGGTGGCCTCAGAACTCAATTTAAATAAGTAATTATGTCATAAACAAACTCTATATATCCTACAATGCAGGAAATGTATCAATGTTGCCTAAGTATGTCTTTAGCGTGCCCTAAAATTCAGCAGGATCTAGATTTAGGTCAAGATTGAATGCTGAGGGCACCTGGGTGGCTCAGTTGGTTAAGCAACTGCCTTCGGCTCAGGTCATGATCCCGGAGTCCCGGGATCGAGTCCCGCATCGGGCTCCCTGCTCGGCAGGGAGTCTGCTTCTCCCTCTGACCTTCCCCCCTCTCATGTGCTTTCTCTCTCTATTTCTCTCAAATAAATAAAAAAAAGAGAGAAAAAAAACTGTGAGGAAAGAGGAAGCAAACATAAAAAAAAAAAAAGATTGAATGCTGAGCTAACTTATAAACAATATACCAACCAGTGTCTCCCTTACCCAAGGTCCTAATTCTCATGACTAGAAGAATGACAGATTCTCTGAGCTAGCCCTTACTCTTCTATAGTAGTTTCTAGTATGATAGTAGCTGTTGAAGAAGCTCTTCAGTCTCAGTCTGATTCTCCATCAGAAGCAATAGTCCAACACAAGGAAGGTCAATGAAAAAGCAGAGTGGAAAATGAAATCTTCCCACGCATTCCTAGGTGTAGCTCTACCGGTTTAGGAACCTAGAACTAAAAGTGAGAGATTAGTGTTCACCATCAGAACCTTATAGAAAAAGTAGGTAGGCGAGACACAAAGGGGTTGCCATAGTAGCTACAGATGCAAAAGGGACCCCACCAAGTGCAGCAGACTATGCTTGCTCTGTTACCTGGCAGTTTAACCTTTCTGCATTCTACACAGTGAGCCTGAGCTGTGGTGTGACTTTTCTACCCCTGTTTTCCTGATGCAGTCTGGTATTCTAACACCTGTGTTTTTTACCTCATTTCCCTTGTGCTCTCTTAGCCTTACCTCAGGCCCTGACCTCTGTGTTCTTCTAGCACCCTTAACCTGGTGACCTAAGTGATCATTTCTCGAGATTCTATCTTCACAACAATTAACCTGGTTATAGAGCTGTAGCCAGCAGGACTTGGACTACTTCTATCACTCCTTCCAGTGGGTGCTTCTCTATACCTGCTGCCCCAGGGACCAGTGACCTAGTGTCCTCCTGATAATGCTGGTGTTTTGCTTTTGGAATAATAAGCCCAAGAGAAAGAGCTTCACCCAAAAACAAAAAACAAAACAACAACAAAAAGTTTTGTGCTGGCAACTGCAGACAAGGCAATCTATTCAGCATGATTCAACCCAGCAAAGTAAGCCTGGCAGACAGAAAACAAAACAAAACAAAACCACCACTTCACACAGCAAGAGTTGAATTAATTAACTCAGTTACCCTAGGACAACCTTACTTGTTGAGAGGGCAGTCTCTCAAGTCAGATTGCGGGGTTCCATCCCTGGCTCTACCACTTGCTGCATAACCTTAGATGAATTTTTTAACTGATTAGTGCCTCAGTTTCCCCATCTGTGAAAAGGAGATAGATGTGTTGGGAGCCTGAAAATGAAATCATTTATGTAAACATCTTCAAAAGTGCTGGTACATAGCTAGTGCTCAATATATTATGAGTGCTTTGATAGAGTCCATCAACCTATTTCCTCTACCTTAGACACAAAACCATGAGCTCACTCGAGAAAATGCCCTGGCCTGAAACACTGAGAAGGAGCCAGGGTAAGGCCTTGTAACTGTTTATATTAGGATAGAATATAAACTAATTTCTTTCTACCCCAGCCCAGCCCTGTGGGCTGAGAAAAATCGAAAAAGAGCCTAAATTGTTCATGATGAACAATAAATATTGATTGATAAATAAAGGAGGTAAGTGAAGTGGGAGATACTCACCTCAGCAGAGGCCCTATAAATATCAAGCTTAGACTCACCCACCCTGCCTGCCAAGCAAGACTCCATGACACTTCCAGTGTCTCTCAACAGAGGAACTCTTGGCGGTGAAGTCACTTTAAAGAAAAGAGTGTGGTTCATGTGTTTTTCTTCCAAATAATTCTCTGACAAAATTCTTATTATGCAGTTTCCATCCATTTAAACAAGGGTTTAGTAAATGCTACCGAATACATAGCACTATTGGATACATATCCACTTTAAAAGGGTTATTTGAATAAGAACAAAGCACAGTGAATTTCTGGCATCCTTGAATATGATTTCTAGTCTATTTAATAGCCATGTCTGAGGTGGCATCTTATTTTTGAGCTCTGAGTAGTTGTCATTCACACAATATAGCTTAAAATCTTTTTCTTTTTTTCTTTTTCTTCTTCTTCCTTTTTTTTTTTTTTTTTACTTTTTGTTATTTTGTGAACCTAAGTCAAACTCTGGCATGGCAGTATTTCTAATACAGCTTCAATGCCTTTTGGTCTGAATGACTGCCCTGAATAACCCTAACAAAATTGAGACAAGCACATGATTATTCAGACAAGATATGGAGTCCAGACATATACAGGGAAATAATTTAAAAGTTTTGAGCCCCATAGTGCTTACTGTTTGTACTGTACAAACTTGCCACTTGGCACTCCAGCCAACATTCACATTTAGTATTTGAAAGTGAAACCACTTGGTGGGTTTTCTCCTCTATATCCCCTCCCTGGATGAGCTATCTAGAGGGTCAGCTGCCATGAACAGAAGTGGGGCGTTTTTGAGAGGAGATAGGCATGCAATATAGCAAAAAGGATGAAAGGTTCAGTTCTCAAAGAGATAATAGAGGAGGGTCAAAACCTGCAAATTGAGTGTGGAAAAGCAGAGTGATGGATTATAGAACAGAATGGAGAAAGACATGGTTAAAAGTTTCTATTACCACAGAAAGAAAGGCTTCAAATGGAAAAAAATATATATTATAAACAGGAATGTTATGTTTTCAGTACACGGAATGGTCTTACCCCCCTTTTGTATATTATAGGCTAGAGGCTAATCTCAGGTGAAGATGAGACAAGGGAAGTCTAAGAGAAGTGACAGGTTATAGAATAAAGGTAAAGAAAATTACAGTGAAATGAAGTTGAAGAGTGAGGCCACAATAGATACAGAAAATGGGAAAAAAGGAATCAGTGATAAAGAAAAGTATATTATAAGGAAAAGAAAAGCATACAAAAAATAATTTTATGATTTCCTTTGAATTTAGAGTCATCTTACTTTTAGAAAACAGACCTTTTGTGCAGTATATTTTAGCATTTTGAGTACTAACCACTAAGATACTGAAATTTTGTTCAGGGAGATGTAGTCTTTGAGTTTCAAGATCCATATCCTTAGAACAACTTTAACAAAGTAATGATCATACTCAGAACATGATAATTAGATACATTCAATTAAATTTCATTGAGAATTACCTTTACTTCTCACAAGACTTGTGATCTTTTGCACTTAAAATTTAAAGGTGCATGTGAAGTCTACACAAACCTACCCACTTTTTCTCTGAAATCTAACACACTACTGCCCCTAACTGAATTCTCCTTAGAAGCTGTATTTTTCTAAGTAAGAAAAATCAACTGAAGACAACTTTTAAATATGTCTAACCAAGAAGACTGCAATATTCAATCAAGTTAATGTTATCAGTGTGGTGATTATTTGAATATCTTTGATGTCAAAGCCATGCCTCAGAATTTCAAAATTCACTTCACTTTGAAATCAAAGTATACATGAGTTTTTCCTACTGTAATATAAAATATATATATTAAATTTTTATCAAAAAATTGAACACACAAAAGGAAAGTGCAAACTTTACCAAGGATTTTGATAAAAACTTAATTTGTTTTCAAATATCTTATTATCTATGAAATATATAAAACATAAGCTAACTGTGAATGTGGTATATATTTGACTATTTGTATGGCAAAAGACTGCTGGTATACACTAGCATGTCCATTTTTAAAAAGCAGAAGTATGTATTATAATTTTTAAAAATCGAACCAGGATTTGGAAACCTATGTTTTAACCTCAATCCTGCTTTTGTCTACTAGCTATGCCACTTGTTTAACTTTTCTCTTTTTTTCTGTGAAAAACATCTTTTTTTTTATTTTTATTATTTATTGAAATAGAGTTGACATAAAACTTTTTTCTCTTTTAAACTGGGAATAATATGTTTCCTACCTAGTTTGTTGAACATAGAAAGGTAGTTTTAAAACAAATCTATGAAAACATATGAAACATAATTTCATTATTTAACTGTAATTTCCTTAGGGGTCATAAACAACTTCACTCACTAAACGTTTGTTATCCAATATATGGCTCTCTCTCTTTTCTTCAAATTGTCACACTCTTGGACTCTTCTTTTACTAGTAGAAAAGGTAGGAACTCTCCCACTCCCCCTGCTTGTGTTCCCTCTCTCGCTGTGTCTCTCCCTGTCAAATAAATATAAAAAAAAAAAAAAGAAAAGAAAAGGTAGGAAAAGGAAGGGAGAGATGAAAACATTTTACTTTTCTAATCCATCACTTTATTATCATGACTTAAACTATTCTAGTTGAAGCTTTTGAGGGAAATGACATTGAATTCAATACTTAAAGCACGTGTTTGATGTCTTATGTGTACCTTTTGACTTTGAATGGTATCATGTGAAGAGTGAGGAATGGAAGCAAAGAATGCAACAAAAAATAACTTGTTCCATAAATGAATACGCCAGAAAATAGATATTTTACTGTTAGGATCGTTATTATCATTCCAGGCTCTGGTGTAGTAGAGGATCTGGGATATTTATTATATGAATGAATGTCTCTATCTTTGCAAGAAAAAAAAAATAATTTCTATTCTTCTTATACCTAATTATTTGCCATGGAGTTATTCTTACCACAAATTTTTCTCTGTCCCCATGTAATTGCTTTTCCCGGGGTTTCTAAATTAGGATTTGTTGCCATTTTATCAAATGTAGGACCTATAGTCATCTCTTAACTTGTTTGGCAAGTTCAGTGGTAACACTTATTTCTTCTCCTTAATCAGGAGGTGAGATTTCCAGAAGCATCTCAAAGACAGAGGGACAAGGCTTAGAGAATTAAAAAAAAAAAAAAAGGCACTGTCCTTGCAAAGAGTGATGTAAGAGGCAAGGAGGTTAAGAGACAAAACTGAACAAATGAGTTTGGGGAGAAAGCTAGGCTTTTATAGGGTAAAAGGAAACAGAAGTACTTTCGGCCAGCCTAATGAAGGGTTTTGAAATCGAGGGTCCTTAGAGGAAACCTGGAATTAGAACAAGTTAAAAAAGTAAAGAATGTAGGGAGTGAATGGAGAGGGCTTGTTTGTCTAGAGTTGGTGCCTTAATAGAAAAATGGCAGGCCAGCAGCAATGCTACAGCTGATAAATTGGCATGTATAAGAATGGGGACAGGAAAGCACAGTGCTAATGACAGTTAGAGATTTTTTTTAAAGGAGCACATGAACTAATCCAAAGGAGTTACTTAAAATTACAGTTTGCTCTTTTTTCTCTCTCTCTCAGAATTGTTTAAAGAGAAGAGGGAGAGGAAAAGGGAAGGTGTAATTTATAGGATGTACCTTAGGAACTATTATTAGAAGAATAAAAAAGAGAACTACTGGCAAATGTAAGTGCATTAGAAATGCAGTAATTAAAAGGTTCTACAAGAAAAAAGGAAAATCAGAGCTAACAGTCTTCTATTAACCTACTGTGATTTATAACTCACATTCTACTTTTTTCTCCTAGTACAAGTTCTCTGTTACTGTGTATAATATCCACATGCAATTTTCTGTTGTGGTAACCTATATTGGTTGTAGTGAGTGGATCTTAATTTGTTTTTAATGTGCCTCTAGTTCATCAGCTTCAATTTCAGGGGAAAATTTCTCTGTGCTTCGAATAGCACTCAGTGTTGCTACTCTGTATTTGCAACTGATGTCTATTTTGGTAATACAACAGTTATCAGTAAATGAGAAGAAACAATGAAATATGTTACAACATTGAAGGAAAGGACAAGGATAGATATAACTGGTGATGAAGTATATTTATTCTGGAAAAACTGAGATGGTATGAAATGTTGGGAAGTGGGAAAAGATACATTAAAGATAAATCTAGAAAATAAAGTGAGAATAAGATAAACGCAGAGTGGGATGAATCATTTCTTAAGGAAATTAACCTAAATTCCTGATGGATGGTTAAGCATTCTCTGAACACATGAAAGCACTTGTGTTTCTAAATGTTAAACTAAGATATGCTGAAAATTTCATGAGAAATCAATACCTATTAAAATGCTGAGCATGTTTGGCAATATTCTAAACATTAAGAGCATTATCCCATTTAAAATACTTCTAAATTATATAAGTAGGAACTAATATATTCCATATGAAAATCTGATGTACAGAAATATGAAGAAACTTGCCCAAAGTCACACAAGTAGTTAAGTGGCAGAGATTTCAAATACAGGTTGAGTTTGGTCTCATACACAGGTTGACTCCTGAGTCAGGCACTGGTAGTTACTAAACCCTCTGTGTCCAGGAGAACCATAAAGATAAACTGTTACTGTTGCAGCTGAAATTTTTACAAGGAAGCCACTAATGGAATTTAAGTACTTCATTGGAGTAGTATACCTAGCACATGTTGCTAACTAAGATCTTCATGTTCTCTTGAAGATGGTCTCTCCTAGCCTTATTGCAGGGCACCAAATGCTCAAAGATGATGTCTCAAAGTGCCTAACTTATACAGGGGCATTGATGAAAATAGAGCAGAAGAGGGGGGGAAAAAAAAAAAGAACAACCAGATGTCCCTACTTAGGTTCTTCCTTCTTCTGCCGTGTATGCTTTCTAAAATGTCCTGGTTCCAGCTCAAATTAAATCACATGAAATTTTGTTTGAAGATTATTTTGTGTGCTACTTGAGAAATGATAATGTTTCATGAATGTTTTTATGTTATCTCCAATAGCCCTTGCACCTCATCTGTCCCAAGGACATCATGGAACATAATTTGAGATCAAACCAAAGTACTTTAGCACCTTAATCATTTAGCATTGGGTTGATAACAGAAAGGGCAGGGAAGGATGACTGCAGTCGCCCTGTCATTTTGGAGGGAAAACATCTCAGAAGAGAGTAAATATGATAGCCTTTTCATCTTGATAACTAAAGGCATCAGTTCCTTGTAATCCTTGGTTATTGGAGAATGAAAGACCTAATATGACTGTAGGAAGAGAAGATTTTATATTAGCAGCAGAAATAGTTTAACATTTTAGCAATATGAAATGTACAAAGTACATAAGCAGATATAATCTCTTTTGATCTAACTCCCTGAGAGGCAGGTAGCTGTGTATCCTTGGAAAAGTTGCTTGTTCTTTCTTAAACATCAGCTTTCTCAATTGTAAAATGAGAAAAACAATGATTCTCCTTAGGCAAGTTACTTAACCCCTCTGTTCCTCAGTTTCTTCATTTGTAACATGAAACGATAGGATGAGGTTGCAATATAATTCTGCTGATATTCAACTGTTTTTTCACCTATAGAAATGGCAATTTCTTATGCTTCAACCTAATATTTGTAGTGTTGTTGTGAAGATGACTACACTTAAAACAGGGGGCGCCTGGGTGGCTCAGTTGGTTAAGCGTCTGCCTTCGGCTCAGGTCATGGTCCCAGGGTCTTGGGATCGAGCCCCGCATCAGGCTCCCTGCTCCGCGGGGAGCCTGCTTCTCCCTCTCCCACTCCCCCTGCTTGTGTTTCCTCTCTCACTGTCTCTCTCTGTCAAATAAATAAATAAAAATCTTTTAAAAAAAAAAAGACACTTAAAACAGGACCAAGATCTTAGTACACACATTTTATAAATATGATCTCAATTCATTCTTATAATAGCCCTGTGACAGATAATTGGGTTCCACCTTTGGATATAAATTTATGTGAAAAAACATATACTATTTATGGATTTATGGGGGGGGAATGTAGCTTTACAGCAAATACCACTGCAACCTAAGCCTTTGTCTAGTGCTTTCTAGGCTGCTCAGTGTATGTAGATTGTATCAGCCAGCTAACAAGGTCTCTGAGCTGCTTTTTCCTTCCATCCAAATTTGCCATCCACTGAATACTTCACCAGTTTTGTAGCTGAGGTTTTAACAAATACTCATGTGACTTTGTTTAGCTTATAAAATGGCTTAAGGCCAAAAAAATGAGTATTTTTTTAAGATTTTATTTATTTATTTGACAGAGAGAGACACAACGAGGGAGAGAACATAAGCAGGGGGAGTGGGAGAGGGAGAAGCAGGCTTCCCGCTGAGCAGGATCCCAGGACCCTGGGATCATGACCTGAGCCAAAGGCAGACGCTTAATGACTGAGCCACCCAGGTGCCCCAAAAATGAGTATTCTTATGCTCATCAATTTAGGTAGGGGTGTAAAAGCATGTCAGTATGTCAGAGGAAATTTTTTAGTGGATTCAGGTGCTGCTTGGTTAAAAAAATAAATTATAATGTACAGGAAGAAATAAAATCAAAGTTCAGAGTTATTTGTATGTTCTGATTATTTTGTGGAAAGTTTTTCCATTTTGGTTTTGATTTCTAAAATACCAATCATAGCACACATACTAAAAATTGGAATGATACAGAGACGATTAGCATGGCCTCTGCACAAAGGATGCCATGCAAATTCATGAAGTGTTCCATATAAAAAAATAAAATACAATAAATAAAATACCAATTGTAAGGTCCTTGCCAGTGAACATTGCACCTTTGTAAATATGTGTATATAATATGTATACTAAATTGGTACACATTAAAAGGAATAATTCATTAAAATTGAAAATATAGGATGCTAAATATTATGGAGGCAAAATCAGTAAAAGAAATACATTTTTGAAACTGTTTAATCTGTATTTTATAAGATGCCTTTGAAAATGAGCTAGGAAAATCACATGCATATTTTGTAAAGTATTCTCTACTGTGAATAAATGTACTATATAAAAGCCAAGGTATTATTGTGGTTAACAAAACTTATTGGATTCTTTTTTCCAATAATTTAAATAGTACAATAGTTATTTTGGGTCCCCTTCTCTCTGAGAATGAATAAACTAATTCAACCTTGTACATTATTATTTATTTGAGAAATAATATAGAATGTATCAGGATTTTTTCCATAAAATGTATTTTTGCACATATGCAAAGTCTAAATGATTGAGACATAGACGTCTTTTGTGAACTCTATGAAAAAAATAAAGATCAAAAGAGAAATATAATGTAGCTATTTCTCCTATCCTTATTTTTCTCAAATATAATCGTTTGAGAGGATTATTGTAATTTTTGAAAGGATCGAAACTAACAGAACAGTAATCTTAGTGAATAGGAATTTTAATAATTGAGTATTCAACATATTCTCTTATTTGACTGAAAAATAATTTTTCTTTAGTACTGTATGTGTGTGTATAGTGGGAGAAGGTGTGTGTGTCAAAACATATGAGGCTGGTACTTTTTTATTGGTTTTGTTTGCTTTAACTCTAGGATTTTGTTTCTAAATGGTGACTTTAGACACAAACTGGCATCATCTTCATTTTGCCAAAGAGAAGACTGGAGATAAGAAAGTAGGATTTGTTTGCCCAAAGTTACCTAACAAGAACTAGGAAGAGTTCAAATCAGGTCTCAAAATTCCTGTCCAGTGATCTTTCTTTCACATATAGATGCTACTGACTTCTATTTACTAATCTATCCTAGAATTTACTCACTTTCATTTTCTTATTTTTCTTTCTGTTAAACTGATATTATCAATTCTTTACATTTATAACAGTACCATCGGAGTAGACAGAAATCTTTTGAGCTAAGGAATAAGATACCAAATTTTGCTTGAGAATAATAGAAGGGTTTTAAGCCATATCCATCATTTAAATTATTAAAGTAGAGTGACCATTTGTGGGAGTTAGTAAAACATACATATCTGGAAAGTGGCTAATGAACAATAGAAAGATTCACAGATTTTTGTCTTTCTCAATCATTTCATCTTCCATTCATTCTTGTTCAGGATACATAAACTCTATCAGCATACTGTTTGAAGTGGAATTCAGCTACTGTGAAAATATTTTTTTAACAAAAATAGCTTTTAAACATCATGAAGATATCGTAACTCATGTAGAAAACCTAAGCAATATACGGGTTTCTTTTTTAATTTAAAAATCCACTCAAACTGCTTCCCCAAATAACTCTTTCTTTCCCTTTTACCTTTCCAATTTGCCATTTTGATTAATATCTGCCCAGTCTATTCAAAATGATTTAGATACAACTAAGAGTTTACTATAAATTTGACCCAAACATATTAAAGAAAACCAGCAAACAAATATGAGAACAATGTATTTCTCATCTTGAGAAAGAGAATCTCATTGGATAAATGACAAACTGATGGCAAGGAAAAACTAAATTAGCTATCTTTTTAAGGCAGCTCCCCTAGCTTTCTTTGTTTTTCTTCTTAGCACTTATAATACCTGGAATAGCACATATTGACTGTTTATTATCTTTTTTCCCCTCGCTAAGATGTTAAACTCCATCAAAACAGGAACTTCAATAGATTTTCTTAAACAGTGCCTGACACATATAGATACTTCCTAAATATTTGTAGAATGAATAAATAAACTAGAAATTGGTTGTTTGGGGAATATAGTTTTATGGTTAACAGAATAAAATAATATTTGTTGAAAATATTTCTAACATGTCTATAGTGAGCATGGCAGTATTTAGATTGTGATTGAGTTTCATATTCCCTTTCAGGGTCATAATTCTGAATATCACATCTTATATAGTATAATATATAAGTCATGTGAATTACAGTAAAATCCATACTGACTTTATGACTGACCTTGTTTGGAATAAATCTTCAACTTGGATGTGATTTCTTATAATTGGCCAATTTCCCTGAAAAGCAAGTAAATAAAATATATTGATTGAGAACTGCAGTTAATTGGGTTTTTACTAAAATTTATTTATACTGGCACAGAGTAGGTACTTAACAAATATTTGTCAAATATTTGAAGTCTAGTTAGTTAAAGTAGACTTGTTATTTTGTTTCTTGTTACTCAATAAAAAGAGAACTTTTCAATTAAATATGTAATATGCAATGGCATTAGAATCCACAGAGCAAACAAATAAGCAATTTAAAAGTATTACAAGTTCTTCTCATTCTCTTTTTTTCCATCTTCCTTTGCATCTTCCCTTCTCTTTCCTTATCTTTCTCTCCTGAACAATTTAGTCCCAAACTCGTTACATGGGGACAAGTAAGGTTAGCATCCATAGAGAGTGTAGGTGGGGAGAGCCTCAGCAGCATGAAGAGCAGTGTTGGAGCTCAAGAAGGATGAGAAGAGCATCTGGTGGGGGGAGGGAGGACTGGGATGTTTAGCAGCAATAGAATATTGGTTATACATGAGGAAATAGATAAAATAAATAAATATATTAAGGATAATTGGGAGATAGGGTTTTCTTTTTTGGAGAAAGTAGTTATAAATATGAAAAGAAAGAAACTATGTTGGATCCTGTGGTGTTGGTTTAAAAATGGATATATCAGTGTGAACTCCTAGTGTGTGGATATAGATATAAGATATACGTTAATATGTGTATATATGTAAAATAGATAGATAAATAGATAGATGAATTTCTCCTACATATATTTCCTTAGTTTCAAATCCTGAGAACAATGACACACCCAAAACAATGGGCACATCTACCTCCCAAATCTTGGTTTCTAAATACCATTTCTGAATAAAAGAAATTAGGACTGCTTGGAGAAGTAGCTGTTTGCAGAGCTGGGGCATGAAAAAGATGAAAAGAGCCTCTCTTATTGTGGCAAAAATATGGAAGTACTCAAAACAATGCCAGAGACATGTCAAAGAAAGAAGTCAGATTAAAGAGGATCACACTGCCCATATCTGAGACTATTGGAAGATCAAAGTGAACAATAATAAGAGCAGATTATAACCTATTGGATAAAATGGATATCCATGAGTTCATATTGATATTAGTAAATCAGTAATTTGAAAGTTAATGTACTTCTCCACAATATACTTACAAAAAAATTCTTTTACAGTGATCGCCTTAATCATGAGTTAATACTAACATCTCAAGTAATGTACCAAATGATAGGATACCATGAGATGTACACAAGATCACGTTCACGATTCTTCAAAGACAGATAATTTAAATCCAGTAATAAGAAAGCAGAAGATAAACCCCAAACAAGGAGCATCTTGCAAAATAACTAAATTGTAATTTTTTTAAATGTCAAATCCATGAAAATAATGGGAAAATTGAGGAAATCTAGATTAAAAGAGACTAAAGAGGCATGGGGCGCCTGGGTGGCTCAGTCATTAAGCGTCTGCCTTCAGCTCAGGTCATAATCCCAGAGTCCTTGGACTGAGCCCCGCATCGGGCTCCCTGCTCAGCGGGAAGCCTGCTTCTCCCTCTCCCACTCCCCCTGCTTGTGTTCCTGCTCTCGCTATCTCTGTCAAATAAATAAATAAAATATTAAAAAATAATAATAATAAATAAAAAATAAAAGAGACTAAAGAGGCATAATAATGAAATGCACTGCTTGATTCAGGACTGGATCCTTTTGCTATCAAGAGTATTATTGAAACAAGCAGCAAAACTTAAATGCAGTCTGAGGATTATATGGTAGTGATGTATCAATTTTCTGAATCTGGTGGCTGTATTTCATTTAAAAGAGAAATGCCCTTATTTGTGGGGAAAATATGTTCAAGTATTCAGTTGTTATTACTCTCAGATCATTCAGGAACGATATTATTTGTTCTGCAGTTGCAACATTTTTGTGATTTGGAATTGTTTCAAAGTAAGAAAATAACTTTTAAAAAATCCAGATTCAACATCTCCCTTGAAATTTTGTCATAATCCTAAAATAATGTTCAGGTTATAGAAAAGTCATTTATATTTTATGAATTTGTATAATACAATCTGAGGTATAGAATGCAGCCCCCCCCCTTTAAAAATAAAGTAGAACGATAATAAAAAAAGAACAATATCCTCTGCGGGGGTTCCAGTGAAAACAATTAAGACTTCTCAGATGTTTGGTACTAACGGCTGTAGGGATGCTTTCAGTTTTCTTTTGCTTAAATGTTAAAGGCCTTTTTATATACTTTAGTAGGAAGGGGCCAAATCTCTATGATAGGTATTAAAACATCAATGAACATTATCTAAAAGGGAAATTATGAAGGGCGCCTGGGTGGCTCAGTTGGTTAAGCATCTACCTTTGGTCAGGTCGTGATCCCGGGGTCCTGGGATCGAGCCCCATTTCGGGCTCTCTGCTCCGCGGGGAGCCTGCTTCTCCTCTCCCTCTGCCTGCCACTCCCCCTGCTTGTGCTCTCTCTCTCTCTGTCAAATAAATAAATAAAAAATCTTTAAAAAAAAAAAAAAGAAAATTATGATATGTCCTGAGGGGCAGAAAACTTAGTAGAAATAATATGTGGATAGATAATATTTTTATATTTACTTACATTACTATAATACAACTATTTTTTAAATAGTATGGCAAATAATAGATTACAATGTTCCCTCCATGTATGAACTTGAAGTAAATTCCAGCAGGAACTGGCCATCCAGGTCACGGATGAGGAGAAGCCTAAGATGGAGCTACAGATACACTGCATCTCTTCAATGTTATCAGTGTCTGCGTGTGCAAAAGGCACAGACAAATTTAGAAGAGCAAGTAAATTTATGAAGTGGAAGTTGAAGTGCAATCAAAAATGGATATGCTCGGGACCCCTGGGTGGTGCATTCGGTTAAGGGTCGGACTCTTGGTTTCTGCTCAGGTCGTGATCTCCAGGTCGTGGGATTGAGCCCCATGTCGGGCTCCATGCTCAGCATGGAGTCTGCCTGGGATTCTCTCTCCCTTTCCTTCTGCCCCTCCTGCTTGTGCTCTCTATCTCTAAAATAAATAAATCTTTAAAAAATGGATATGCGGGCGCCCGGGTGGCTCAGTTGGTTAAGCGACTGCCTTCGGCTCAGGTCATGATCCTGGAGTCCTGGGATCGAGTCCCGCATGGGGCTCCCTGTTCGGCAGGGAGTCTGCTTCTCCCTCTGACCCTCCTCCCTCTCATGCTCTCTGTCTCAAATAAATAAATAAAATCTTTTAATAAAAAAAATAAAAAATGGATATGCTCAAAAATATATTGGTGTACTTGGGCAAATTAGATCATTTTCTTTATAATAAAATATGAAAGTGCATATTTTCAGAAGTTATGACATTATCAAATTTAAATATTAAAAATTTAAATTAGAATATTAAGCTCGTGTGGCATAAAATATTCTACTTGTATTTGAACGTTTATTTGGTCAATCAAGTAATAATTTTTATCGTATCTGGCATTTAAAATATCTGAAAGATTATCATTATTAACCTAACAAGGGAATACAGAGGTCCACTATATTTTCCTAAAGGCAAAAAAAGTTTAAAGGAGACTTTCCTTTGAATATTCCTTTCCCTGTTTTGGAGAATACTCATTCTTTTGTGGAATTGAGTTGTGGGCATGAGGGGTTTGGAGCATGACTGGAGAGGTGAGGTGTATGGGGGCCCCAGGTTATCTGAAATTTGCTATGCTTTCATAGAAAAAAAAAATGTCTTCATGTCTAAATGTCTGCCAGTCTTGGGGAATTCCTCCTGGTCAGGCATTGTAATGTACTCATAGAAGCAAAAATATAACAATAAGATCTCTTACATTTCATGGACTCTTTCTTAGCTTGTGAGAAAATTAACTTTTCACAAATATTATGATTTGAAGAAATTTATGGTGTTCACTTAAGAAAAACTTAAGAAAACACTCAGAACTCCATGTTACAGTGTAGTGGGCTCAAACTACAATTCTGCTCTGTAAATATGGAAACGTAGACAAATTATTAAATATCTTTGTGCTTCATTTTCTTCATACGTAAAACAAGGGTAATAATTACACCTAAATCATAGGATTATTATGAGTATTAAATGGGACAAAACATGTAAATTGCTTAAGGTAGTACCTAGGACATAGGAATCACTCACAAATTTCTGTTATTATAATTATTTGAGATCAAATTTGCTATCAAGCAAAAACGGAAGCTACACTAAGAAACCACTGATTTCTTAGGACACATCTTGACTGATCATTCTCTGAATAAATATATTTATTGGCATGTAGCTAACACCATATTAAAGCATGTAAGTATTCTTTTCTTTTTTCCATCTGTAGAAATGGGGATGATAATAGCAGTCCTCGCAGCATTTTTATAAGGATTTAATTATAAAACTTAGCAATTTGCCTGGCGCTCCTAATAAGCACTCAAAAAACACTAGTTGTACTACTATTGCTAATTATTATTATTATTATCTTTATGATATAATAAGATCAGAGTCTGAGACATACATCTGAGGACATGATTACGATTTTATAGTATGATAAGAACAGAAGAGTTAACATTTCAACTATTTTTAAGAAGGAATGTAGTTTTTCCAGATGCAGAGGAACAGAAGAGCCTTCATGAATTCCCCATGTGTTTTACCTAAACTTGACTTGTTTTCAAAAGTCAGTGGGCCCACAGTTATTCCACTGAGAAAGTACTTTTGAACTGACCATGTCCACACAAACTAATCAATCAACAGGTAATTGAAAACCAAATCTGTGAAATATGCAGATAAAGTGTAAGACAGCCTCCCAGCTGGTTTTCCTATATCCACATTCTCTCTTCCTTAGCATACTATTCATAAGGTTGACACACTAATCTTCTTAAATGCAGTTTTCATCATGCTGTAACTGCTGGAGAACATACAGTAGTTTTCGAATAACTGCTGTATCAAGTCCAAATGACTGTGTCTAGCTTTAAGAATCCTCCACAGTCTTGCAATTCAGAGCATAGCACCAGCATCAACATCACCTGGGAACTTGTTAGAAATAGATAATCTCACACCTCAATCCAGACCTACTAAAATAGAGTCTGCAGTTTAACAAAATCCCCAAGAATGCAAATTAAAGGCTGAGAAACACTACTATACAATATCCATTAATCTAAACCAAACAAAATCACTAACCCATAACACAACCTGTGGTCCCATCAAGAAGAATGAAATCCTTTCATTAATATCTCTGCATCCAAACAATCCCTTTGCTCATAATCTTAACACCACTAGAAATACCTTATTTCCTTCCCCTCTTCTATCTAAATCCTATCTATTCCTGAAGGCCCCATAGAAAAACCCCGTATCTTCCATGAAGCTAACACCATTTCAAGCCACACTAACCTTGCTGAACGTTCTTGCATTTAGGTCAATACCATTTCATTCCTCTTATTATTCACTCATTATTCATTGAATAATCATTTTCTAAATGCTTATTATTGTTTACCAGGCACTGTTGCTTTGGCCAGAAAGCAAACAAAAACACAGACTTTTCCTGCCTTCATTAAGCCACAATCAAAGCAGTAACGGGGTTCAGTAAAGATACCTTATGCTCCACAGACACAAAGTGTAAATGGGTAGATGTGGAGGTGCAGGCCATACTGGGTAAAGCAACATTTTTGTGCTTCTTTGTTGTTAAAACCATTTAAATGAAGGAGGTAGTGCTGTTGAAATATATTCAAACCTTCTGTGGCATAAAATAGATTAAACATTTTAACTGATAGAGACAAGACTGAGATATTGTGCTTTGTTTCTTGTTAATTTTATAATCCTATAGATGATTAAGGTTTTTTTTATAGGACAGCAGTATGTCTTCATTCATTCAACAAATAGCAGAATTTTAATTTTATTTGTCTTTTCTGACTCTTTAAGCTTCAGACATGGTATGCACTAAATAAATATTTGTTGACTGGAGACAATCTTTGATCTCAAGTTGGGGACTAGGTTTACACACACGGAACAACCATTGCACAAAAGCAGCCCTTTCCTCCTACTGCTTTTCATGACATAAGGAAATGTTCATGAATTTGCAATGACACTTTGGTTTATTAGTAGTGTCTTTTGGATCAAAAATTTCCTCCAGGGTGCCATGGAAGTTTCTCTTTCTCTGAAGCTAATGTTTTTGTTCACCAAAGACCGTTTTGGAGTATAGCCAACCAAATGGAATTGGCTAATAAAAAGCTTTTGTGGGTGAGCAGTTTGGAAACAAGTTTCAAGACCATTTGCCAGCAAAACCCCAGCAGGTAGAATTTTAAACAACATAAGTTAATATAAAGGCTTGATTTGAAGAAGCCTGGAGAAGCAGGAGCGAGAACATGAAGTAGGTAACATCCCATATTCTCTGAGGGTAAAAATTAAAGTTAGCTTCTCTTATAGTTGCAAAACTACCCATCAGCTCTTTGGATAGAAACAGATGCTTCTGGAAGACAGTCATTCTTCAAAAGATCTCATGCTCCAGACAACAGCCCTAGAGCACATTAAGGTTAGGTATTATGCAAGACCTTTTGTGAGCCTTTGGTTTCCTTCAGTGTGATTTGAAAGCAGGATCACACAAGGAAATTTCAAAACCAAACTAAGTAAAAAGATTATCTCCAACTAACATAAACTAGAACTTTATAGGATCTGGTATTACACAAAAAGTGCCCACTGCTTTGACTCAAGAATCAGCAATTTCCTTATATTTATAATCTTCAAATTAGTTACAACTTTCCCTTATCTTATTCAGCAATCTTGGTGAAGGTGAGCATTCCCACATCATGTGCAATTCTCTCTTCAACTTTTAATCTCTCTGGGTACAGAAAAAACTCTGGACCCTTAATTGAGCAATTATTATTTCTTAAGTGAATAAAGAGTTTGAGGATAGTGCCAACATCTTCCTTTCATCCAGAAAACAAGTCTAACACAGCGGCATACATCGTCTGGCAACACCCCAGCTTTAGGTAGAAGAGCCAAGTGAAGACTGAATGGGAAACTCATTCTTCACCCTTAGTCACTCCCTGGCATCTACTGAGGTTCTTGAAAGAATGCCAGTTAGGGCCGATTTACATGTGTCGTTGGAGGTTTTAGATAACTCTTCACTAAGAACTGTTTGTTTTTCTCATTTAGACCATTTCTCCAGAGTAGGATTTGCAAACTTGCTGCTGAATATGCTGTTTGCAGATCATTGCTAGGTTTCCATACTGACATAAAGGATTGGTACTTGAAAAATTCATTAAGAAGGGACTCATCTGAACTCCCAGATCTAAATCTGTGGAGTGATTCTACCACGTTTTCTACGATGTTGTCCCAGAATTAAAGCAACAGAAAATGAAGAGTCTATATGCAAACAGTTTATAAAATATTCCTTGACAAGGAACTTACTGCTTCATAGCTTGAGCCATTGTTTGAGCAATTCTAATTGTCTTAAAATTGTCTTTATATAGAACTGGAATCCACTTCTCTGAAACTTCTGCCATTTCTCTTGGTTTTCTAAGATACTCACTGTCTCCTTTGCATAAGAAGCTCTTCGAATATTTGAAGATAGGTTCCATGCTTCTCTTCCTCTGCAGGGTTCTCTTTAATTAAACTACTATTCCTTCAGCTACTCCTAAGGTTATATGGCATCCAAACTTCATCATTAATGAGTAGATTTTGAACATAGTCTGTTAACAATCAGCTCAATTAAAGTTAAAAATATGTACAACTGGTACCTTAAATAATCTTTTTTATGTTTGGTTAAGTTTTGATTGAATGCTGTATTTAGTGGTCTATAATACCTAAGATACAATCTAGAAATTACTATTAAAATGTCAGAACCCAGCTACAGAAAGCATCTTTTTGGTTGCTTCTCTTAATGAAAATTTTACTAGACACTAGTAAGTAGTGATTGAAAAATCATGTTGAAATATTACTGTTAGCTACTGGTATAAAATTTCCCTCCAGAGGACTATCACAACTTTGGGATAAAATAAATACAAATTTTAGCAGCCCCTAAAATTGTTAGGAAGACCTTAGATCACTTTGATTCTTAATTACTATTTCTAAAAAAATTTATTATACAGTATCAAATTAAAATATAGTTACTATTTGAAAAATTCCAAGCATTTATGAAAATATAATAAGCTAACCCTTTAAATCAGACTTGAAGACAGTTTGAATATTCCTTGCATACACACAAAAGTTTCTCTAGTCTTCTGCAAAATGCTAAAATGATGGTTTGTCCAACAATGTAGATGGTTAATATTCACCCAAGTGACATCAACAATTTAATGCATCATGCTTTTACTTCTCATTAAAATTGCTATTACTGAAGCTTGACTAAATTTCCTTCATGCTTGGCCCTCTAAGTCTGATACCCTACAGTTTTCCTCCTATTTCATACGTTTTGCTTTGTCTTCAGTTATTTTTCTTCCTTCTCTTACCTGCTTTCAAGAAATAGAGGCTCTTTGATGTGCCAATTCCAAATATATTCAGGTAAAATGCAAATAATTCAATAGGCTTCCTCAGGAGGGCTGACATTTGAATGTGAGAGATTGTTTCCCTTACTCATTGGCGCTCTCACTGAGGTTAGATGACCCATGGTAGTGACTTGCTGGAGTGAGTTTTGAATTGGTAAAAAAAAACTTCTAATAAAGGAATGATGGCAGAAAGAGAGAAAAAAAATCAATGAAATAGGAAAGTCCAAATGTATGTTCTTATCAAGTCTTATACTTGTCCAATAGTTACAGGCCTCTCTGAAAATATTTATATGTGTGGGTGGAGGCAAGTTGCCCATTAAATTGTAGGAAGTGTTATCAGATTCATCAGGACTTGGTTGTAAATTTGACTACACAGTTTTGGCTCATAAAGAAATAAGGAGGAAATATCTGATTAAAGTGTGCATTGCTGCTGAGGCAACTGAATGTTGCCATAGCAATTGAGATGAAATGTGCAAGAAGTGAGATAATTAAGTCTAACCCCTTTAGTAGTTTTGACAGTCAATGCACTGCCAATAGGAAAAGTTATCTACAGTATTAAGATAAAACACATTCCTCATGGAAAGTCTCCTTACTAGTATTTTGTTGTTCCCTTTCTAAATACATTGCTTTAGGTGTCTAATTTGAATGTTCTCTTTTAATAATCAAATACAGTTTTGACCTTGGTCTACAGCTGCCTAGAATTTCTGCTAGTTTATTGTATCATGGGAGCAGACATCTATAAAAAATATCCAATTTTTTTTCCCCTCAAATTCTTAAAAAAAGTATATTAAAGCCAAAGCTGTCAGATTTGAGCTTAGAATTCAATAATATCTAGAACGTGCTGCCCTCTTCAGGAGCTGGTGCTTAAAAATACTTTGCTTTTTTTTTTTTAGCAGTTTAGAAATTATAAATATGAATTATAATATCAAAAATTATATTGATAATTATTTGAGAATAAACACCACATCAGTGAAGTATTTCTAAGTTAAAGAATTTTTTTCCATTAAAATATTTCAATAAAAATCAATAAATACAAATTTTGAAATAAATTATTAATATTTATAATGAAGTATGAAAATAGTTTTCTTAAAAGAAACTACACTCATTGGCAGAATTCCTGAATCACTACAGAATTTCAGACTTCCATGTTTTCTACCCAAATGTTTCTTTGAGAATAAAAATACCTAAAAAATATGTCTTCAATGTCAAAATCTAAGTAGGACACACTTCAAATCTTAATTTTATTCTCTAGAAAAAAGTAAATTTTGTGAACCTCAATATTTGTCGTTTGAGGGGCGCCTGGCTGGCTAAGTCAGTAGAGTATGCAACTCCTCATCTCAGGGTCATGAGTTCAAGCCCCATGTTGGGCATAGAGCTTACTTAAAAATATATATTTGTCATTTGAAATTTTAGCTAGTTCTCATTTGTAGAAATATTATCTTTCTTGGAAATAATGATTCAGATTACATTAACATATGATAATTTTTATTCAAAATTACTTCATTCAAAAATAATCCTGAAGGGTCTGAAATATCATTATCCAAAAATTCAAGTAAAAACCCTTTTCTGAGTGTTATCCATTAAAATTTCATTAGCCATCATCCAGTTTTGGTAGAAGGGTTGAGGGAGATGAACTCATTGTGGTTAAGTTTTTAAATTAAATTAAGTTTTTGATATTTAAAAAATAAGTAAGTAAAGGAACGGAAAACGACCAATATGTAATAACATTTTTCAGGATATGAGAAAAGCATATTTTCTCACATCTGGACATGTTTCTTTCTTTTTTTTTTTAAAGATTTTATTTATTTATTTGACAGAGAGAGACACAGTGAGAGAGGGAACATAAGCAGGGGGCGTGGGAGAGGGAGAAGCACGCTTCCCATCGAGCAGGGAGCACAATGTAGAGCTGGATTCAGGGTTCAATCCCAGGATCCTGGGATCGTGACCTGAGCCGAAGGCAGATGCTTAACGACTAAGCCACCCAGGCGCCCCTGGACATGTTTCTTTATGTTAGAACTATTGACATTAAGAAAGGTTATTTTTTACTAATTATTAAATGTGAAAGTGTTAATTAAAAAATTTTAAAGAACACAATAAATTCAAGAGCAAATGCCTTTTTAAAATATAATTTTGTTCTAATTCTTATCATGTGATGCAATTAAAATCTTGTTTTGAATCAACAGAAAACAATAGGAATATAAATAATGCTTTATTATCATTTATTTAGTGTGAAAAAGTAGGAGCGTGGACTCCTAATTTTGTTTCTCAGTTCCTACATCAGATTTCCAGTTCAAGATTCCCAACAGGAAACTAATTTACATCTTAAAAAAATGGTCATTAATGTTGACTTCAAGAAAGTAGAGTGACCCTCAGTTTTCCCTTAAAAAGTTTTAGGCATGGCTGTCCCATCTGTATCATTGAAAGATTCAACTGAGCGAAAGGGGACAAGAATAAACAGTTCATTGACAATATTCTCTTAATCCTATAATATTTGTTTGGGGAAAATAAAATGTTTTATTTCTGACTTTGAAACTACTTATCACAACAATTGTTTAATCTTAAAGTAGCTCTGTCCAAAGGCATGCAATATGTGTTCAATAATTCTTAGAACATTGATTCATGTTTTCTGCAATAGATTTATTTCATTTTTGTTTTGCTGCTGATGCATTACATTTGGCGGTTAGAACCCCTGTGGATGGAGGTATAATAAATAATAATATTTTCTTTGCTTTCCAGGGTATTTATGGCATAATGATAAATTTCATTTTTCCCAGAATGGTAAGTAAAGAGCTCTTTCTATATATGATAGTACTCAACACAAACAAGAAAAAGTGAATTGTTATAATAAAAGTGGAGTGGCATTTGCTAAATATATTGAATGATCTGATAATTATAAGGTAGCTTATACTCTTGAAATAAATGGATGCTGCATTCAAATTCTATAAGTCCAAAATTCTCACCATATATGCTCCAGGCTCTTCAGAGGGAATATAAAGTTTCTGTTTTCTTTGTTGTATTGCATTTGAACAGAGTGTAGTCAACATTTTGTTTTCTGGGGTAATTTATTTTAAAATATACACAGATATAGAAATAAATGTGGTTTATATTCTATGAGCATAAAGAAAAAGCATATCTGTGATACATATTGAGAGTGGGTGAGTAAGAGTCCTTTGGAATTTTTACTGTTACATAAAAACTGATTGTAATTTATGTTTGACCGGGGCTTTGCAGCATCTGTGAATTTAAAAATGTTTGTTTTTTAAGAGCATATATCATGACTTCTCCTAGGCAAGCTAGATCCTGTATGATTTTGTTTAAACACATAGTTTTCTTGCCTTTATGTTTTTATGATGCAAAAAAGGTAATATTTAGTTTTAGTCTTAATCATAACCTCTTTACAATTCAAATAACAATAAAAATTAATTTTATTGAATGGGAAAGGTCAATGTAAAATGATATTTCTCAGCAAGTTATTACTGTCTCCTATGAAGTTTTTTTTCCCCTCAGTGGTCTTCGATATTTCCTATAAAAAGAAGGAATTTCTCACTGTAGGAAAAAATCTCTTTGAAATAAACCAATCATCAAAAAGTGTTATTAAGTGAAAAAGCACAATCCAGAAAACATACATTATATGTTGTGTACATGTGTGCGTGTGTATCCAGTGGAGAGAGAATTGAGAGCAAACTGGTGGTAAGCCTAGAAAAAGTTTTACAAAAGATGCACAAAACAGTGGGAATATGGGTGGTTTAATAGTCTTCACTCCATCTTCATTTCCAATAATAAATATGTATTATGGGGTGCCTGGGTGGCTCAGTCGGTTAAGCATCTGCCTTTGGCTCAGGTCATGATCCCTGGCTCCTGGGATCAAGCCCCGTGTCAGGCTCCTTGCACAGTGGAGAGCCTGCTTCTCCCTCTCCCTCTACCCTTCTCCTTGCCCCCTGCTTGTGCTCTCGCTCACTCACTCTCGCTCTATCTCAAATAATTAAAATCTTTAAAAATATATCTATTATTTTTATAATCAGAATGAAAATATTATTTGAATAGGCTACTCAAAACTGTATATTTATTATTAATGAAATATAGATATATATAATAGAGGAAATACCTCTTGTGCCAATTGCATAATCAAAATGATCTTATACAATTTAAAAAAAGCAAAAACAAAAACAAAAAAACCCACCTAATCACAGAAGGAGCCAAAAATATAAATTGAAGATTACTTGGATTAAAAAAAAAAAAAAGACAATGAAGGATTTTAAATGAGGTCTAGTCTATCACTTTTATTAATTTTACTACAATACAAAAGTACTCCTAGAATTCAGGCAAATGTGCATGAAAAAAATAAACATTTTTGATATTTTAGGAACTTTTTTAGAAGAAAATGTCTAGGGGCACCTGGCTGACTCAGTCAGTAGAACATGTGACTCTGAATCTCCCGGTTGTAAATTTGAGTCCCATGTTGGGGGTAGAGATTACTTGAAAATAAAATCTCTTAGAGATAAATAAATAAATAAATAAATAGATATTTTTTAAAAAGGAGAAAAGGTCTAGCTAGGGAAAGGCTAAAACATGAACATAAAACTTTTAAAATAACTCAGACTTTAAGTCAGTAAATCAAACTACTCAATAATAACAAAAACTTTGATCTAAAATCTGTGTAATTTACTCATCTACAACCAAATAGTCATCTTTGCAAGTTTAATGTGTAGAATTATTTTAAGGTACAAGATTGAAAGAAAGTATAATAGACAACTAGGCAATTTTAAGGAACTTTTAGCACAAGATACCTTAAAGATAAAGATATCTTTAGTATATTTAGATATAACATCTTTAGTTGTATCTTTAGTACAACTGACATATCATGACATTTTAGAAAAAAAATAAAATTAACTTTCCATCCATAAGCTAGATTGGGTCAACATAACAAATTATTGGATAACTAAAACATCTGCTCATTCCCATTATTTCTTTCTGATCTGTAACTGCAAATTTAAGCAAGCCACTCATTTTCTGTATTACATGAACTGAATTGAAATGTAAATATATATTTTGTTTGACATGTATCTATTCAAACTAGCTTTAAAATAAAATAAATCTTCAGCATTAACAAGTTTTTCTAGTAGATTAGAGATAAATGCCAACTATTTAAATAAAGCAAATTTCTCAGTGTAATTAATCTGCACTTCAACAAAATAGATCTTTCCTCTCATTCCCAATTCTGACTTAATGAACAAAGATTGAATGCATATTTCTGTGAATAGTCACAGCATCTAGTCTTCAATGAATAATAAAATATATTTTATTTCTGAGAACATTAATAAAAATTTGTTACTTTATTTCATTAATGACAAAAATTTCATATTGGAGTTAACTATAGCCAATAGTCATTTTGCCATTTATCTTTTAAAATTCCACAACAGTTTCCAATATATCAGATGTCAATTTTTAGATCAGATGTAGTAATAGTAAAGAATTGTTAATTGGCCAACAGGTTGATTAGTTTTAAGATATTGAAAAAAGCAAAGATTAAAAACAGTTCTCTCCTTTTCCTTCAATTAAAATTGCATGCAATTATTCTTGTAGATTATAGATCTCTTTTGGGATTTCCGGTTTCATATAACTTTTTGGTTCATTTCACAGGAATAATATTCATCTTAATTAGCAAAAAACAGTTGATGGGCTTTTTATAAGAGGGAGTTCACTCCATGCACTGATTACTGCCACTAGATTATTCTGTTTAAAAATAATAATAATAGGGCGCCTGGGTGGCTCAGTTGGTTAAGCGACTGCCTTCGGCTCAGGTCATGATCCTGGAGTCCCAGGATCGAGTCCCACATCGGGCTCCCTGCTCGGCAGGGAGTCTGCTTCTCCCTCTGACCCTCCCCCCTCTCATGTGCTCTCTCTCTCATTCTCTCTCTCTGAAATAAATAAATAAAATCTTTAAAAAAAATTAAAAAAAAAAAAAATAATAATAATAAAGCAGCTCGGTTTTTAGAGCAGTTAAATATGTTATCTGTTAATAGCCATTGTCTTTGAAGACAGGATGTCTTTCTTTTTTTTTTTTTTTTAAGATTTTATTTATTTTTCAACAGAGAGAGAGACAGGAGAGAGGGAACACAAGCAGGGAGAGTGGGAGAGGGAGAAGCAGGCTTCCCGCCAAGCAGGGAGCCCGATGCAGGGCTTGATCCCAGGACCCTGGGATCATGACCTGAGCCGAAGGCAGATGTTTAATGACGAAGCCACCCAGGCAGCCCAGATTTTGCTTATTTTGAGAGAGAGAGAGAGGGAGAGCAGGAGTGGTGGGGAGAAGCAGAGGGAGAAGCAGACTCCCCACTGAGCAGGGAGCCCGATGTGGGGCTCAATCCCAGGACCCCAAGACCCCGGGATCACGACCAGGTGCCCCAATTATTTCTATTTTAAAGTGATGGTTTCTAACATTTGTTTCTGATACATGGAAACACAAATTTTTGTATTTTTATTTTATCCAGAAAACCTTCTGATCTTTCTAATTAATTCTCATAATTTATCTGTATTTTCTCTTATATTTCCTATGAAAATAATGATTTCTTCTGTGAGTAATTTCATTTTTATTTCTTCTAGTTCTTATACCATTTCATTTTTGTATACTCCACCAAGTCGACATCTTGCCCAGTATTGTACAGAAATGGTGATAGTAGACAACTTTGTTTTTTCCTGATTTTTAAAAAAAATACTATGAAAATTTCACCATTAAATTGTAGGGGTTTTGTAGATATCCTCTATCAAGTTAAGATATTTTCCTTTTTTTTTTATCTTTGATGGATATGAAATTTTACCATTTTTTTTCTACAGTAATTTAGAGGACAACATAATTTTTCTCACAAATGTTTGTTGAACACTGAAGTATTTCTTACCTTAAGGACATTTACTGAATGGGGTGAGCAAGAATTTTACTTTTCATGTTCTTGCTCGTACTAGAAAAAGTGACAAAGCCCAAGGCTTAGTGCTAGGATTCAAAATGGATATATCCTCATCATTAATCTGGTCTACAAATAAATCCATCCTATAGAGGACTGCAAGAAAAATTTTAAGTCTTACATGCATAACTAAAGAGAAAAAAAATTCTCCTCTGAAAATTCTTAATCATAATCCAGCCTTACTTTATTTCTAGCAAAAATTCACATAATCTCAGTGGTCTAAAGACTCAAGATAAGAATTTAAGCTGGTCCCTAGTTGTGCCTTTTGGGCTCAGTAAAATCAAAAGAAAATCCACTCTAGAGAGCCCTTTATTCCATCCCTCCGAGAATTTTAACAGATAAAATTCCATTAGTATAAGCCCACAGTCAGAAATCACAAACACACTATTAAAAAAACAGAGGGGGCAAATAATCAAGAATCAGGTGAAAAAAGATAAAAAGCAGAATCAGACCCACAAAGGCTTCAAATATTGGAATTACCATTTTCATTCTTTTCTGTCTTTTTTATTCTCCCCTTCATTGATGCACATAAAACTAAATTCAAAAATATTTTTTGGATTTAATTTCCTCATGAATAACATAAACTTTCCTTTCTATAATGTTATAAATTAGTAATATAGTCAAGTTTAACTTGCAAGCTAAACCTGGTTATATTGAAATGGAATTTGATCACATTTATTTACCAAGCTATAAGAACTTTGGGAAACAAAAAGAGTAGAAATAAGAATATGTACCTTTCTGTTCAGCTTAAACAAACCAATAAGATGGTAAATACTGTATTAGAATAAAAATACCAAAATATATATTGATGGTTATTACAAAAAATCTATTTTTCAAACTTTTTTTGTAGACAGATTCCATTTAGCTAAATACTCAATATAATAAGCATATTCTAAATTTTTAGAATATCCTTTATTTGTGTAGCATGTTATTTTCACCCAAAATCTCAAGGACTTCCAAATATTTTTAAATTTGTGTTTTGAAAATTTCTAGAAAGGAATTTATTCTCACTTGACCTTGAAATCCTGATTGTTCTTATGGTACCCACTGGCCAAAACTGAGCCAATCATAATCTGCCCTTGTAATTTTTTAAACTGGAATTATGGAGCCGATTTGTAGGCAAAGGGAGAATACATGGGTTTATGGATCCCAAGGAAGGCTGATTTTGAGACTGAATTCCAGTTATTAAACTTTCTAGGGATCCATGAACCAGTAAATTGCTTTGCTGAAGCTTATTTGAGTTATTTCTGTAACTTGCAAACAAAATGGTCCTGATAACTACACTTATATAAAGAAAATTAAATTCTGAGATGGTTTCACTGCATGCTGATAATCATAGAAGGCAATAGATGAATAATACCTTTTCCACCACAAGGGAGGGGAATTGGGAAGAGTCCTGGGTGAGTTCTTTTGAAGCCCTGCCTCGACCAGAATGTACTTCCCTCTGATTTATTCTTGAGGCAGGTCAAAGTTAAAAGGATTACCTAAGATTATTCCTTATGATAAGGTTTAAGATCCCTATTATTTTGACAATTAAAACTTCTGGTATCTAGGGGTGCCTGGGTGGCTCAGTTGGTTGAGTGGCTGCCTTCGGCTTGGGTCATGATCCCAGAGTCCTGGGATCGAGCCCCGCATCGGGCTCCCTGCTCAGTGGAGAGCCTGCTTCTCCCTCTCCCTCTGCCTGCCTCTCTGCCTACTTGTGCTCTCTCTCTCTCTGTCAAATAAATAGGTAAAATTTTTTTTAAAAAAAGGTTTATTTAAAAAAAAAAAAAAAAAACTTCTGGTATCTAGAGGGATTCTATCATGTAGCCCCTCCTAGGTGTATTATTTTCCAGTTTTCTATTTGAGATTTTTACATGGCCTGAAGAGAAAGGGACTGAAATTTAAGGGAAGAATGTAATATTTATTGAGCATTTGATGTTATATTAAGGACCTGGTTGGTCCATTTTAATTCCTTTCCTAGTTGGGTGTTATGAGCTGAATTGGACCTCCCCCCCATTCATGTATTAAAATCCAAAACTCTAGAGATGTCTGGTGAACTCTGTCAGTGGAATATGTGACTCTTGATCTTGGGGTCATGAGTTCAAGCCCCACGGTGGGAATAGAGATTACTTTAAAAAAAAAAATTCCAAAATTCCAGTACCTCAGAATATGGCTGTATTTGCAGAGAGAACCTTTAAAGAGGTTATTGAGATTACCTGAGGTCATATGGATGAGCCCTAATCCAATATAAGGGCTCCATATAAGAAGAGATTAAGACACAGACACACACAGAGGAAGAACATGTGAAGACCCAGGGAGAGGACCACCATCTACAAGCCAGGGAGAGAGTTCTCAGAAGAAATGACCCTGTCTGACAAATCTACTCATAAAATGTGTTGCAAAAATGTCTGCTCTACTCTCTGTGCCCACTGTTATTGCCTTAGTTTAGGCTTTGTTTTTCTTACTTGAAATATTCTAGCAGCCATCAGCTTCTCATCATTCTAATTTAAACATTCATAGTCATGCTGGCAAACCCACTTATTATTGAGAACAAGTTCTGCTCTGTAGTCTCTTCTTATCCCTAGGGTAAAGCCCATGGTTCCTGAACCTGGCTGTGCATCAGAATTTTGGGTGGCATTCTTTTAATTATAGATTTTCAGGCCCCAGACAATTTCTATTGATTCAGAATCTATGGGCATGTGGTCTATAAAATGGTATTTTTAATATGTTCCTAAATTGATCTTATGAATAATGGAATCTGTTACATTTATTTGCCCATCTTTTTATTAATGATCATATGACAGCTTCCCCCAAACTTCTGACCTCAGCCTTTTGAAAATATATTTCTTACTATACCTTCCATGATCACAGTGTTTCTTGAATAGTAAATGTAATTACACCTTTTTGAAGTAAACTGGTGATTCCTTTATATTAACAATTCAATTTCAGATATTTTCTTGTTAAAGGTCTATACTTATTGTAGGTTACAATATGTCTGTCTTCTGAGAAGCTACAAAAAAAAGTCATAAAGGTATTTTAATATGTAGAATAGTAAAAATAAATGAAGCCTATCTAGTTTGTTCACTGTAAAACCCTTCACTACTGCAACTATATGAAAGGACTTGCAGAAACATTTACTTCTCTTGTAGTTAGTTATTCTGTGGCCTGGCCCTATTCATAGTGATACAAATTGTGTGGTAGGAGGACCACAAGTGAATGTGGGTTTAGAGCTCACCTTTGAAAAGGAAGTAAGATCTCAAACTCTAATGTTGTCCTCCATATCATAAGCTCGATTTACGCACTTATCATTTCGCAAAAATTGACAACTTTATACCCCGAAAAGAAAAATCATACTGCTTTTCTTACCTTAAATTAAAAAAAAACCAAAAAACAGTTTCAAGGCTGAAGCAGTGGGTCTTTGCAATTACCCATAGATAGCATGACTTTTAAAAAGAAAGATAACAAATAATGGCAATACTTAAAAGTAAACTCTGCAATAGTCTAAACTTGAAGTCGAAAGCACTTTTTCTGACCATAATTAGATAACAAAAGAAAAACTTGCTGAATATATCTGCCAAACCATTAATTCATGTGTTTTGTGTTTTTTTTATATCAAGCATTTATGATATCAAGCATTATATAATATAGAAATATCAAAACAGACATTGATTCTTGATTTTGCAGAACTTTCAGTTTAGTTAATGGAAGTCCTGGTTTAAAAAAAAAAAAAAAATGAGGGCGCCTGGGTGGCTCAGTCATTAGGCGTCTGCCTTCAGCTCAGGTCATGATCCCAGGGTCCTGGGATCGAGCCCCACATCGGGCTCCCTACTCCACGGGAAGCCTGCTTCTCCCTCTCCCTCTGCTGCTCCCCCTGCTTGTGCTCTCTCTCTCTGTGTCTCTCTGTCAAATAAATAAATAAAATCTTTAAGAAATAATAATAATAAATGGTATTCTTACAGGAGTCTGGAATGGAGGCAGAGAGGGAGAGTGTGTATGAGTAGAGGTCATGCCCAAATGACACTTCCTGGAGGGACCACTTATTCTGTACTCAGATGCCAACAGCCAGGAGTACTTTAGAACTTGAGTAAACAAATGAGCATGCCCTCTTTCGGTACAGTCTTTGCTATCTGCACACACTTGTAAAAAGGCTGGTACAAAAACTATATATTATCCATGGTCTACTTTTCCTGTTCTAAATGTGTACATTCATGTATTCATTGCACAAATATTTTATTACAAGTACCCACGAAATAAGGCTTCTTAAGCTGACTGAAAGGCCTCAGTATGAAGTGACATATTCACAACTACCTAGTCCTTGGCTTATTTTTTCCTGGCTCATATTTCTAAGATGGTTGATCCTTCAGATTATAATCTTAACCACATAGAACAATAAAACTGTAGTGTTTCTAGACTTGGGTTAGCATCTCCAGAAGCAGAAAGTTCACTATTTCTACAATCAAGATACTGCATCTTTGAAAAAATCTGACTATAAGTGGTTCTGTTTTTAAACTGAATTGTGCCTCATTATACCTTGCAGCATCTTAATTCAGCATCTTGGGACATTCAGAATAAAGCTAATCTCACTTTCACATAATAATGTCTTTAATTCAAAAAATATAGGTGAGACTTTCATGAAATTAGGATAGGGTTAGTCAAGAGAACTTGGAAATTAAAAGAAGTGGATAAAAGAAAGAACTAGCCATATTCTCATTACCCAAGACACCCACATTTAAAATGTTGATGTTCCATTTCCAAGCTTTATACTGTAAATAGTTTGGATTCTCTCTCATTTTGCATAATTTTATCAACACATATGTAAACACACACACACACACAATATGTAATTGAGTTTCCATGTAGTGGGGGGAAATTTGCCGTAGAGGATAAATGGGCAGGCACTGGAGAAAGACAAACCTGGGTTCAAGGTCAAGCATTATCTTGCTAGATTTTATAACCTCAGATGTGTTACTTAATCTCTCTCAGTCTCAATTTTCTAATCCATAACTAGAACCTACTTCTTGAGGTTGTGGCTAGCATTAATTAACATAGAATGTTTAGCACAGTACCTAGCAAATAGTAAATGGTGAATAATGATTAAAATTATTATATTTATGTTTATACTATTCTAATAAAGCTATCAAATATAATAACTTTCAGGCCAGAAGTTCCTCAATTCTTTTAACCTTTTCTCATGTGAGATGGTTTTAAGTTCCCTTACCATGCAGGCTGCTAAATTCCAGAAGTTTTGTAACTTTTCCATTTGTATCTTCCTTAAAATGTTGCTCTGAGATCTGATTTTGGTAATCTGAAGAGCTTAAAAGACAATCAGATTATATCCTCCATTATTCTACGCATATCCTAAATTTATTAATGCAGTCAAAATTATTTCTTCTTCATCTTCTTCTTTTTCTTTCTCTCCTCCTCCTCTTCCTCCACCTCCTCCTCCTTGTACTTCTTCTGTAATCATATTATCCCATTGATTCACTGCCAAGTAAAGCTCTTCTTTTTTTTTCATAATGCTGTTAGTAAATCTCATATCCCTCAAATTGAATTTAGGCAGTTGGTGTTTTGTCCCAAGGCAGGACCTCACAATTATTCCAACCAAATTATATATTGTTAGATTTAGCCCATTTTTTAGTTGTTAAGAACTTTTAGATCCTGATCTTGTAATCTAATGTATCTACTACTCACTTTTCCTATCTCATGTAACCAATTTTTGACAAGTATGCCTTCTTACAGATTTATCTCAGTCATTGATAAATATGTTTACATCAGACAAAGCCAAGGCCAAGACTTGTGGTATACCACTTGAAAAACCTTCCTCCAGGCTAACACAGATTCCTTAAAATTGCCATTGGGTGCAATCATTCAGCCAGTTATGAAAATACATAATAGTACTATTCCTAAACCTATATTTCTCCATCTGGTCCACAAGGATGTAAAGAAAACCTTATTAAATGACTTGCTAGAATCCAGATGTCTATTTCTATTGCCCTAATATACTGGTTTATCAATTTTATAGAAAATAATATATAAGATTGGGCTGAATAACTTATTCTTGTTGAATTTATACTTTCTCCTAATAGCCACTTAAAAAAATGCTCACAAAATTGTCTTTTGTGATTGTGATTTGTAATTGTCTTTTATAAATATAATCTAGGCTATTCTCTCCCAAGCAACATTAGTTTCATAGATTTGAAGTTTGCAGACTCTGCCATTTTTTTAACATAGAATATTCTTCTCTTATCCCCTTCATTCCGTTTCTCAAAGGTAACCAGGTAACCACTCCATAATCTCACTTAGAAGGTCTCTGGTAATAATTCGGAGGGGTCCAGAAACATATTGGTACCTAGACCAGTCAGGTTCTCCTAGCATATCATATAGGTGAAGTGCTCAAACCATGGACTTAACCCTTGGCTCAAATCCTAGCTCTACACCTGTCTAGTTGTATCATCTGGGACATTATCAATCTGATAATGATGCATACTTTGTAGTGAGGATGATTAAATGAAAAAATGCAAATAAATACATAGGTGTATGACACCTACTGGGTCCTCAATAAATGTTATTTACATTAGAATCACTTTAGCTATTTTGTCTTTCAATTTTTGGCCAATGTGTAATGGTCTTTACTTCATTCATTCAACAAATATTTATTGAGTGGTACTTGGTACATACAAGGCACTCAAGATACTGTACTGAACAAACCAAAACTCCTTGCACTCAGATAGCTTACATTCTAGTACAGGAGAAGAAAAACACCGAAGTATGTGAAATAATGGCAGTCAGTGATTGGAAGAATAAAAAGCTTAAGAATCAGAGGATGTCAGAATTATTTTATAAAGGGTGGTCAGGGTCCACTCTGAAGAGATGGCATGTAAGCGGAGATACGAATGAACCAACAGGGAAGAAACATAGAGAAGTAAAGATGCTTTCCTTTCCTTTTCATGAATAAATGTTATGTCTTCAACTGAAAAAAAAAAATGAGCCTATTCCTGTATTGATCTTCTTCCTCATTTCATGCTAAGGAAATAATTTTTGTTTTCTTTGGCATCTTTCACAAGCCCCAGCTCTTTTTGTGCTTTAGTCTCACTGATGTTATTTTTATAGATCTATGTTACCTTCCCAAATTTGTGCTTGATTATGTGCCCCCTTTTACCATCTTTTGCACATACTCTTTTAAATTCAGAGCCTGTCAGTTGGTCCCTGCGATGCACACTGGTTACTTTAGTTTCCTCCCCATTTTCTTGCTCATTAGAATCATTTGTGTTTGCATAGGCAGAACACTGCTTAAATCAAACTCTGAGAGTGCATGGTTGCTTTTCTCCAAGGTTCCCATCATTTCCATCTTACCTACTGATTTCTGTCAGAATTGGGTTCAGAGTAGGAGTTCCCCTTACTGCTTACTTTGCTGTCTGGGAAATGAAATTATCAGCAAGGTCGGTCAAGAAATTGTCAGTGTTTTGCTTTCTGAGGAATAAAAGTTTCTGCAGATACTTTGAGACTGAAATCCCAAACACTAAGATATGTTGCTGCCCTGATAATTTTGTGGTCTGCACTAGAAAAACATCCTTCTGTACAGGAAGTCTGTGGTGCAGTCACATAGTGCTATCACTTCTTGTGGCTCTTATTTATATTCATCTAGATTTTTCTCCAGTGTTTCCCCACCCACAGGTTCTTGACTTATCATGTGGGTTCACAGCTTTTAACCAGTCAGGACTATTCACCTATATTTTCAATAGTTTGGTCTAATTATAATTAAACATAAATTAGATTAGAAGTTAAATTGTTACATGACCAAATTCAGTGCCTAGGAAACCAGGAAGTTTCCCTACAGCTTAATATTAACAAGCAGCATGAAATCATAGAAGGCTTTGGAATAGAAGGTAGATTCTATTCTTGACCAAGCCATATAGTATCTTGCAGAAGTCAGAACTGAAAGGCCCTTAACTGAAGGATGAAAGATCTGGACTCTGCTTTTACTGAGGAGCAAACTGTCACCCACCATGGTTAGTTGACTTGTCCACAGTCTCACTACTAGTTAGAGATAGTGATTGCAAGATAAGGTGTTTTTCCCTTAGGCCAGTAAATTTCACCCCACCAGGTTACCTTCCATGAATAGCCCAGAGACTTACTTCCCTCAGTGAAAGCCAAATAACGCCTGCCCTTCCTACCTCACAGAGTTGTTATGAGAGGGAAGGAGCTAATAGGTGTGTAAAGACAGTGGCTGTGTAAAGTGGTATTATTATGATAATGATTTTAATGATTTAATCTGTTGGTTTCTGTGGGCTTTCCCCCCCTTCTTGTTTAAGAGATTTGCATTTTAAATTTAAATCTGTGGTAAAATGTGCTTACTTTGTTAAAGATTTACCACAAATTGCAGGCTGCATCCTACAGAAGAGTCTCTGGGTTTTGGCATCCCTGGGACCAGGATGATAATCCTTATTCTGACACTCAGGGGATGCATGACAATACATCATCTCCTTAACTTCTCTGATTTTGGTTTTCTCATCTGTTAAAGAGCTAAACATTCCCATCTCTTACAGTTGTGAGAACTGATACGGAAAGTCTCAATATTGGTGGTTGTTTTAATTTGTTTGTTTGTTAATTTATTTTTCCTGTATTTTTCTCCTCCCTCAGGCTATGAGCTTCTTGACGGCAGACCGTATTTATTTATCTTTGCACTCCTAGAGTCTGGCAGTCAATAGTTACACAGTATGTTTGTTGAATAAATTATTTACCAAGGTGAACAAGAGTGAGTCTGAGAGAGGCAGCATTTTGGAAATCATTGTTTTTCCAACTTGATCTTAAGAGCACTAAGTTTCAAAGTAGAGAAGGTGGCGCTGAGCGTGAACTCTTAGCCTTCATCTTGCTTTAATCAGAGCATACATTAATTGTTTATTAACTGATTGGGTTGCTATGTAAGATTGTTTTTAGAGAAAAATGTTTTTCAGCTAAAAGAAAGTTGAAACAAGATGTGCACGTTTTAGAGTCCCAAAGACACATCTAATATTTACCTTACTATTAGCACCTTAGACAAAGTAACCTTCCTTTGTCACACTTTCCTCATTTATCATAGAATTACAGCATTTCAGGTTGGTTATAGATGGGCAGGAAGATAGCACACGTACACCTGCCATTTCCCAATAGTTAGCCAAAAATACGAAAGTGGATTCCACCTACATCCAGGTGGCCATTTGTATCAGAAGCAGGTGCATGCAGACACAGTACACCTTGGCTTCGCTCTTCTCTTCCTCTGGTTCCCTATGGGCCACACAGCTGCCAGAAACACTACTTCCAAGGTTGAAAAACACAATTTTTTAAACTCAAACTTATTATTTTAGAAGAATTTATACCCTAGGCACATCCATGTAAGAAAATGCTTACTGATAGTGGGCTCTCCCAGTTCTAGAGCCAAACTAGCACACGCAAGAAAACCTCCTCTGGGCATGATGGGGACGAGCAGGCAAAGTCAGGGTCAGGGGTCCCTGAATAGTATCTCTGCCTCCAGCCTCCAGGGTTCCTGTCTCCCAGGAGGTTTATTTTGAAGATTAAATAGAGTAAGGATAACACTAAAATATTTAGCAATGTGTAAATGGTTGAGCTTGGGCACTAATAGATCAGAATAGATGCTGGTCATAAACTACCAGCAAGCCTTGCTGGAGCTTGCCAGCTGAATGCCAGCCTTAAAATAAAATAACATTAAAACGTCCTCATGATATCTGACACATAGAGATGGTGTCTGATTAATGTTAATCTCCTACCCTGCTTCACAACTTCCTTTTGAACAAAATCCAGTAAAAGCAAAATAGCAACTCCAAGAAGACATAGCCTCAAACAACCAGACAAGTCAAGTTTATTATTTTAGGAATACGGTATATTAATGGAGATCATGTCTCTCCATACCAATAATACCAAAACTCACTCTGTGCTCTACAGTAAAATGGATATACTTTAAAAATATATTAATTGTAAACCATTCCCTGAGTTAGAACCCTGCTGTTAACTAGTACTATATCTTAGTTATACCCAGTGGAGCCATTGTCTCTCTCTCCTCCAAGTTTATCATTTCCCTACAAGGAAGGGTTAATTCATTAAATTTAGTTAGATTCTGTAGTTGCTTTAAAACAATGTTTCCCAGGGGTTGGCAGTGGAAATGGGGAACATGCCACCAAAACCATCTTGGGCTCTTTCTCCTCACTCCCCAAAGTCCTTCCAGAGATTTTGATGCCTTCCTTTCTATTATGAATCTTCCAGAATGACTATTTATTCAGAGTTTGCTAGAGCAGATAGTCAGTCCCTAAGACTTGCATTTGGCAGACTCAAAGTCAGGGTGGATGGGGATGCTTTATAAAGAAAAAAGGGGAAGGCTTCTAGTAAGCACTGATTGGAGGCTGCTGGTATGGGGAAGCTAGAAGTGGGTTCACTAGAAGTGAGTCTTGTGTGATGGTTTGGGAAGCACATTTGTCTTTTTCTGGTTGTCTTGAGTTAGAAGGAGGATCAAAAAACAGGGAAGTTGGTAGTCGCTGATCTAGTTTGACCATTCTGTGTTGATTGCTGCGGAGCTTGTGGGTCAGAGTTCTACTGTCATATTTGGTTTGCCTATTGTCTATTTGTGTATTCAGTCTCTCAGACAACATGAACATATATGTGGAAAATCAGGAGGAATCTATTAAAGAGCTCTAGAAATAATGAGCGTAGCAAGGTCTCATGCTATAAGGTCAGTACCTAAAAATTAATTCTACAGGCAAATCCACAGGAATAGAAATAGATTAGTGGTTGCCAGGGGCCGTAGGAGGGGAAATGGGGAGTGACTGCTAATGGGGTTTCTTTTTGGGGTGCTGAAGATGTTATAAAATTAGATAGTGGTGATGATTGCCTAGCCTTCTCAATATACTAAAACCACTGAACTATATTTTTTAAAAGGGTGAATTTTATTCTACGTGAATTATATCTCAGTAAAAGCATTAATTTTACTTATATATACTAGCAAAAAGCAATTGAAATTGAAAATGTAAAAAAATATTATTTACAGGAGCATCAAAAGATATGAAATACTAAGGGATAAATTTAACAAAATATGTGCAAGACCTGTACACTGAAAACTGCAAAATTTCTCTGAGAGAGAAATTAAAGAAGACCTAAATAAATGGAGAAATATTCTATTAAAAGAAAAAAAAAAACCTGACAGAATGAACCAATCGAAGTATGTATAGGATTCTCTAAGTAACTTGGCTTAAAAAAAAGTTGAACTAGCCTTTGGCGAGGTTTTGTTGTTATTGGAACAACAGAGGAAAGAAGGAAGGACATCTTTGTAGCAGAGGCAAAACTGGACTATCAACTTCAGTAGTGAAGACAGGATGGAGGGATGGACCAGAAATAGAGATGGGATGGGAGGATAAGTAATCGACCAGTATCACCATTTAGTCAGGGTTCTCTTGGGTCTCATCATCAGGTCATGCATTTGCTGGGCATTGGGAAACCTGAAACAGCCCTTCTCTTTGTGTAGCTCTTAGACTAAAGGCAAATCTAAAGCTGGTGTGCATATAAGCATACCTTGCCTACATTCATTTTCCTGCTATTTACTTTCCAATCTTTACTTTGTCTTTGCCTTGTCATTCTTATTTACTCTTATTACTTGTATTTCTATTTATTTTTAAATATCCTTAAATTCTTTTGGGAATATGAAAGATTATAAATTAATAAATAAAAATTAAGGTGCCTAATAGACAGCTGTCATCAATTGTGTTTAGCTATTTCAGAGTATAATAAGCTTAACCAGATATTCTTCTAATGTTATGGATTTATGAAAGCACTAGGCACTTTATTTTTATATGGAGAGAAAAAGAGTGCACAAACACAAGCAGTGGGGAGGGCCAGAGGGAGAGGGAGAGAATCTTAAGCAGGCTCCACTGTGGAGCTGGATGTGGATTCGGGGCTCGATCTCACAACCCCAAGATCACGACCTGAGCTGAAATCAAGAGTCAGTCGCCCAACTGTCTGAGCCACCCAAGTGCCCCCAAATGAAGCACTTCTGAATAAAAAAAGAATGAAAATCATAAGCTGTGAACATAACTAAGAGTGAGTGGATTCTTCCAATTGTTAACTTAGAGCAATCAAAACTACCAGCAACAACACTGGCATACATGTGACAAAAAATTTCATTTAGTCAATATAAAGCTGTATGTTTCAAAACGTCCTTCTAAAATCTTTTGCTATCATACAACCCAATATGTAAGAATATATAAGAATGTTCAAAATTGTTTCACATTAGCTCCTACAGTTTTAGGCATTTATGTGGCAGCATTTTGAAGAGTTGTCAACTGTTTTATGCTATTAAGGTACCAAAATAATAGTAAATATTTGAGGACTGACTTACTATGTGCTAAGGACTACCTGTATTAATTCATATAACCCTCACGGCAACACTATTAAATACACATAATTATGATTCCCATTTTAGAAACAAGGAAAGAAAGAAAGAAAGAGTTAATTTAAAGATGAGCCTCCATAACTTGGGCACGTTATGGAGGCCTCAACATGGTAGAGCTGAGACAACTGGTGGTCTGGTCCAAATTCTAAGTTTTTAGCTTGTGTTGCTTTTCTAAAGGTTTTTCAAACATCTTAAAATTAACATTAGCCAAAGTTAAGTGAATTTACACTTTATGAAGCCCTTTACAGATCTTTTCCAAGATAAGGTAGAAGAAAATGTTAATCTTCAATATAGTTTTTATGTTAAAAAAGTAGGCCTGTGGCTTTTTTGAAAGGATATGTCAAATGCTCCAGTGGTGGTGTTTCAAAAACTTTTGCAGAGCAAAGTGATTTAAAATGGTATTTACCATGGGGCGCCTGGGTGGCTCAGTTGGTTAAGCGACTGCCTTCGGCTCAGGTCATGATCCTGGAGTCCCGGGATCGAGTCCCACATCGGGCTCCCTGCTCAGCGAGGAGCCTGCTTCTCCCTCTAACCCTCCCCCCGTCATGTACTCTCTCTCTCTCTCTCTCATTCTCACTCTCTCAAATAAATAAATAAATCTTTTAAAAAAATAAAATGGTATTTACCAAATTCTTGACTGTACCAAATTGTAGAATTTTAAGTAAGAAGTGAATATAAATGATTTAATCTAGGTATAGCCTCATGGGATGCTTATTAAGCATTAAGAAAAGAAATTCTACTTCTTGATGTATGTGTTCTGTCAAGAGTCAAAAACAATAATAAAAACGTTTCATACTTTTTAGTATGGACACAGATTAAGTTAATTGGCCAAATTAATTATCCAATTTTATGAATGGAATATATCTTTTATTTCACAATTTGGCAGGAAAAGTGAAAAGGGAGAAAAGACAAAATTTCTGAAAAATAAGTACTATGATTACTAGAAACAATTTTACTTTTGTTGTTATAGAAGAGCTTTGCTTAGTGAAAAAATACTGAAAATTTCTAATATGAAAAGGATCCAATCATATATGCCAATATCAGTTTCTAAGTTGCATGGGAAATTTGAGATTTTCTTTTGTATGGTGTCTGTCTCAACAACTGACATATATAATTGTTCTAATAAATTTTTTTAAAGATTTATTTATTTATTTGAGTGGGGAGGGGCAGAGAGAGTCTTTTAAGCAGACTCCCTGCTGAGTATGGAACCTGAAGCTGGGCTCCATCTCAGGATCCTGGGATCACTAACAGCCAAAATCAACAGCCGGGTGCTTAACCTACTGAGCCACCCAGTTGCCCCTAAAATTTTATGAAACTTAAATAAGGACAGCAGTATCTCAGTAAAATTACTACAACGAGCACAAAAGGCTCTTTTCAGAAAGTGTGTATTAGGGTTTTTTTACTGATACAAAGGATATTCTGCAAACTATAATTTATAGGACTTTTAAAAAACTAGTATTTTTAATACAGGTGATTCTCACTTTGTGGAGTTAATTCATTATGATCATATTTTCCAGTTGACATAATTACATAAAATTGAGTTATATTCATATGGGAAAATGTTTTGACCTGTAATCATAATAAAAATTTTGTATACGAAAATACAAATTATAAAATAAAAATAGGGATTATGATAATAGTACTAATAACACTCATAAATAAGAAACATAACAAATTTGGGATAATAAAAAAAAAATATTCCTGACTCAGGTTCAGTAGATAATCTTAATTCTCTCTTTGAAAAGTACACCCTTAACAAAGAATATTTTTTAAACATATCTGAGACTATCAATTGCTTTTAGTATTTTTAGTAAAGGCTTAGCTTGTTTGCCTTAAAACATTTTGCGTTTAGCTTTTTCTGCTGTATTAGTGTCATAATTGTTTTAACTATTAAGTCTTTTAAACCCTGTGAATTAACACTTAAAGGGTATTTTCTTCCATTTGTTTGTTTGGTTGAAAAAGACTGATTCCTTTCATGTGTCCTCCCTTGGTGAACTACACTTATGAGACATTAGGTAATACAAAAATAATCAAAACCATCATTTGTTACTGTCGAGTTACCTCGCCATGTAGGGGGAAACTGAACAGGTCACAGAAAGAAAAGAATATGCAAGAGTAAACATCAGTGAAAGAGTGCTAGAAAGTGTTGTCAAATGAGGAGAAAAAGAAAAAACTGGTGAATATAAATATAAGTAGAGAGAGGATTGAGCTAGTTGGTGAGAATGGGGGGTGCGGCATTATAATTTCAGTGTTGAGCTACACAGTAAGTGCACAAATGAGGTGGTGTATATACTTACCCTTTGAATACAGCAAAGCACCATTACTACTATACAAGACATTTCTTCATGTCTTTCTTTTTTTTTTTTTAAAGATTCTTTATTTATTTATCTGAGAGAGAGAATGGAAGACAGAGAGCATGAGAGGGGGGAGGATCAGAGGGAGAAGCAGACTCCCCGCTGAGCAGGGAGTCTGATGCGGGACTCGATCCCGGGACTCCAGGATCATGACCTGAGCCGAAGGCAGTTGCTTAACCGACTGAGCCACCCAGGCGCCCCCATGTCTTTCAATATATATTGACAGTATAATTCATGCATGCACTCACATACAAGTTTTTGACCACTGGAGCTCAAAAATTAAAATGTTTATAGGAATAGGAAAGAAAAAGTGAGTGATGGGCAGTTAGGTTAAACACATAGTTCTCTAGATCTATCTTTCTATTTCTCACTTTACAAAGATACAGGTGAAGGGGCGCCTGGCTGGCTCAGCTGGAGGAGCATGGGGCTCTTGATCTTGGGTTCATGGGTTTGAGCCCTATTTTGGGTGTAGAGATTAATTAATTAAGTAATTATAAAACAAAACAAAACAAAAGCAAAGATATGGGTGAAGATATATTTCACTTTCCTTTAATGACACTTTTAAGTAGAACACAAACATTATCACTGATTAGGTGATTCATGGCACAAGATACTTTGCCTTGATTTTGAGGGGGTCATAGGGTGGTACTTGTTTTCATTAAAAGGAAAGGTCTCTCCGGTTGAATGCTGCTATGATGTAACATCCACCCAATGTTGTTGGACCTTTCCTTTTTTTTTCCCCCCAGAAGCTGGAAATCCACGTTTTGATCAAAACCTCCTAATTTTAAAATTTGACAAATAACTGTTTAAAAACAAACAAACAAAATGCTATGTAACCCAGGATCCATGGAACCAATAAATTACATTTGTTGGCTAGATTTTATACAGGCCAGCAGTTCGTGACCTCTGTTGTATGCTGTGCTAAGAGCTGGCATAGAGAGTTTAGTGAGATTTTAAGGAGCTTACTGTCAGTCTAGTGCGAGAGGAGTAAATCAATAAATACAATGATGTGTAATAAGAGCTGTGATAATCAATGTTCATTTTTATGGTTCTTCAACACTCAAAAATTGCATGTCATCAAAGAAAGATAAAATAATATTCACTATGATTTCCTTAGATAGCAAAGTACTATACTAATATATTTTGAAAAGATTTTTTAAAAACTAGGAATATAGGGTGCCTGGGTGGCTCAGATGGTTAAGCATCTGCCTTCGGCTCAGGTCATGATCCTAGGGTCCTGGGATCGAGTCCCACATCGGGCTCCCGGCTCAGCGGGGAGCCTGCTTGTCCCTCTGACCCTCTCCCCTCTCATGCTGTTTCTCTCTCACTCACTCCCTAAAAAAAAAAAAAAAACAAACTAGGAATATAAACAAAAAGAAATAGAATTTAAAGTGTCAGCAGAAAATGAGAACTTCCTTGGAAATTTTGATAAATTTACTCCTTAAAATAATATTAATAAAATTTGCTAGTGATTTGGCAGGAAAAAAAATGGTTAAAATGTTTTTTGGCTCTTGGATGTAGGGTTCCAATCTTTGACTGCTTAGTGAATCATAAATGAGCTAAGATGGAAGTATGATACTTTACCATAATACATGAAATATCAGATGTTTTGTGTGTGAATAAAACCAAAGTACTGGGGTACAAAATAAAACCCTTGAAATGCTTCATGTAAGTCCCATTGATTCTAATTTCTGAAGTTCCCTAAACACATCGTTATGTTATATAAGTTGTTGCGACAGAAAAGTAGAAGGGAGAAAGCTTGTTCTAGGTAATATAGAACAGACAGCCAACTTTTCAACTTCTCTGAATTCAAAAACTCAAACATATTAACTTCCTGCCTTCCTTGAGCTATGTCCCACCTCTCAAACACACACATACATGAAGATAATAGTGCTATATACTCCCTGAACAATTTTGTCTGTATCTGTGATTCTTTACTTAAAAGCACACTCACACACAAATATTGTTATTAAATTAAATTTTAGAAAAACACTCAAATTTTCATTGCAGTCACCAATTTGTAAAGACAGTAAAATATTTACATATGGTCTATAAAAATATTTCAATAAATTGACTAAACAAATGTGTTAAGTAAATTTATATATGTGTGTTTATATGTACACTTGTGATAAGTATATTTGTATAAGATTTCTAGGTTATTTGACTTGTAATATCCATATCAGCAAAGCAATGCTACAATATTTGGATAAGAAGTAGCCTTATTATTGAACTAAATATTATAGTAGTATTCATGATTATAGGATTCTGACTCATATATTCTATAAACACTTTTCAATAACGAACTATAGCTCAGGTCCTTTGCTAGACACTAAAGGGGCCATTGTTCTTCAAAAATCTGAGAGTAGGTAAAGTGTTTAAAAAATTACTTCACCTGGGGCGCCTGGGTTGCTCAGTTGTTAAGCGTCTGCCTTAGGCTCAGGTCATGATTCCAGGGTCCTGGGATCGAGCCCCAGATCGGGCTCCCTGCTCGGAGGGAAGCCTGCTTCTTCCTCTCCCACTCCCCCTGCTTGTGTTCCTGCTCTCGCTATCTCTCTGTCAAATAAATAAATAAAATCTTTAAAAAAAAAATTACTTCACCTGATTGGTGTGTATCATTCTGAACAGTGTACTATTACTTCATATATATAAATATATATATATGCTTGGAGGTATTTTGGGGGCTATTTCCACTTCTTGATATAAGACTGTGGGCAGGGAGAGAGGAGCTTCCAGAGAGGAAGTTCCAGATAGGAGTTTTGGGCATGTAATGAATTTTTGAAAGACTATTGTCTCCCCAAGAGTTCATGATGCTACATTGGTATAACAAGTACCTTTAACAGTTGTATCAGTCCACTGAGAGCTTTTCATACCTTCTTACTAAGGTTTGAGTATTGTGGGTAATGGGTATAAACCATATAGTGTTATAGCTGGGATTATGGATTGTTGGGTAAGGGAGAAAAGGACTGGACAAAATAGAACCTTCAAATTTTACTAAATGCCACAAACACAGATTGAGATTTTAATATACATAAAATTAGGACCTCTCTGGTAAATAAAGCTAAAAGGAATTTGTTGAAAGGATGGGTCACAAAATTGAAATAAAACCTGAATGAACCCACCAAAACCTAATAGAATGGAGAGGGCTACAGCATCACCAAGGAAAAACTGGATGTAGTTTCCAAAAGAAAGATGACTAGAAAGTAAAAACTATATATATATATATATATATATATATATATATATCCTGTTTCGTTCTGTGTAGGAGATACTTAGGTGAAAGCTTATTTTCCTTTTTTTTTTTTTTTAAGATTTTATTTATTTATTTGACAGAGAGAGAGATAGCAAGAGCAGGAACACAGGCAGGGGTAGTGGGAGAGGAAGAAGCAGGCTTCCTGCCGAGCACGGAGCCCGATGGGGGGCTTGATCCAGAACTCTGGGATCATGACCTGAGCTGAAGGCAGACACCCAACAACTGAGCCACCCAGGTGCCCCGAAAGCTTATTTTCCTGCATGTTTAAAAATAAAATTGGGGAGAACCTTTCATAAATTTATTCTATAACCTTACCAAACCTGGGGAAATATTCCATCATTTTCATTATTTTTATATGTAAAAATGCATCTTTGGGGAAAAAGAATAATAAGATCTTTTTGAGAGAAAATTTTGTGAAGTAATAGTCTGTGAAGAAATAGTATATAGTTAAAATTCCTGAATGCCATGCATATTAAGCATATTATATAAATCTTTATGTCCTAATTAGTTTTGTGTATTTGTTTATAAATTTTTGTGTACATTCTTACTTATTTTCCATGTATATTTGCCCTTTGTTTCCACACATGATTTATTTCTTTGGGGAAGAAGTTTGTTTACCACTTCCCGCTAGCAGCTAGACCCCCGAATTGAGGAAAGCAAGTTTTCTATCCGTGTTGAATAATTGCCTTTATTATGCTTACATTTTGAAAAATATGTCAGCCTGCAATCTCAGTAAAAACACAAAATTAAAAATGAGTATAAAAAATAACATGCACATTTCTCTGACTAAATTAAACCACCCTGTTGTGCCAAATGTAGGCACAAATGGCCCTCTAACAGGGGTCTTATGCAAACAGTGGGTGATCAAAGAACACTTTGCAGCAACACCAAGTCACACCGGTGGTGTCAAGGACAATGTATTCTGAATTCTATTTCGTATTTCTTCTGTGATATTGTGCCAGAACACAGATATATAGACACAGATACATACATATACATGTGCATATATATTTTACGGAATTTAAATAATTCATTCAAATAAATTATTTAAATGATTTAAAAATTCCTTCGTCAAACAGATTAATGGAACCTTGTTATTCAAAAGATAAATCATTTTATATGAAGTGGCAAAGACTTCAAGGGCTAATAAAGGTTTTACGAGAGATAAACTTTTAATGAATTAATACTTTTGCATGTACTTATTTTCTATATACATAAATATACACACAGATGCTTACAATGATATTTATATCAACATTTCTGACTGACTTTTAAGGAAACAGTATTCACAGTGTTTAAAATAAAGTGTTTTTATAGATCTGATTTTTAGGAGCTGATGGATTATAATTCACCAAGCTAAGTAGAAGAAGGTTTAAATAATAGTCCTGTAAATGTTATAATTTGTGTAATGAGATAAAATAGACTTTTTTTCTATATGTAATTTATATGACTCATTAATCCTGAACAATTTTATATATGTCATTTTCTAGGGTTTGTAATGTATTTAGCACTTACGCCCTTTTGCTGCACAGGTCTTCATCAGGAAGATGCTTTGCACTAGAAAATTATGGTGAACTACTATTTGTATAACAAGACCTTAAGACCCTGGGAAAAATTTTTAAGGATTTTTATGAAGCTCAGTACACATTCTTCAGCTAAATTTTGGCATAGTTTCAATTTGAGACTCCAGTGAAATTCAATTGGTTTATTTTATAATTAAAAACAAGGAAATCATAGTAACAAAAATATATAATGTATAGCACTCATGTTTATAATAGAAACATCCATAGAGAAAGAAACATGTTCTAACTTTTCTCATTACTCCAAAGAGAATTGCATCTTTAATCACAGAAAGCACAACTGCTTTCTAATTTTGTTTAAAGTGTTTCAATACTTACAAAACCCAGATCAGGTTATTGTAAATCTAGAGCAAATTAGAATCATTGGCCTCTGCTTAGCTCTATGTAAGGGTTCTATGTAAATCATAAATTTAATAGCATACTAAGACACACATCTGTTTCAGTTTTGTAGAAGTTAATAATCTAACTATAGAGTATTTAAACACTTCTTTCATTAACTGGAAAACTAAGGCAAAGGTAGACTTTCCTTAGTTATAAGGTGTAATATTTTATCTACAAATTTTGATAAGCTATAAACTTACCTAAGTAGTTAAAGGTAGTTTTCTAAATATTCAATCTAGTATCTATTTTTGACATTATATGATTTCCTTCTATATAGAAATATTCATTATAAACGAACAGGCTAGCATTATCATCTCAAATCTATACCTGCATAAAATACTTTGATTTATATATATCATATCTTAAATCATTTTGCAATAGGGCATTGGAGAGAAAGTAAATATTGAGTAATTATATGAAATGTCAAAATTCATTCTTTTAAATATTTTTCAGATTCCTTATTTGATTACCCATAGTTTTTTTTTAAATGATCAATGATTGTCTTCTGGGGATCCATATTATTTAAAAATAGTTTATATTCTTGAATACTCATTTATATTTTATACCTAGCATTCTTACTCAGCATTTCTCTAATTTAATTTTAACAAGTTTTAAATATTTTTTCATATTATTTCCATGACCTATTTCTTTGAGACATGCTACTTCATATATAGCAGTAATCCAGTATTATAATGAATTATTGTGTTTCAATTATCATTAGATAATAAACAGGAAATTAGTTTTTCTTGTAGTGTATTCTACATTGTCTGAACAATGAAATATATGTGGTTTGAATTTGGGTCATTAATTCAGGTAGTAAGGACATAGTTCTAATTAAATTGGTGTCATAAATTACATTCCCATAATGAAGGGGGGCACTCTTTTAATGCACTAAAAGAGTTATTTGTAGGTATGTGATTTTGGTAACCAGGACAATCGGATAAGAGGGTGGATGGTTCAGTGCAACACATCGCCATCACTGAAACAAAACCATTCAAAGAATATACTGTTCAAGTGACAGTTCAGCAACTCCTTTTTTAATGTAGAATAGCTGGAGAGGTTATGTGTCCTTATTTTTTAACCTAAAACAAAAATTTTTCATTGAATATAGCTCCACAAAACCTTATCATTTCCAAATCATTTCAGTATTCCTTTAAGATATAAATGACATTTCAGGCATGATTCTAAATTTGGATGCTTATTTTAAAGAAAACGAATTCTTTTCTAAAGCACTTTTACTTATCAAAAAACATATGCCTATTACATCATTGTTTGGTCTAGGTCCTAAGTGATTGATTTCATAGTGACCTTAAGAATGCACTGTAATGAGCTGCAATAAGTTGAAACTTAATTATAAAGATTTAAATTATTCTTGAAAATAGAGATGGCTACATTCTATTATCTTATCAAGAAACTATGATGAGAGCTAGGCTTAGAAGAAAAATCTTTGCAAATTGCTATTCTATTTTCCACATGCTCAGACAAATTTATGTTTACTGAAATATACACAACAAAGAAAGGCCTTTAAAAAATAAAGCAGGTAAGTGGAGTTAAAAAATAACTATCATATTAGAGAACAAAATAGTGAAAAATGTTAGTAATAGGTAGTGTATATGATCAGAAGGATCAACCAAAGTCAAGGTCAAACATCTCACATTATACAGTTTTACACTGTATTTTCAAAACTGCAACAAAATAATTTTTTGTTAAAAAAATAGTGAGATCATAGATTACAATTATTATTTTATTATTTTATGCTTAACGTTAAGAAAATTATAATGTTTTCTAATAGGAAAATATTAGAAGTTTTATATAATTATACCTTTGACTCACCTTGTAAGATGCAAGAGGTATTTGTGAGTTTGTTTTCTGACTCTTAAAAGCCGTTTGCGAGTTTGCTGTGCTACAATGAACTATGACATGAATAATCAAAAATATTTGCAGAGACACTAAAAATTCTATTTAGACTTCTCTGAAATTGCTATTTGGTTATCTCTGAGGGTTTAGATTCAGTAGAGTGGAGTTGCCTCTGCTATTAACCATTGACTTGCTTTTGTTCTCACCCAAGCTGTACATGTCTGCTTTACGAAGCATTGCCCATCCAAATGTTTTATATTTAAAACAAAGAGTTGTGATTTAGGCTACTCTTAGTTTAGCTTCAATACTTAAAAAAAAATAAAGAAATTTCATCTCTATTGTTGATAGAGGTTTTCTGCATATATTAAAAAGGGATGGGGAGACCTATTTTTAAACTATGGACTTCAATAAAATATTTGGTTGTGAGTACAATGAACAAAATTATTATTATAAGAGGCCATGGAAAGCTTTGTATAAAATGAGTGTTATTATAGTTATACTTCATGGTTTGACAGAAACATTGATAGAAAAAGATCTATAAGACCCAATTATAGAAAATCCTCAAAGTGCAGAGATTAACAGGAGTAATGGGAACAATCTATGGGAAAGAAAGACTAACTTAGAGTTGTATAAGACTCAGTGGAACAATGATTACGTAGGACATCTTTTTTAATTTGCTTACTTTTGAGTATCATAATGGCAATGGTATAAAATTTTTATAATCTTTTATATATTGTTATACATATAAACACTCTAAGTGCACAGAGTCATGCTACCAGTTGTATTGGTGGATTTTTTTAAAAAGTATTAATTATAAAATGATAAATATATAATAATATATGTGGTGATTATATACTTCTAAATAATATCATTAAGCACAGTTCACTATAATCATATGTACACTGTTGTTTACATGTCATTGCTTTTGGAGACTGCATCTCTACATTTTAGATAGAGTTTGGCTTTCTTGGACAAAGATTTACTCAGCCTGAAGAGAGCTGGGAGAATAGTTAAACTTCTTGGCTTTGCCAAATGCTTTCATATGTTTCTGCTCTCATGGAAAATGAGTTTTGATTTCTTTTCAGCCTACATGCATGGCAAAGCTAAAATGAAAAATAAAGCTAGCAACTTTCAACCAGTTCTAGTTAAGTTTGGTATTCACATATTGCTTTGATCTGCTCTAGAGCTTTAAAATACTTTCTAGAGTAGGGAAAGCTAGTTTCAGCACTAAGCATCACTGAATAGTAATGATGAAGAAATGGGAACTGGTTAACTTTAGGATGAAATCTAATTTTATTTCTGTTTGTGTATTAGAAACCAGACCAGGTTCACCTGTTATTTGTTTACTTGTTTGTTTTATTTTAGAACTAACATCACTCTCATCACAGGCAAAATATACTTCCCATTATGAATACAGCCTACTCTCCTTAATAGTTCTCTACAGCTATGCAGCTCAAACTTAGAATTTTTGGCCCAGTATGAAGTCCCCAATCTCCCCACTCCACCCCAGCCCACCTCCATGTAGCCCCTTTTAGAACTGTCTTATCTATATCCAAGTTTGCCAGAGTGGGACAGTGAAGAAGTTCCTTACTATTCTACTGGCTTGTGCTAATCATAATATTTTAAAGCCCATTTTCCTACTTCTTCAGATTCTTTAATTTGGTAACCAAACTATTGTTATTCATACTTGTATTTTGACAAGTGCCTCATCACTTTCCTTTAAACAAAGGTGCTTAGATGGTAATAGCTTCAAAAATTAGCATAATTTCTGTATCAGAAATATGTGAACTCACAGAATAAAATAATCTAGTTTTTTAAGGTTGCTTAAATTAAAAACACGAGTTTCTACAGTTGGAAAAAACATATATGGTTAAAATGTTTGAAGCCCATCAATCTCTCTAACCACATAAGCTAACGAGTTCCTTCTGTTTTCTTTGAATGAAATCACCATGAGTGGTTAGATGTTGATTTAACATAAAACAAATGGAAATGGGTGTTTCCTTTGTCCTTTGCAGAATTTATTTTTAAAAACACTTAGCAAGTATTCTGAATAAGTCAATGATTTTGCCATTACTTAAATAATAATACAGAATGAGTAGTTAATTTGATTGGATTTTAGGGAATGCATAATATACTCCAACTCCCCTTAACTTGCTAACATCTGCAGACATTATTAAGCTTCTCATTTCATTTTTTTTCTGCCATAACACCTGTATTGTTATAAATTATGTTTTGAATTGTCATGAAGTGTCAGGCAAATTATGTTTTCTGGATGTGCGTGTCATTTAAGGGTTCCTTTGTAATGGCAGGTTTGTGACTAACAGCTTAAACCTGAATATATCAATGCAATTAAAAGCTCTTTTTCAATTCTTCTTTGTGGACACAAAGAAGGTTGAAGCATTATTATGGGTAAAGTGCAAGGAAAGAATTAAAAATTCTTTAATATTTAAAACATCCTAGAGAAGGAATACATTTAGCTGTAATTTTAAAAAACATAGCAAGCTTATTATATTCTTCACAAAAATGTGTTGAACCCTTTGAACTCTATAAAATACACCTCCTATTGAATTAAAATGAAAAACTTGTATGACACATTTTCCACTCTTTATAGTTTTAACCCACTTCTGACAATTTCTTCCCCCTCCATGCATCCTCCTTTTTTTGTGTGATGTAGTAGTCTCTTCAGGAACATAGTAGAGAGTGACTCATCTAGGTCCCGAACATCAAAGAATGTCAGACCTATGAAATGTAGACAGTGGGTTCTTCCAGAAATTCTTTCTGAGTTAAATAAATAAGTAAATGAGCCAACATATGGCCTGCTTAATTCAGTCAAAAATTTCTATTGATTACTAACTAAGCTCACTAAATAAAAACTTCAGCCCAGGTTTTGCCTCCCAAAAGAAAATAGGATTAGACTGATCTATGCACTCATTGGGGCTTCTTGTGAATCATGCCGAGATGAGTCAAAAACCTTCAAAGATGAACAAAGGAAAGGGCTAAAATTTTTCAGTAAATGTAGATTATTATTAGTTTGACATATTTTGGTTTATAATCTTGAATAAAACAATTTTAAATTCTAGAAGAGACCATGATATAAATGACCTCTGAGGTCTGAGAATTTTGTAATTTTACCTCTTCAACTAAAGTAGCCTGATTTAATTTTCCTAGGTAGATCTGTTGTACGTATAATTTTGACACATTTAGAAACCTTAGGTACATAGTAAGGTTTCACACCAGCTCTGCATACGTGTTTTTTTCCAGACTAGGCTTGTGTCCTGCATCTATAATATTTGAATTATGTTATCTAAGAAATTCCAAATGGGAGTGTTTATATAGTTTAAAGTACAAATGCTCTGAGTGGCTACTCTTATCTTTTGGAATGGTGAGAATATTAAAACATCAATACATTAAGTAGAAAGAAATTTGATGATCAAGGATTCTTGTTTTGAGAAGTATAATGAATCAACCAAAAGAGTACATTTCGGTTATTTGCACATGTGTACTTTTAACTTATGATTCTTTACAAGTTGAGAACAAACTTGACCAATAGCTGGATTTACTTTAGTACTACAAATACCTCGCTCTGTGACAAAATACTGATAAGTATTTAGAGGCTTCAAGTCTTTTGAACAATATGCTGTTGACATTTTAATAACATTGTTGTTTGAAATGATTTCTTAAGTATGATGACTGCAACATACCCGCAGCAACAAAAAGTACATAGTTTCTGAAAGCAAAGAAGCTCAAGTTTCATCCTATTTTCTAGAGGTTTTAAATCTTGATGAATCGGTTTCTCTTGAAAACCAATGGAAACATGCTTCTTTAATTGAGGGCTGCATTCATTAGTTCTATCAGTGATTGAGAAATACATCCTAAAACTTAGTGACTTTCAGCTTAGAGATTTTGTAATTAAAAAAGCCCCCAAACCAAAAAACACCCAGTTTTGATTTCCCTGGTATGCAGAGGACACTTAAACTGGCTTTAAAATATTTTTCAAGGGTGATTTGTCCCGGCGTGGTCTGCTCTCTTCAGCTCAGATCCATCGTTGGCGCTGCCTAGTTGTTCGCTGACACTACCAACAGAGAGGTGGCAAGGAAGTGTGGTCAGAGGACAAGAGCAAAAGCAGTTTCAATGTAAGGAAATGAGGGAAACAGACCTAACAGCACGATGAATGCACTTTCAAGTAAAGAGCCTTGTAGTCTCCTTTCCTTCCTTTGCTTATCCTGGTGGATTTAATCAAAAACAAACAAAACGCTCTTGTGAAATATAGTTAATAAAGTCAAAGTTTGGCGAGGTCTCTGTAACTACAAAGAAAAAGTCACCGCAATTTTTAAAAATGTAACTTTCATTAACGAGCGCGCCGGAAATCTCAGGTATCAAAGACGCATTAACCCTGGAGCGTCCCCAGTGCGCGGCAGCCCGACGGAGGCAACCGCGGCAAACAGACGTTCTTTTCTCCTCGGAGTAGTCACACAAAAGGAGGGCTGCGGAAACTAAAAGTTTCGAAGCCTCCGGCTCGCTGCGTGGAGAAAAGAGAAAACCTGGAGACGGGGTGGGTAAAAGACGCATCCTGGGCGCCTCTCCGAAGTGCAGGCAAGGAGAAAGCTCCTGGGCCTGGAAGGAAGAAGGGAGGGGGGCCCCCGAGCCGCTGGCCAGCCCCCTGCGCCCCGCCTCGGAGGCCCGAGCGCCGCACTCCGCCGTGCTCTCCCAAATACCCTTCACCCCGTTCCAGAAATAAAATAAATGTTTTTAAAGTGCGTGTGTGTGGACAGGATGGAGAGCGCGCGCCGGAGGAGCGCGCGGAGGACCTAGCGCGCAGTGAGTGGAGTTTGGGGGTAGGGGTCGGGGTGGAAGGGGTGTGTTGATGGTGGGAGGGGGAAGGCTGGATGCGGAGCCCCGGGACTGAGCGGGGGGTGGCGAGCCGACAGGGAGGCAGAGGAGGGGCGCCAGCCGCCGCAGGCCGCCTCCGGGGCGCGTTCCGAGGCCGAGTGCGCGCGTCCCTCGCCGCCGCTGCCCGGACAGCCCTGCGGCCGCCCCGCCGGCGGAGCCGGGGCCGGCCTGTCCTCGGGCGGCTGCTCGGCCACCGCCGCCGCCACTCGAACTGCTCGAGCCCGTAAGTGTCCCCTTTCGCTCCCCTCCCTCCTGCTCGGGCGCACCGCCGCCGCAGCTGCTCAAATGGAGTGGAAAATGGCCATTGGGCGGCAATGAGTTATAGATTATCTGCTCTACGTTTTGTACTTAGCTGCCTGTAATCTTCTTTTGAGTTTGCCTGAGCCCCTTGCTGGAAAAATCAGGAGGGAGAGATTTGTCCTTTGCCGCTGTACACGCTAATATGTTTATATGATTAGTCGAACTCCGGAGGGGGGGTGGGTAGGTGGGGATTTGGGGAGGAGGAGGCTGGAGGTGACTCCAGTTCAGACCTCGCCGAGAGTCTGTGTCAGGACTTCGCACTCCCCCATCTCTCTCCCTCTCTCTCCCTCACTCTCTCCCCGCTCACACACACTCTCGCAGAGGTGCCGGAGCGAAATCGGGAGCTTACCGGAGAATTCCTTGGGATTGTTGGGGGGCATCTCCCCTCCGTAGCTGTGCGTGGCGTGGCTCTTCTGTGCACCTCCCTGCTTTCCCGAGCCAGAGTCCTCGCCTTCAGCCTTTCGCGGGGCAGCGGCCACCGCTCAGCCTCGGCCCGGAGCCCCGAAATGTGAGGAGGGGCCGCCGCTGTCTCCCGCCCCAGGCCGCAGGGTCGGCGCAAGGGATGCCAGTCCGGCCCGCGCAGACCGCGGGCTGAAGGGCTTCGCCTGACAAACTGAGTTGGCCTCGCGCCGCCGGCGTCTGCCCGCCCCTCCCGCTGCTGCCGCTCCGAGGGGACTCCCAAGTCTGCGCACCTCTGTCGGGCTTTTACCTCCGCCACTCCTTTCGCTCTGATTTCCGAAATTTTTGATTTTTCTAAGGGAGCGTGCGGTCTGGGGGTGTGCGCGCGTGTGTAAAAGACCCCTCTCGCGGAGCGGCGTGTGGGAAACTGCGGGAAAATGTTGACCTAACCCCAGGAGCCGCCCGGCGCTGGCTGCTTGGCTGGAGGAGGCGGCGGCGGCGGCGGCGGCCGACCAGCGGCGCCGTGTCCGGCCGGCGAGCCGCGGCGCTGCCTCCGGCGCGGACTCGGCGGCCGGCGACCCGCGCGCGCAGCCGGCCTCGGCCCTCACCGGCCGGGGTCGCCGCTGCCCTCCGCTCCTCTCCCCGCGCGGCCCCCGCGCCAGACGGCCCGCCCCCGGGGCGCGCTCGCAGACCGAGGTAAGAGCCGCAGGAGCGAACAATGTGCCTCTGTGCCGGGCTTCGGAGACCTGTTTGCTTTGCGCCTCCTGCCCGGGGGTGGAGGCTGGAGGTGGAGGGAGCCGCGGGTGAGTTGGGGCTCGGCTGTTTGTTTATGTTCGGCCCGGCCGAGTGGGAGACCCGCGCTGGCTCTTGCTGCTCCCCCTCCCCCCACCTCCTCTCCTCGGAAATCGATACGCAGAACTCCAGTCCCGTCCAGCCAGCTTCTCCTTTTCTCAGGGAGCTGTTGTAACGCTCTCTAGGCATCAGTGTGTTTGCAGGGGGCGTGGGGGAGTACGATCGGGTTATGCGTTTTTTGATTTTCTGAAAGCTTGAGTTGGAAGGTGCCGCTAGCCCTTTTACAGCCCGTCTGGGGAGGGGGATGTGAGGCGCGCCCTCCGTGGGGCCGCTCTGCTCGGGGTGCGGGGCCCGGGGCCCAGTCCCCCACCGCCCCTCCCGCCTGCAGACCTGTCCCGGGCTGTAAGTGGAGCAGGGAGGCCGGGCGCCCGGAGCGAGTTCAGGGGGAAGTAGAGGTGGGGGGTGAGTTGTTGCGGGTTGTTGTTTTTTCTTGTTGGTGGTTAGGTGGTGTGGAGAGGCGAGGATAACAGCAAAGCGCAGCCAGATGTGGCCAGGCCGGCGCGGGGGCTGGCAACGATTAGGGGCGGCCCCGCGGGGTGGGCGGGCGGACGGGTGGCGGGGCCCGGCACCCGGCGGGCCCTGGGGAGGGCAGAGAGCCTCCCGGACCCGCAGTGAGAGGGCAGCAGCGGGCCGCGCTGGGCCTGTGGGAGAAGTTATCGACCGTGGGCTCCTGGGGTGGCTGTGGGGCTGGGAACCTCGGGAAGCCTGGTTTGTAGGATGGGGGTGCCGGGTGGGGATCTGCGGGGAGGAAAAGGCGTGGGAGGAGCGCGAGGAAAGGGGAGACCCCCCGGGCTAACCGAGCCTAGGCTCCTTGATTGGCTGGGATGACCCGACCCCTCCGGTAGAGAGGCGAGGGCGGGCGAAGCGACAAAAGCGTCCTAGCATTGGGGAGGCACGCTTGCAGGACTCCTTCACTTGGGATCAGTAAAGTTTGTTCCTTTCGCCAAACTGCGGGGCTTGGGGTAGGGAAAATCGCTGGCTGCTTTACTGTGTGCCCAAAGTGTCGCTGATAGGAGGCTAAAGGCTAAGGAACGTACGTCTTTCGTGTATATATATATATATATATATATATATATATAATTCTCTCTTCATTCCGTCCTTTAAAAACATAGTTGGAGGGAAAAGTCCTGCGGTGCGGCTTCTTTCCTGGTTTTCTACGGACTCCTCCCCCCTCATCCTTTCCCCCTTCCCGGGCCCTCTCCATCCGATCTTCCTGGTGCAAACTGTGTTGTCTTGCATTCAGACCGAGGAAATGTTTTCCTCCTGTTTCTTGAAAGGTGTCAGGCTGCTGAGCAGCTCCCTCAAGCAGCCTGGAGCGTCTGAGCCGCACCACCGACCAGATGGTTCCCGTTACAAAGGCCGGGTTCTAAGGCACTCTCCTCCCCGCCCCCGCCCCAATTCTTAAATTTTCTCCTGCCGCCTTTACGGTGTGTGTACTTCTCTCTTCCCCTTTCCAGAGGCATAGATTTAACGGACGCTGTTGGTTCATTCATTTCCCTGTCAGTGTTTGTATCTGGAACGGGCCGCACCGAGTTTGCTCTTTGCTCAACTCGAGTTGCACAATGAAGAAAAGTCACATCCGTTTGGTAAATAATTTCCTGTTGGGATGTCTCTTACTAAATCAAGTTTGATCTTGGGCAGACCTTAAAAGTTGGGTACTAGGAGGCAATAGGCGTCCACAGCAGAAAAAAAGAATAGTTTCTGTAGTGTCTTTAACAACATTCCAAATTGTTATGGGACTTTTGACCCAAGTAAAAGGTAACTTGGTAACTTTAAATTTAGTATGTTTATGATATTTGGAAAACCTTATATAAGAAAATCTACTTCTGTTCAGGTGTGTTGTGGAACTTTTTGTTGTCCCTCTCTCCACCCTCCAGGAAATTTATGCATGATAGAGAGAATACTGCAGAACAAATGTTCTGTTGTTTAGTTCCTTCAGACATTCCGATTCTCTCCTTTTGTTGCTTGCCTCTAAAAGAGGTGCCATTTCACATCATTCTGCACAAATTGTTTGAATTAATGCAAGTGTGAATTCTTACCGTTTGAAGGGGACTATTAGCATATCAAAGGTTTCTTAGCTTCAGCTCAATTGAGAAAACTTCAGTCTGTCTTCCATTTGCTTCCAAGCAGAGGCCCAAAGGGCAATGAGAATTGTAAAGGGTAAAAATAGGGAGGTGGATTCAGGCTGTGTTTCTGAACTTTCACTGTTTTGTAATTATGTGAGCGAAAAACATTGTCTATTGCTGTGGAGCCCTTGCAAATGGCAAGACAATTATTTTCTATTGATAAATGGTTTGTTCCTAGAAAAAAGGTGACCTTTTATTTAATGATAGTCACTGTTGCCTGTCTTTTGGGGTCCCTTCAGTGGAAGAGAGTGAGAAAGCTTTTCCTTCTAACTTAATACTTTTCTAGGGCCTACACTTTGTTATATTAGTAAAATGGGGAAGAAAGCCTTTTAATTAGTCTATAAAACAATAGAAATCTTGTGATAAAGGGACACTCATTTTTACGCCTAGGAAACTTATTTTTAATATCCTTGCTAAATTAAGGGGAAAATCAGTGGAGGGTTTGAATATTAAAAACTCAGTATGAACTTTGTTAATGCAACTTCTGCAAGTGTAAATTTGAGAAAGCGTTCTAGGTGATACTCAGAATATTTGTGAATTCTAGTTAGTAGTAATTCTTTTTGAATATTGATTTTGTCTCAGAAGTTTTGTATTTTATCAAACACTGTAAACTGGAGAATTCAGCTTACAGTTGGTTTATTTTTCCTAATATTTATAGCATATTTGTTAATGCTTTTTTTACATTTGCAGAGAGATAAGTTCTTTGAATTTCTTTTAACAACTCAATACCCATGAGTAAAGAAACAAGAACAAGTACTTGGGTCATTTGGGTCATTTTATGGCAAGCAGATGGGTCAAGGGAGAACTTTTTTCATCAACTTCTGTGGAAGTGTTGGTTTTACTTATTTAGCTCAAGATGAAAATGAACCTCAGAGAAGGTTTTGGAGCCCATATTTTTTATACTTTTACCTTTGATGGTTAGTTGATTTTGAACTTAAGTTTATATTCTTTCATTAGAAGTGGACTTTTTTTTTTAACTAATGTTCGGACCTCCTTGTTTTTCATTCTAATACTGAAAATTAACTCTGATGAACAATTTGGGAGGGAAAATATCATTACATTAATTGCCTAACATTTTTGGTTTTTAGTTTAGTAAGATACTTTATTCAGATTAAGAGATTTTTTTTAGTGCCATTCAAATTGTATATCATGCCCCTGAAATCATTTTATGATAGTTTATTTATCTGGTCCCTTCAGTTGTCTAAGAAGTACTTTTGAGGTAAAAATGCACACATTGATGTAATTGCTATTATTGCACTTAAGTTGCTGTTAACTAGTCTGCTTTGAATGCAGAGTGCTATAAAGAAAACATTATCCTTTAGAGCTATTAGTGATAATCTAAAAATTGTCTTGAAAACATTGTTCTTCATTTTATATGATGGTGCTCCTGAATTCAGCAAATCTCTGAAGGTGTAAAATGCAGTGAAAAGATTTTTTCAACATTTCAATGACAAAATTGGACTACTTAGAGAAAAATTAATGTGTTGTAGAAGCACTTCAGCTGCCATTTTCAATCACTGTGGGTTACTATGTGTTGGCAACAGAAAATGAATTTAGAAATGCAGATAGCTCTGGGAGCAGGTAGTTGGAGAAATCAGAATATTAAGTCATGTGGGGTAGAACAAACCAATTACTTCTGGTTTTGACTTGAGAATTTCCAATAAATAAAAATTTTTCAGGCTTTTGACTCTGCTTTATTAATAGACTAACATCAAAGCAGACAACAAAACTTCCAAATGTTATAAAAACTAATATTAAATATACGTATCTCACATAGAGTAGTACTACAAGTCTTAATTTTAAGACAAGCATTGGGGTTTTTATTGCTGCGATTTTCACAATCAGCAGAAACGTTAACACCAAGCTTCTGGGTGTTTCCTTTCTTAAAATATGCAAGAGGAAAGCTTTAAAACCAAGGTTTACTTAAGGTTAGATCTTTATTTGATCATTATTGAAGCTTTCTGTGTTTTATTAAAAAATCTAACAATATTTTAATGTCTTAAGTAATACAGGAATATGTGAGCTAAGATTGAGAAGTTGGGAAGGTCAAGAGGTAACTGGAAGTCTGTACACCATAGTAATAAAATGTTTATTGCTGTATTTTCTATCAAAATATTTATTTGACCTAACTTGTGAATAAATAACTCAAATCACGCTTTATTGACAGACGTAGTATGAGATGAAGAGAGAATTACAATTTAGGTATGGGCTACACACACTATACATACCTGAGAGAAATGTGTTCTCATTTTAATAAGAATCCATACCACTTGACCAATTGCTGATATTTAAGAGAGCAGATTAACTGTATTTAGATTAGGAATGAACATTCTTGGAAATATGAAGAATTCAGTAATTGAAGATTTCACATTTGCTATTTTTACGAAAAGTCTCAAAGACTGTACACTTTGCCTCTTCATGTCCACTGTATCTGATTTTGAGTCTTGGAGAGGTACACATTTGACATCTGTCTGCTTTTCTGTGGAAAAGGTTCATGTAAAATTAAAGTGGAATTATTTTCAAACTAATAAATTCTAGAAATAAAGTACATGATTATGAAGAAAGGTTCATCAAATTATTTGCAAAAATACTTAGCTAAAAATTTTTGCAAATTGATGGTTTAGATCAAGTGTTAAAAATAGCAACTTTAGCTCCTAGACCTGAAAAGGCCTTGAAATCCTGTTTATGTTTTGGTCATATCAGTTCTTAAGGTAATTTGTTTAAATATTAGTTCATATTACCTAAAAAGATAACTGTTTTGTAACTATTTTCAAGAAAGATTAAAACATTTCTATTTTAAAGATAGATTAAAATCATCGCTTAGTTAACTTCTCTCTTACATAACACTAATTAGTCTATAGCCCCACCTAAATATTCATCTCTTCAAATAATTCTTGATTGAAGGTTGAAAGGTTGAAAAGTATTTAATCACCCCGATTACTGTAATTAGACTTGATGTTATCAGAAAAATTGAGACTGTTCTCTGAAATCTTTTTGCAACTCAAGATTGGTCAAGTAGTGATTTTTTTTTTAATGCTTTAAGAAAAACTCTTAAGAAATGGGTTGTTTAACATAAAGATAGTTAATGATTGGAATTAGAGAATTAGAATCCTAAAATGATGACATTTTTCTTGACCTAAGTGTGAATAACTTTGAAAGAAGAAACTATATAACTGGGGGTCTGTAATTCCTAAATTTTATTCAGGACGTCAGTGTGGTATTTTGACTTTATAGGTTTTATAATGTGTATATTATAAACAATGAAAATCTCTTTATGCTCTTTTGACATAAGTAGAGTTTTTTTAAGTGGGTCACTGTGTCATAAAAGGTCTTAACCAAAAATACTTAAAAATCTTTTTACGTCATTTATCTGATAGATTAGGCAATGATTTGCAGATATTTTCTAATATATTCTTATGCAATGATTTTTAAAGTTATTTCTTAAGAAGAAAATAACTTCCCATGTATTGCCAATAAAAATTATCTTTAAAAAAGGTAGATCGAGTGAAGGAACCTAGCGCTTAACACCTGCAAGTAAAGTGCAGCTTACAGCAAAATACTATTGATTGCTTTGAAGCACAGAGCAAGTTTAAATACAAGTTGTTTAATTACAACAAAAATGCAGTTTTATGAAGTAATATAGTTTGTCTTCATAGAGAATTTTATGGCATTGTGTGGTGGTAAGTAATATCCCATCACAGTTGTATAAATTTGTTCAATTACCAGACGGCTAAAAGAAAAAAAAAATCAATTTACATTGAAAAGCAACAGAAATTAGATTACCTTGGTTAGTAGGAACTTGCCAGCAATGTCTAAATTGCTTAATAATATCAAAAGCTACCATGTTTCACAGTGTAAGGATATTGGTGCCTGTTTTAATATGCATATATCTTCTTTACTTGGTGACTTTTGTTATGTGAACTTTTTTTCTTTTTGTTTTCCGTTTTTGTTTTTATGGAAGCTGTTACATTAAGTCCAAGAAACTATTTCCACTTGCATATTCTTATTTGTTTTAGAAATTTGCTTTTTGTTGTTGCTTTTCTGGATTTCTAGAATTTGTGATCAGCTGATATTTCAGATGAGTGTCATGAAATATCAGATGTAATTTTGGGCATCAAAAGAAATCTGGCCCATCAGTATGGATAGCTAGGTTATTATCAGCAACAGAAACACATTTTAGAAATTTTTATTACTGACTCTAGAATTATTAAGAATTTTAAGTCTTAAATTCTTGTAGCAATAAGGTAGCATGGGATTCACCATAGCGGATAGCTGGGCACCTGTTTTATTACCACCTTGATTCATTCTGGCACCCAGATTTACCGAAGTGCAAGAACAGGACACAACTGCTGCTCACAGCCACCCAGCTGTTTTTAGGTCATGAAGTCAACTTCCTGGAATTTCTGGGGAAACCAGTTGAAAAGGGAGGACAAATGTCACTTTAAATAGAGATGTTTAAATCAGATTTCTGCCTGAGGGTAAAATTTAGGTCTGTTTTAGCCCGGATGTAATGTCTCCCTCTACAGAGTACAGCATTAATCACTACCTGACAAGAAAACCTATGCCTAGCAAAATGGGCCCCTGTTGGTCTTGTCATTGATTTTTCCAGTCTGTGAGGAGTACGTTATAAACATTAAAATTCACACACAGGGATTACACCTTAATCTCTGAATTTCAGTATTGAAATTAGTTGCCTTAAAAGAAGCCTACTTAAAGCTAAGAAAGAAAAAACTCTGGGAGACTTTTTGTAAGGATAGATTGAATATTTTTATAAAAATAGAAATATTAAAAAGCAGGCAGGTTAAGCAGAAGTTAACATCCTGAAATAATGACTTAATTCTGTTTAAGATGCATTAAGTAACTTCAAAAATGTGTGGGGTTTTTTTGTTGTTGCTGTTGTTTTTAATAAATCTGATAGTAGAAAAAAGAAGATAAAAACGAACTATTAGTTCTTGGCCATGAGAGATGGAAGAAGTTGAAAAGATGGTTAACTTCAGACTTAGATCGGTTCAAAGGCTTATTGTTTTGTTAGAACAAAACTGGATAAATCTGTTTCTAGATGAATAATAAAATCTTTAGCCATTGTAGTGAAAAATGTGTGGTGAAAAATGCACCATGAAGTTCCTCATAAAATAAAAAGGGTTAGTTTTGCTCTTTCAATTATTAGGTAATACTCTTTAACTCCTTTCTTAATCAAATAAATATATACACACGTACATATATAAGCATGGAATTTATATCCTGTTCCTTTGTATGTATCAATATTTATGACTGTTACTGGCTAAAAATTAATGCAGATATAAGTTTAAAATGTAAAATATGTATGATTAAAATAACTTTTTAAACCGATTTTGAAAATGATATGACTTAGTTAATCTATTCTGTTCTCAAAGGTATTTACTATTTTTGGATCACGAAATGCTTGTACTACGATGCTTTGCATCATTTTGTAGGTATTTTTACATCAGCCCATGCCTCAAACAGATGATTGCCCTGGATTTAGATAACAAAATAATCTAACCCCAGTTATTGTCAAAAATGGTTCTTGGCTGCTGGGGGTGGGCTAGATGACCTTGCTTTTGACTAATGGTTTCTATTGTAGAGGATAGTAAATAGCGTCTATAAAGAAAGCAAAAGAGAGTTCTTTTTTGTTTATAAAGTAAATTCTAATTTTAATCATTTATTCTTAAAATAGAATACTGTGACAGCAATTCTCCATATAATGAGGGAATCATTACAAGATTTTAGAAAAGGTCTTTAGTTGATATATTTCTGTTTTATGTAGATTATATTAACTTAATCAGTTCTCAACTACAATTTACATAGAAAATCATGTCCTAAATGATTTTCCTGTTTTTTTTTTACTTTGAAACAAAGTATTTCTATTAGGAATTATTATTTCTTATTCCATTGGTACTTCCCATACAGAAATTTTATTCCTTTGCCTTAAAAGCCTATCGTTTTTTTCACTGGTTATTACCCGGTTATTTATTAGAATTTACAGAAAACATGTTTTTATACAATATTTTCTCCACTCATCTTTATGTTCTTAATCTCGAGATGCTTATGGTATGTTTTAATTCTTAAGATTCCTGGTCTTCCTGGGGTTAATGTCCAAGAGAGTTTGGGAAACATTAATTTTGGTGATGTTGTAAGCCTATGCATTTGTATCCCAGTGATTGTGCATATTTTTATAGAATTTGACAAAGCCTTAATGTATTGAATGAAGAATTGATGCACTTTATGTATCTTGTCTTACATTTAAGAAAAGATGGATGTAATTCTGAAACGTTTCATTTTGCTTCTTATCCATCAACAAATAAAAATTATACTAAAATTTTGATGTCCTAGACATTTCATTTTTACTAAGGACATTTAACTCTTTCTGTCCTTTTGAGTAATAGAGATGTCTCCCCCCATCTTTGTTTTTTCTGCTGTAAATGCTGTGATACCCATAGCCTTCATGGAGGTCACTTTTCATATTATCATTGGTTTTAAACTAGGCCTACAGCCTGAATATTTAAAGATACAAGTGAAACAAAATTTTGTTTTTCTCTAAAGTGAAAAACTCACTACAATGCTGCTTATTACAAGTTGCCTTTCCCCTTAACCTTGTCTTCTTTGTTTAAGTAGAAAAGAAATTTAACTGGTATCTCTGTATTGGTATTTTCGTATGTTTAGCATGAAAGTGAGCATATCTTTTATAATTTACATGTTTTTAATTAAGGATCTTAGTTTAAAAAAACACTTTATAATAAAAGCATATCAGTTCATTTATGGGTAAGTCAAATTGAATGCCTCAAATTTCTAGTCACTGCTTATATGCTATAAGGTGGTGCATACATGTTTGAAGGGAAAAATCAGGGGACATCAAATTGTCCAGTAATAATTTTTGGTAACACATTGCCCCCTAAGACTTTGAAAATATTCTTTTATTTATTTATTTTAAAGATTTTATTTATTTACTTGACAGAGAGAGACATAGCGAGAGCAGGAACACAAGCAGGGGGAGTGGGAGAGGGAGAAGCAGGCTTCCCGCAGAGCAGGGAGCCCGATGTGGGGCTCGATCCCAGGACTCTGGGATCATGACCTGAGCCGAAGGCAGACGCTTAATGACTGAGCCACCCAGGCGCCCAAGACTTTGAAAATATTCTTAGCTTTGCCGTTTTCCCCCCTGCTCCCTTGTCAGAGATGTACCTTATATCTGTATTCACAGAGAAAGGAATATGGTGAAGAGGAGAGTGTGCAAACACAAATCTAAAACAGATTTGAAAAAAATATGATGGAGGGGTAAAGGGCATTTTGCAAATCAAACGAGTTTTCTTTTTCTTTTCATATTGAATTAATGAAAATAAATTTATTGTTCAGAAAAATACTTCCAGATTTGTTTCAGAATTTTTCTAAATTCTAAGAAGAAAATGGTAGTAGTTACTACATTTATTTAAAATTTATCTTTACCTTTCACTGTAAGTCAATCCTAAAATATCACCTTTGATTGTTTACTTTGGGATCAGAAGATGCATCAGATAAACAGGTTGAACAGCTTTGATTTGGGTGGTCTATCATTTCAGGCTGGTGCTGTGTAAGCAAGGTAATGTTTTCTTTTCCTTGAAATACACTTTGTAAGAGTGGCTCTTGGGTGACTTTGAAAAGTTTGTATATCCTGCCTGCTCAAGCTGCATTCTTAACCAAGCTGAAGGACAAGAATAATCATGTTGAACCACAAATTTCCAGAAGCAGTTATTTTAATCAGATAATTGGTAAGGAGGAGACTTTAGATAATAGTATTTTCATACAATGGTGACCTGCATCTTTACCAGGCAACTGCCTACATGTTTCAGATATTTTTGCTAACCCTTGTTATTACCTGCAGAGGGAGCTTGTATATGAGATAAAATAATCAAAGCAGTATCAATTGGTATTGCTTTTTTGAAAATTATATATTTTAACATATTTTTTATTTTTGTTTGAGAAAAATTGTTCTAAGGAAAATAAAGCATTTGGGATTAGCCAAATTATAGTGAAATTTAATATACTAAATGTCCAAGTATTTATCATTTCCTGTATTCACAGATTACAAATGTGCTTTTTACCTTTCCTTAATTAGTAAAGATAACTTGAAAGGTAATGAAGATAATGAATCAGACTCATTTTGAGATGCTAACTAGTTTTATGATCGGCCAGAGCTCTGGATGACTGTAGAACTGTGTCTTGTTTAAATATTGAATAATTAAAAGAGAGATGGGATTTTTTAGAAAATTTTCCAGATTATGTAAAATATTGTAAAGCGATCACTGAACAGTAAGTAGTAAATTACATTCCTCTTCATTTAATTAATAGATCAAAGTAGATGAGTTGCATTTGCTCTTTTCTAAAATCAAAAATGATCACTTTGGATTAATGACTTTTACTTGCAATAACGGACCGATTAATGCAGTGACACTTAAAAACAGGGAAACCACCAGTAAAGATCTAATATTAAATGGTTTAGAAAATTGCTGAGTAACTTGGAAAAAAATGAATGCAGGCAAGATAGATAGTACTTAATTAAAAAACGGAATTATATTTATGAACACTGTGTCAGCTAAATTTCTCAGAAATTATAAGCCAGATACTCAGAAATACTTGAGAGTTTTCTGATCAGGTGTTTTGGTAATCAGGGTTAAAATCCTTTAGAAGCATTTGGTTCTTTTCAGTGAGCAAAATTTTTCACATCATATGCATAATTGTGCCAGGAAATTTAAGGATAAGATATTATATTAAGTTATCCTAAAAATGAACCTTTTTATTTTTATTTTTACATTTTAGTATAAAAATGTTATTTCAGAATTTGCTTGTTGGAAAAAAAAGAAAGGTTATCCTTTAATGCATTCTTGAAAAGAGATGTAATAGTTCATTTCTCTTCCTTAGTTTACCAAGGAATGATATGACAAGTAAAAATATTTATTTGGTATTTTAAGAAGCTTTGTTTCTTAATGAAATTCATTGTTGTAGACTTACTGTTTTATTAGCTAAGCTTTACTAATGTGAAAAGTCAGATTGTTACTGTTACACAGAATGACCCTCTAAGTAAGAAAACTGTTGTCTAATAAAGAGATTTATGGTACTGGCATGGGCTTTTATATAAGTATTAACCTCTCAGCATGGTCATGTATTATCTTAACAAGTCTATGCTACATTTATGCAGAGCATTTTCATACCAGGGTAAGAATATTAGCAACAGCAAATACACTTCAATAGGATTATGTCGGTATGTTTTTACAAAAGTATACAAATGCTCCTTTTCGGTAGAATTATTTATAGGCATCCTGTACTGCCAACTTCATTGTCTTAAATAATATGATAAAAAAAGATTTATCATTGTTGGTGCTAACTATGATCGGCACCAGAAAATGGAATCTGATATTACAGTTCATTACCCTTTTCCCTCGAATATCACACCTCCCTTCACAGAGAGGTAAGGGTTACTAGAGAATTCATTCCAGGAAGATTGTTACATGAGGAACAGTAACTGTCACAGAGTGCATAACTTCTGTGAGGTTATTGGAAAGGCACAGCTAGGGTAAGTTCTACTTGTTTTGTCTCAAATTTGGAGGTAGACTATTGAGTGTTTTTTAAAGTAGTGAAATTTAAATCCATTGCAAAGAAAATGTTTCGTTGACAAGTTAATTAAGTTACTATTGTAAAAGTGTTATTGGTATTATATTGGGGATGTTTATGATAAGGAAGCTAATTGGCGATGTTTTACAGTTTAAAATAACCCTGACATTCTTTGTAAGTTATCAGAGAAATTTCTAGCAAATATTCTTGGATGAATAATAAAAAATATTAATTATGATATAATATCCTCTGCTCATTTGTATATATGTTGAGTAAATGTGTATGTATTAAATTGTTTCTACATCTGTTTGAGCAGATTGGCTTTTATTTAAAAAAAATAGGCTACATTATGAATAGAATATAATATGAGGAATAATTCTCGAGATAAGGGCAGTATGTTATGAATGCATATTTGAAATAATCTTTTTAATATACATTTTATAAAAATGGAATTTTCTATTAAAAAACTTGCTATGTTTTATTCTCTTTGAACCGAGTCAAATATTTTAACAGGTTAACATTTTAAATGGAAGTTAATAAAACATGTAAAAAACCCTAAATAATATTTATTCAAAATTTATGTGTACCTATATGAAGAGTCTGGAATTCAAAACTATGAATCTACATGTTTTAATAACTGTTGGAAAAAATATATTTTATATTGCTTTATTAATTTAAAAACTAAATTTAAAATTTAAAAACTAAATTTAAAATTTAAAAACTATTGCTTTCATTTTAATTCTAATAATAGATAAACAATATTAATGCCTTTTTGCTTTTATATTTTCAAAGGCATAGATTTCATCAAGTTGAAATCTAACAAAGGTTTTTTAAAAGACTACTTTTTATTATGTACATTTTATTATGGCATTCACAGGATATTGCTAATTCAAAGCTGCACTGAAGAGTAAAAATGTTAGAATCTTAGAATATCAAATTTCTATTCATTTTTAAAAAGAATAAATTATAAGATTGTACATTTTTTTCTCCAGTAATTTAAACATGATTGTGTTACCTATGTATAAGAATAAATACAACACCTAAGGAAATAACTGAAATTCACAATAAAAATATTGATGCTTTCTATTCATGGATAATCTTGTCTCATGTTTGTATGGTTTTCATACTTTAATATAAATATGATTTTAATATAAATTTAAATAGCCTTTTTGAGACTTATAATTAAGGAAAAGAAGCCATTTACTCATTGAATTTTTATGTAATGTTTTTTAAAAATTAGTTTATATTCAGTGCTCTTTAAATCAGAATATTGACTTGAAAGGCATTTTTGTTTTGACCAAATACCAGTCAAAGCAGAAAAGTAGTTGTTATTGCTCATATCAGAGGCCTGAAATAAAAATTTAGGTTCAAAGAAATAGCTTAACCGTAGTATTTTATTACTTGTCAGAGCATCATAAGGGATGCTTTGTTATCTCTTAGTAGTAATTACTGGCCCGTGGTAGCTGTTGGCAGATGCAAAAATAAGTACCTGGACCTTTGAAATTATTTGAGTTACATTCAAGAAAATCTTTGTTTCAGATCTTTGCTACGTGGGATTCAGATAACAGCTGAAATATGTTAAAGTATTTAAGAATACACTCTGAAAGCACTCTTCTGTCTTGGCCCTCTTCATAGGAATTTTGGGTTGATTAGTGCTTATAAAATATTTTGTCAAATTATGGTGACATAGAATTACAATGAACTTGATGGTCAAACACAACTCTTACACTTTGCCTATTTTAATAATGTAGTACTCTCCCATACCTCCCATTTGTTTTGTTGTTGTTTTTTTACTGATTTTCTTGTATTGTGTTACTGATATGTTAAGTGCAAAGTTCTCCTGAGATTTCAGCCTGAAACCTATAACTGGTTTCATTACATGAGAAAAGATATTTTTTCAAAGCATTTATTATTCAGTCACTAATATTACATGATTAAAAAATTGAAGAACAAATCTTAAGTGTATTAGAATTCACATTTTCCAGAATTGGCTTTAAAAAAATATTTAGAATTGATTTTTAATAGCTTAAGTGTTTTTAAAAATTAGAATAAGAACTCTTTAGAACAATACTAAATTGAATAGCCTTTAGTACAACCATTGCTTAGGTATTTGAAGAATATTGAGAATCTTATATATTACATACACTAATAGTCTCATTCCCTAGATTGCCTGTTAAATCTGGGAAAATCAGGAACATTACCAAGAAGGTTGCAATTAAATCACCACAATGTTAACGTTTAATTGAAAATAAATTAAAATATAGGCTTAATTTGTTAGCTTACTTTATTAAAATTGATTTTGTCTGTTTCTGAAGAATAAATCACCAACTCCTATTTTTTTAAACTGGTATTTTCAGATGTTTTCGTACTTAACACTTCTTCAGTATTTTGTATATTGCTTTATAATATTTTTAATATTTCCTCTCATAGAATGTTTTTGTTCTTAATAATTGGATATTATTCATTTCTGAATTGATGGCTGAGGGCCTTATTTCTCCTTTCTAAAAAAATTAAATCACATTTTTTTTTCATTTGACTTCCCAAGTAACATACTGTTTGACCTCTGAAAAAGAGCAAGGTATAAATTTAGTGATTAGTATCAATGGATAAGTTTTTTATTTAATGTGGAATCATGTGGTGGTGGTCTTCAGATTGTTTCCATATGACTGAATATATATTGAGCCCTCCATAATTAAAAAAGGATATTTCCCATACCTTCATGTTTGGCATAATTTAACTCTTGTAAAATATTTTTTTAATGTTTGGTCTGATAATCCATCATTCATTATGATACGAGTGATTTTTTTATACCTGCCTGTTTTTGTTCAGCCTACAAAATAAAAATTTCAGTCCATGTACTTTTTTTCTCAAAGAAAATATTGAAAATTTTGATTGAAACATCTTAAATGACAGTTTGAGGAATATATATATATTTTGCCATTCTATAATTCGTGTTATGAATTAAGTGATTTTAAAAGAAAAAAAAGACAGTTTGTCTATAAAGAAGGATTTGTGTGGGCAACTACATAGTACAATTGATGCCTTTGATTGACCTGCCATTCTCCTTTGTTTTATTTATATTTGCTTCAACCAAAATATGGTAAGGCAAACATGTTTATGTTGTTGGCCAAGGATTCAGCATTGTCTTGATCTCATTTTTGGCTGAAGATTAGGCTGTCTGTTCTCTACACTTAGAAATTATGACATTATGTCTAAGACCTAAGTATCTATTAATTTTCTCTCCTTACCCTTTTAGAACCTAAGAGTTAGATAAAATTGTAATTTTACTTTTTTAGTTTGTTGACATTTTATTTATTGCATAAAAAAGATTTAAACAAAATGAAAGGTAGGCAACTCTGTATAAGGGTAGGAATTTAGATAAGGAACTATATATAATACGTATGAATAATTCAAGTAGTTAGAAAGTTAAACTAAAAATATTAGGAAGGATTCCAGGAAACAATATATAATTTTGACTAAATAGTTAAAATTTTCATTAACACTGCTTATAAAGGTTAACATTTGGACAGAATCACAACTATACCATTCAGAATTTCTAAAGCTCCTCTAATCTATTTGAAAATTAATTCCTTACTTACTAAATTGACTTTTTAATGCTGAGTACTCATTAAAGCTTTAATAGTTTACATCATTTTAACATACAATTAGAAGTTGTTGAAATTGAAGTGTTTAACATCCAGGTTAAAATGTTTCGAAATCACCTGTCACAGTGGTATAGAAACCGCCTTAAAGGTGGGACTTAAGTCCATTTTTTTTTATTATTGCAAGATTTGTGAATAGATTGAAAAATATTTTAGTGAACAATTCAGTGCAAATTAAAAGCTCCCTATCTTTAGTAGTAAGCTTCTTTTAGATGGACTTTGAGTTTTATTGATTCTATGCAACAGATAAAGAATTAAGTAATAAAGCTAGAATACCACAGTTTTTGGTTTAATATATGTAAATATTACAAATTTTAAGAAATTGAAAATTGTTCTTATTTCTAAATATGGTAGTCAGAAATTTATTTGTATCTTTCAGAATATAGTGCATTTGATGTATTTAGCTGTTTAGGTGAAAGGCAGATTTTCCATCTTTGGAATTGTATTCAAGACTGTATTAGTCTAATTAAAACTCCTTAAGCCAACTTTTCATTTATAGGGACAAGATCATAAAGGTAAATTTGATGAAGTAAATCTTAATTTTTGGTGGCCTTGTCACCCTTCCATGTTGTGCAATTTATAGTTTTCTCAAGGCCAGGGGGTATTACCAAGCCAGAGCGATTAAATTATTGCCACTATCCTACTTCTCACTCCCAATTTTGATAAATTGTATTAAGATATTCAGTACTAGAGATTTCTTTATAAAAGAATTCTTTTGAGAATTGGGTACATTCTTTAAAGTCCATTATGCTTCTGTAGTTGAGAGCGGTCATTCTTGACAATGTTGCATGCGTATAAGTGACAGGTGAGGGCTTGGATTTATTTAATAATTCACCGTATTTATGCTTTGGATTTTACTTTCAAGATGTTATTTTTGGTTTCCTGCAATGCCACAGAGGTTATTATGGCAGCACATGTGGTTTTTAAAAATGTGAGAACTTCTAGTACTGAGTTTGCCAAAATTGCCAGACCAAAAGTACGCATTTGCTTGAATTGGTCTTAAAGTCTGTGTTTTACAATATTGATTGTATTTTATCCTTTACAAGAACAGTTTTATCTATAAGTGCATTTCATCTAGTTATCCATTAACTTCTGGGCTTTAATTTTATTCATTTTGGATCAACAGCCATTTATTAAGGCCCTGCCTAGAAAAATGTGCTGTGTTAAGGACTGCTCTGTAAGAGGCATGTATAATCTCATGAGAGAAACAGACATTTCCACAAATAATTATAAGGCATACTATAGTGACGTGCCAAAATGAAGTGTAGAGGAAAGGCTGTGGAATATAGGGTAGGTGGAGTGAATTCAAAATGAGAAGTATGGAGAAAAGAGACTCCATTTAGGTAGAGAAAAGAGACTCCGTTTATAGGTAGACCTGAAGGCAGATAATGATTTCAGCAGATGTAGGGTTTTTGAGAGGCGGACAAGTCAGAGGTAAAGGCACTGGAAAATAAAGGGAGAAATTACAGGACCTTCAGGAAAATGTGTATGGAAGGTAAGAATCGCACAGAAAATGGAAGGAGATGAAAATGAGATGTTAGTTTGGGACATGATTATAAAGAGCCTGCTCCGCTAAAATTAGACTTTACATTTCAGCCATAAAAAGCTGTTAATATTTTTGATTGAGAACGTGTTATATTTTTAATTGCTAACTCTCAAGACGGTGTAAGCAATGAACTAGAGCAGGGAAAAAATGAAGGAAATAGAACTTTAGAAGGTGTGGATGACAGTCCAGGTGTGAGGCAATGGCCATAGACAGATGGGAAAACTTTTGTAATGATGGGATGGAATTTGGTAATTGAATGTGGGGTAGAGAGAGAGCTAGAAATCAAGCATAGGTTTGAAACATCATTCATTCCTGCCATTAGCTTGCTTGACAGCAAGGAGAAAGAATGAGTCCATTTTCCTGCCTGTACTTTGAGGTGCATGCATTATGCCTAAATAATACCAGCAGTCCAAAAAAAATTGCTTCAAGTTGATAACGCATATTTTTAATGTATTTGGGAAAATATAATAATTTTGCTTCCTTTACACATGTTCCTAAAAATATTCTTGAGTATATACCTATACATGTTTTAAATGATATTCATGTTTCTTCAAGTGCTGAGTAAAGTAAAAAATTTTATTATGTGGATTGGAGGCTATAAGTTTAGGTTTTTGGTTTGTTTCCTTGTATTTCATGTGAAGTTTCTTCTAAGGTAATCAAGACTTATAAAAGTCACCTATTAAATTCTGGTTAGAGAGAAATCTTTTATTTTGTGAAAGAATACTTTTGGCTTTGTTGAGGGCCATTTTATTAACATTCTTAACAGCTCTTTCACAAACTAATTTGATATTCTTAGGTTTCCTTAGATACAAGTCTTGTCACTTTTTGGAAAGCTTTAGGAGTTTCTGTGCCCTCAAAGATCTTTTTTGGTAAACATACATATTTATTCTCTTGGTACCTAGAAAATTTCCTGGCTACATCTATTCATTATTAAGAATTATGAAATTATTTCCTCAATAGTTTTTCAATTCTTTAGACCCAGCGATAACTTTTAGGTTATTTATAGCTGGTTAATTATGGGTGACAAGGCTGAACAATGACCACAAGCACCTATCAGCACTTATCAACAGTTATTAACTCAGAGTAGGCTCTCAATATATTTTTGACTAAATAGTTGTCATTTATGGTAATAAAGATCACAGTAAATTGGGCTAGAACCTAACCAGTTTCAGTTTCCTCTCATGGATATAAGAATGAAAATGGTAGTAATACAAGAGTTAGTACTGATTTTTCAGTGGTAATCTGAAAGTATTCTTACTTCCATATAATAGAGAAAAATTGTGTGATTCAGTTATCAGAGTTTAATAGAGCTTCATACATGGAAAGCTCTCAGTAAATGCTTATTATTATCATTATTGTTGTGGATTAAATTTGGCTCACATATTTAAGTTGCTCCTGTTGTTTGGCATCCATTTTCACTCTTTAGTTTTATTTTTTCCTCATTTTTGTTGGGAGATTCTTCCTCCTTTCTTAAGTTCTGCTCAGAGTTTCCTATTTTGGTTGGTGTCTTCATTAGATGATAAATCAGTGATTGACCTGATTTGCCTTTATCAAAATTGATGTTCTGATACTGAAAACAAGAAATGTTGATGTCTACCCACCCACCTGAAAACATCTGCTTCCACTTTTACTGTGTGATTAAATAAAAAAGATCAATAATTTTCCTCATTTTACTATAATCTGATATCTGATTGAATTACCATATGGAAAAAATGCAAGTAGGATTCTTCTTTGTAGTTCTCCCTGACCTACAATCACAGCTTCAAAATCCCTGCCCCCAAATCATCGCAAAGATTAGGATCCTCCCATGTATTAACAGTTTTAAAAGGAAGACAGTAGAGGCTACTGTCAGAGCTGTGCCCTGGTATGAGGCTGACTTCTTTTTTCTACTGGTTGGTTATCAGTTATGCTGAAGATAGATTTGCAGGTAATCAACATGAAATAAAGGGAAGTTAACTAAATGTGGGTGTTGATACTGTAGTGTGAATTTTGGTTTTTTAGTTGGTAAAGGAAACCGTAAAAAAGAATAGCAATGTTTAAAAAGATATTTTAATGGTCATGAAATAAAATCTATAAAGAAAAATTGTGATAAAATATTTTAACAAATCCATGTTGTAACCATCTAGGCATTTAGCAAACTATGAAAAAATAGCATTTAATATCTCATATAAGTTTCTAGTAAGGGTAGCCTAAATCTGAGCTTTAGAAACATTTTCTGGTATGTAAGGAGCCATTCCACAATTCCTCAGTGGGTATCACAGGTGGATAATTTTTATCTTTTAACTGTGAAATGATAGTTTTTTTGGAGGGGGGTGGTGGTGGTTGTTTACCTTCCAAAATGTCTTCTTGTGACTAACACTAGATTCCGATTAAAATCTCATTGTGTTTTTGCATTTACAGCAGAAGACTACTATAAATCGCATTATATAAAACTGAATAATAACTATGGTTTGATTTAAAGTATTAATAAATTCTAAATTTGCGCATTGTAGCTTCAGGGTTTCAAGATTTTAATTTAGTGAAATGCCAGAACAATTTCTTGTGTTTAGTTTGATGAGTGTTATGTGAGAAGTGCATCTTCCCAAATTAGGACAGACATATATATTATACAATTTGCAGAGTCTAATTATTAAAACCTGTTAAGTTTCATATTTAATATTCAGATATCTTTCTGCAAACAAGCTGCTTAGATTTATTATCAATGCTTGATTCGTATATTAAAGTCTCTTAAATTGCAAATGCAGGTCTGAGGAAGGGTGGAAAGTTAGGCTTTGGAAGTAGCTATGGTTTTTCAACAGCCTCAGCAAAACATAAATACCAAAAAGAAATAATCTACAATGCCGCATGTTTTATAGGCAATATCAGATACCTTAATTGCAAAGTAAGGCTGAAGTGTAATTCCCATTGTGAAATTTACTGTCTTTTCATTTAGAGGTGTGGTATAAGCCCTCAAATTAGCAGTGAGTTGGAGCGCTAATGTCAGTCTCATAATTTTGGGGGAGAAAAGAGGTGTGGATTTTAATTTTTCCATTCTTTGTTCTGAATTGTGATAAAAGTATGTTGTACCCATGTGTTGCCCTCTATTTAAAAATTTTTACTTTTAAGAGAACTTTTACAAAAAAAAAAACAAAACCCAAAAACCCCAAACAAAAACTTTTACTGATGGAAATAGTATTTTCTCCAAATCCCAAATATTGCTGGGCAAATGTATAGATGTGGAAGCCTACCTTGTCAAAAAGTTTTGCAAAAAAAAAAATTTCTTGTATTTTTAGTGTACTTTGAAAATAAATGTCAATTTTTTAAAATATACCCAGTCTTATTTTTATCTAAAAGCAGATGTATCAGGCATTTTTAACATAATTTCATATAGCTTGGTATTTTGTAATACTTAAAAAAGTTTTAAATTATTTAGAATATTTGAAATTACCAATTGTTTTCATAGATTCTATTGAATATTCAAGTATTTAAAGATTTATTTATTTATCTTAGTGAGAAAAAGAGCAGAAGGGGTCGCGGGGGTGGGGGAGGGGCGGAGGGCGAGGGAGAGAGTCTCAAGCAGACTCTGTGCTGAGCATGAACCAGACGCAGGGCAGGGCTCGATCCTAGGACCCTGAGACCATGACCTGAGCCGAAACCAAGAGTTGGATGCTTAACCAAATGCACCCATAGGCACCCCAGATTTTCAAGTATTTTAAAGAAAAACTTCCATCAAGCGATTATTTGAATTTGGTTTTGGTTAGAGCTGAGCTGTAGGTTTAGTTTCCCCATTAATTGTGACCTTCCTGCTTCATTCACTTTTATATTAAGGAGGCTCAGTTTATTTGGCTTCTATAAGTGATAAAAATGATAAGGTATTTTATGCCAAACAGTGGTAAATTAAGCTTTCTGAAAAACATTCATTTTTTTATTTTGTCTTTTAAATAGGCATGCTCAATATTTAATTAAACATTTAATTAAAAAAAGTCTTTTGTAGGAAGAAAAATCCTTGAAAATCCCTATTCTAGGGGATCTTAAATTTGTTTCTACTTTTAAAATACTATGTTTCTTTCACACCTTAGTTTCTGGATTCCATTCAGTTTTCTTTATCCACCATTCATGGTCTTTACTTTGCATCTGTAGTCAGTTTTTTCATTCACAGTTTTCTCCTTTTTTCCCTGTTTTCCTTTCTCTCTGTCAAAAACATTTGTTATGTGCTATTTGCCATGCATTAGGCAAGGCTGCCTAGCACTGAGATTATAGATGTGAAAGCTATGGGTTCTGTTTTCAGTCAGCTTACAATAATTCGAGATGATATTTTAGATACTCTGTGATATGGCACGTTGTGCTATGGACGCAAATGGTAGTGCTCGGGGCGCCTGGGTGGCTCAGTCATTAAGCGTCTGCCTTTGGCTCAGGTCACGATCCTGGGGTCCTGGGATCGAGTCCCGCATCGGGCTCGCTGCTCGGCGGGGAGCCTGCTTCTCCCTCTCCCACTCCCCCTGTTTGTGTTCCCTCTCCTCGCTGGGTCTCTGTCAAATAAATAAAATCTTTAAAAAATAACAACAACAACAACAAAATGGTAGTGCTCTTTTGGCGTGTGGGGTAAGGTTTAGGGGAAGGACGGAGTTAAATAGTTTAGTGACAGGCCTAAACTGAGTGTTGGAAAAAGAGTAGTAGTTGGCCAAGGAGAACGTGGCAGAGGGGATTCTAGGCAGAAGGAACATCGTTAAGTATGCCAAGAAAGGTACAGAGGTGAGGGTAAGCTTCCTCTGGCCCAAAAATTGAATCTCGCTAATTTTTAAAGAGGAAGAACAGGAAATGAATGAAGGATGGCTATTCTCAAGCTTGGATGTTAGCTAAAAAAAGGAAATCCGTTAAAAATGGTAATTTCCAGACACGTGTTTAATTTATTGTATATTCACTGTATTAATCACCAGGATATTATGCTACGTATCAGACTCTATTAAAGCAGTGGGCAAAAGCTATGGTCTGTAAGGACCACTTACTCTTCTTAATTACATTAAAGTAAGTAAAGTTATTTGTGCCTTTGTCTCATTTCCTTATCTTTGGCATCCTTGTATTGCTTGCAGTACCAGCCTCAGTGTCTTGAACAAAGTATGTATATTGGAAAATTTTTGGTTTGGTTTGAAGAGACTTATATTGAAGAAAGATAAACATGGGAAATTTGGACAAAAGAGATTTTAAAAATAGTTTCAAAGCTTAATTGAAGAGGAGTCCTAAGATAACTCAGGGTCACCTACCATAAAAATGATACAGGTGATGACTATAGGAATTTGTGGAAGGAGAGGTTTTTTCACCTTGAGGTGATCAGATTGTCTTTATGGTTTAGGTGGTTTTTAAACTTATCAAATCTGTATAAATTTCCTTAGGTGGAAAGGAGGGTGATGCTTTGTATATGGGTATCTTGGTAAAAATCAGTTCGAAAGGCATACTCAGAATTACTGGGCAAGTAATTTTGACAGAAGCAGAGCGTTTAAGTATTTTTTAAATTAGATCTATTTGGATTCTATTCCTAGTTTTGCTTTTTGCCACTTTTTATTAAACTCTGCATTTATTACTCCTTCAGCCCCCGGTTGTAATTTCCCTCTTGTTAAAATAGAGATACTAGATTTGTTGTAATAATTGAATTACAGCAAGATAATATGTGTACTTACGGAAAATTTAAAAATCAACAGTTCTGTGATCTGCCTTTCTCAAGTCACAACCGCAAGTGTTTTCTTTGTCGTATGTATGAAGTGATCTCTGGGATTGTTTCCAGTTTTACACATTTTTATGTTGTAGAATGAAATTAGGAAGATGAGTCTAGTGGAGATTAGCAAGTTGATTGGAGGGTGAGGAGTCACCTAGGAGGTTTTTGCACAATAAAAAGGTGTTAGGGCCCTGTGAATGAAAACAGTAAGAGGGGATGAAGATGTTTCAGAGAGAGTCAAATCAACTGTGAGTGAATGTGTGCCACCTTACATTGAAGTGCCTTTTATATTTACAGAGCATTGGTTTATTGAAATTTGCCATGAGTAATGATACCGAGGATTTTTGGTTTTAAAAACTATATTAGAGACTGAGCTAATTTCATTTGTGTGTATATATCTGTACATGCACACTCAAATACATTTAGTTAAGTTTGGTTCAAAAAGATCTGTTACTTCACAGAGAATGCAATTTTTTTTCTTTTCCCATTTCATACTGATTTATTTCTTTGTTGTAAGTCACCAATTGAGGGATATATGTATAATTCATGCTAAATCAGTATATTGGTCTAGAAGGATTTTTAGGAGACTAATAATGGAGTAGAGGCTTCTTTAATACATATGACTATATAAAACATTATTAATGTTAACAGATGTTGCACTTTAATCCCCTAGAATGATTGTTTGGTACCAGCAGGAGATTTATTAAGCCTGAATTGTGTGAAATTGTGTGTGCATAAGCTGCTACTTAGATTGTAAAAATGCTATTGAAAATTGTTAAAAAGTTTTAGCTATAATTGGCAGAGAAGTATTAACTGTGCTAAAAGAAGTATGTGTGTATGGTTGGCCCATGCGCCTTAACCTTTTTATCATTTATCTTCTTGTATTAATGTCACTGAATTATTAATTCATGAGCCAGAATGGGAAGGGTGAAGGCACCATTTAACTGTGTGGCAAATTTATCCTTATCGTTAGAGACATGAAAAAAAGTCATTTTGTGTTATCTGTAAAAGGAAAGGACATTTTAAAATTTCATTTACAGTAATCCACTTCACTTCCAGTAAAACACCTAGATTATTACTACCATAATATAATGCTCTTATTAAAAATTTGTAACCTTCTCCACTCTTTTGTCTTATATATAATATTGATAGACAAGTTTAGCTCTCATGTATTTTAATGTGATACCTATTAATTGTAGCTTAGAAATGTTATTCTTATGATATGTTAAAGCATGACTGTTCAATTTTAAGAAATATTAGATTACAGAAAATAAAAATATTTACTGCATTAGTAACATTCAAAATACTTGGATTGGGGAGAATCTAGATACAAGGAATTAGAAAGCTGTAAAAATACTTGTGTTCCAAAAGAATTGTGTGCATTTATTGTGACTTCATAATTTTTTGGAATAAGATTGGTGATTTTGGCCTTGTAGTATTTTTAGCTTTCTAGCAGAAATTCAGCAAATTAGAATTTAGTAGTTTCCTGCTGAATACAATGTGGAACTGGGATATATCCAGTATTTCATACGGTTGAGTAGCAATGGTGACAGAAATTTCAGGAGTTTGAAGCCACTTTTACCAACAGCTATTTGAAACCATCATGCTAATGGTAGAATACCTCAGGGGTCTTGTCCAAACCTCATTACTTTTCAGTCTTCCATTACTTACTGTTTTGATTGGTTTTACATTCTCTCCTGCCAAACAGAGTAGCAAGATAGGTTACTGTGGTAATGTCCTTTATTTTCTTTTCTGGAGTTTCTCCCTAGACACTGCAAACTGTACATATGGCTTTGTTATACACACACAGTGAAACGCTAATTTGTTTTGGTCAGTATAACGTTGCTTTGCTTTATTTTTCTCATTCCAGCATGGTTAATTTACCTTTACGTTAACATTTAAATTAATTTCTTAAAATAACAGACTAACATTGGTTTGATTATGTTGGCAGACATTGTAGTTATTGGTCAGTTCATTACTTGACTGAACTGCATTTAGTTATCTTCATCCTGTGCCAGTTCATCTCTAGCTGGGGTTGGCAAATTGTAGCTAGCTGGCTGTTTTTTGTAGTAAAGTTTATTGGCACACAGCCATGCTCATTTATTATTACGCATTGTCTATGGCAGGTTTCATGCTATGATGGCAGAGACTATAGGGTCCTTAAAGCCTAAAATATTTACCACTTGGTCATTTATAGAAAAAGTTTCCTGATACCTGCTCTGTAATATCAGCCTACACAATCCCTTGTTTCTTATCTTTCCAAACATAATGGAATACTATTGATAATTTTTAGTTTACGAGATTTGAAGACTCAGTAGTTATCAGTGGTAGTTATTAAGTACGGCTTTTTGCTTTTCTTTATATATGGCCTAGTAACAAGGGATATATTTTCCTCAAAGTTTTCTGAATTGGTAAATTTTTAAAAATTGTTGCAATATTACAAAATACATTAGTCTTTTACTAAAGAAGAGAGTCTTAGGGCGCCTGGGTGGCTCAATTGGTTAAGCCTTCTACCTTCTGCTCAGGTCATGCTCTCAGGGTCCTGGGATCGAGCTCCCGGACCCTGCGCATTGGGCTTCTTGCTCAGTGGGGAGTCTGCTTCTCCCTCTGCCCCCCTCACTTGTGCTCTCTCTCTCTCTCAAATAAATAAAATCTTTAAAAAAAGGAGAGAGTCTTGGCAAGTTAATTCAAGCTTCTAGTCAGTTTTTCTCAGCTTTTTGTAACCTGTATTTTTTATTAAACATTGTTTTATTACCACTTTAATATTATTTGAAATTTTAATAGAGGTCATAAAATTATATTTTAAAGTTGCAAATCCCTTTTCTAAAAACCACATACCTCCCCCATTCCATGATTGAGTAGTTAAGAAGCACTAACACACACAACCTGATTTTAATTTTTTAATGAACTGAAGTTTTTATTTTATTTTATTTTTTGTATTTAACAACCATTCAGAACAACCCAGTCCATTACTATTTCTTAAGAGTTTGTCTGTGATTATTTTTCTTGCCTTCTCATCTAAGTCCTAATGTTTTTTAGAGGAGCCATACCAACTACACAGAATGTGTCTAACAATGAAGAGTCTTTTCTGTTCTTACACTACAACTTTATTTCTGATGTTGGTATTCAGAAATAATTGATACATTTTTTTTTTTTACAATGCTGTTGTCTTGAGTTTTGCTTGTAGACACAGATTTATATGGTATGGAACCTAAGGTTTAATGGAAAGCGACCCTGGCTAAGGCACAAGAACTTGCTTTTTCTGGAAGAAGTACCTGATGTCATCTTGCTTTTTGATCATGTGTAGTTTTCCCATGAAGTCAGAGTGTGGAATATGTGAGCTGAATAACTCAGGGTGTTATTATTATTATGGCTGCCAATGCGATCATGTATAAGTAGGTTTCAAAAAATGTTTTTCTGAAATAGCAACTCCTTTAGATACAATTTTTAGAATGTGAATTATTAGAATAATTGCTGAGACATATTTTGAGAGAAGGGACAAGCCCTTAGTGAAACATATTGTAGTAGCCCCTAAAAATCTTCTTTAAGATTACTTATGGTGGAATCAGGACCATAAATGTATAATTGGAATAATTGGGAAAATAATGGGATAGTAGATTTATTGTCTATTCCTACGCTCATATATAGTTGGTGGACTTGGGGACTACATGTTTGTGAATTGTATCAACCTTCGTAGGTTAAGACAGGATTCCAGAGTGTGCTCTGATCTCAGTTTTGGACTCTTTCTATCCAGATGATGTTGGTTGATCTAGGTATACATCTCAAGAAAAATACAGGTCCAGAAACTGCATTTATTTCTCTTCTCTCTCATTATTTTGGTATGAAATACATTTATTACCATAGAGTTTTTGGGGAGTACAGCAATTACTACATTTATTACCATAGAGTTTTGGGGGAGTACAGCAATTACTAATTAATGCGTCTTTTGGGTCTTAGTCATTTTCTTCTATTTCTAATTCTCCTTAGAAGATTATTAACTTTTTGAAGGTGGCAGCCATATCTTAATCTGTATTATAATTCCTTTTGAACCTAACACGGGACCAATTAATAATATATAAGGTAAAAATAATTAACAAATAAGTAACATTCCTTCCAGTACGCAATATCAAAAATATCTAGAATGTAATGACTAGATACTCATTGGCCTAAACTGACGTACATGCAATTACAGTGTTAATATTATCTACTTTATTTTAGAAGTGAAAAATTTATTTTAGAAATTTAGATGACACTATATATATTGACTTAGCTTCCGAATGAGTTGTATCATTTATTGATTACATAAGGCAATGTGCTATACTTCACAAAATTTTCTTCAGCTTCTTACTGTGTATTCATAGTAATTTTTCATATTTATTTTTAAGATCATTTGACATAGTTTACTCAGATTACCTAATTATCTCTAAGAAGCCTCTGATGGTGATATTGATGATCTAATATACAACATATCCTGGGTCATTATTATTTCATTTAGTGGTTGTATATATAGACCAAGAGGGAATCTGAATATTGATTCAGGGAATGACTAGTAACAATGATTTATGAACAAAGGATCCAGTGCAGTGAACCAAACATAAGGTTGAATCTGATGAGCAACCTTGGATTTTTTCTTTTCTGTTTGCCTGAACAATGAATGATTAGTCCATAATATTATAGATATTAGTGTGAAAACATTCTTTCCAGGACTGTTAAGATTCATTGTTAATTATAATTGGAGGAAATACTTAAGTTTGTTTGACTTGTAAGCAACTTCTCAGGTATTTTGGCTGATAAGATTTATTAGTTTGAATAATTTGTTAATTTAGATAGCACTATCAATGAATGAAATTAAGATAGCTTGACTGGAAATAATAAAAATTAAGTTAACATTTAGCTATCAGTACCTAAGGGATGTTAGTTTTACAAATGTAAACATTTTAAAAATCAACTCATTATTCTTTTGGTATTTTGTCATTTTCACAATCCCAAAATGCCTTTGTTTTACTTCCATTTTTTATTCTAAAGGGAAAGATGATAAAACATAAAGTAAGTTTATCTGAACTACTTAATTAGTGGCAATAGTGGTTTTAGAACATGGGTTTATAACCCAGCAGTGGTATTTACTTACTGTCCTTGAATAGGTTATGTACTCTCATTTTAAGGCAAAATGGAAATAATAATATATATTTCTTCAAGTTGTGAAGATTTCATGAAGTTCCATGAATAAACTATTTAGACCTTACAATGGACCAGGCAATTATAGCTTTTTATTAGGAAGGGTTATTTTTGAGCTGGAATGTAATCTCCCAAGGGTAAGAAGTTTTGTCACTTTTGTTCCTCAGTACCCACCACATAATAGATGTTCAGTAAATATTTGTTGAGTGAATAATGTAGTGACTAGCAGAAAGAATGGCTTTGTAATTAGCCTTGATTAGAATTCAAGCTCTGCTACTTGATAGCTGAATAACTTCAATCGAGTTATTTTTCCTCTCTGAGGCTCAGATTTCTGACCTTTATAATATTGACCTCATGAAGAATTAGTGATGTATGTCTTCAACAGTGTTTCACCCATAATAGGCACTCAGGAAATAATTTTTGGCTATAGTGCCCATAATTTACATTTAACTAAAAGAATTGCATAAGAATTCTAGACTATTAGAAAGTGATGAGGAAATAGAATGTCTTAAAGTTGAAGAGGACTACCATTTAAAAATACCTTCCCCTTTCCCCCAAGTGGGGAAAACACTAACTTCTTATATTGTAGGTGGAGTATAATTTAACAATAAATATAAAATATTTTAAACAAACAGATTTACGATTTTTTTTTTGGTAGAAAAGTTGAGGAAGCCATCAACTTTTTTATGATATGTAAGGTAGTATTTTGAACTGGGCATGTAACTTTTTTTTTTCTTTTGAGACTTAATTTGCAAGTTTATGTTCAGTCATAAAATGTCCCCTACATTGGTTTGAAAATGACAGCAATTTGTTTTTATTATTTCAACTGGAAGGATTTTAATGAAGAGAATGGCAGACTGCCCTGCACTGTTCCTCCCATGTCCACAGCTACAAGCCTCTTTTGCATGCTCAGCATGGCTGGTAGATGTTATAGCGGATTGCTGGTGTAATTTCCTAGGAGCATTCCTGAACTCTTCTCCTTTCTGCTCTAAGACCTCTCCTAGAAGAATTTATTCCCTCACAGTGCAGAAGTTTCAGTAAAGGGTAAGACCAGTAATGAATGTTAAGGGGACTTTGGCATAAATAGTTTAATTAAAGTACTCTGGACTTGATACCAGTGTCCACAGAAATGAAACGGAGAGAGAGGGTGGCGACTGGTGGTTGGCCACGTGGTTTTAAAATCTCTGTCAGCATTCCCAGCCCCAAACTATCTTTGTGAAAGGAAAAAAAATAAACTGAAACACAAAAGAATGTTGAATGTCTGGAGCTAAAATAAGCTCACTGATTAGCGATAGCAAGGGTTTACTTAGACAACTTACTGAAAGAAAACTCCCAAGGGTGTCAGTGTTTTCTCCGATGTTAACAAGAAGGGGGAATTCTGGCCTGTCTGGCCCACACATAAGATATTTCTGGAAAGTGAACACCCCGAATGAGATTTAGATTGAAATGAAACTAATTTATTTTTCATTTTCTAAGACTTTGCATGGGGGCCTAATGGGGTTAGTATTACCCTTTTTTGTTGTTTTGTTTGTATGGGCAAAATGTAGAAGAGCAGTTCTCTTTTGCTAGTAAGTCCCATTTCATAATTATTATAATTTTATAGTGCAAATAAGATTAGAAAGACTGATTTTGTAGAAATAGCTTCTTTGGCTTTCATTTAGCGCTGACATACATTTAGTGCGTAGAATGAAGCATTAATGTTTCCTTTTGCACAGCTTTAGTGTATAATAACAAGGATGGGTGACTTTGGTAGGTCTCATACTTAGATGGTGCTTTTCTTTCACTCTTCTCATGCTTTTAGTTGTTTTGGGTTTATCATCCAGTGGTCTTAGTACCTCAGAGTCCGTAAGTAGAAATCAAAGACAAAGCTTTGGATATGAATCTTTATGTTGGCTTTACTCCTAATAGAATATCAACCTTAGTTAACCAGTTTTAGAAAACTTTATCTTTTCCTCTTATTAATTTGAAGCATGATCTAGTCTACCTCTTTCATTGATACTTACAAACAAACAGGTTTTATTTTTTTCTATTTTTGCTGAACAGGCACATGTTTCCGATTTTATTAAGAAAGGAACCTTGACTTAGCATTAAGAGGAGTTTGATCTGTGCACTGTGCCTTTATAATCACAGTTTTTTCCTCACCAAAGTTCTTGGAAAGAGGTTTTCCAAAAATCTAAGGACAAACTGGTTATTAATATGGAGAATTACTTAATCTTTTCTGTTCATTGAAAGGAAATTTAATGGCTTTTTTTCTGATTTTGTTCTTTGTTTTTGTTTTGCATTATAAGAAGCTTTTGCTGAGCTTCATTTTGCAGGTAAAGAGTTTGGAGGAGTCTGTTAGCTAGCTACATTTATGCCTGTGAGTGTCCTTTGGCTCCACTCTGATTAGGAGCAATGTTTTCCTAAGATTAGTTTCACCATGTTTGATTATTTATTCATTCTGTTTTTAACTGATTGTGGTTTGTTAAGTGTTTCAATTTTCATTGACTTTTTTTTAAATGGAAGGTTGTTCTTAATTTGGATCACAACAATAAAATCTTTTGACTTAGTTTTCAAAATTGTATTTAAAGCTTGAGTTTTTGTAAATAATTTTATTTGATGTGAAGATGATTGGATATAGATTGTAGGATGAGAAAAATAAATTTGATATTCTTTTTACTTATTGCACAGATGGACGTAAGCTTTATTTGCATGAAGAAAACCATGATTTTATTACATTCCAGAACCTGTTTCCATTTGTTAGAAATAATCGTCTAGATTAAGTCTCATAATTGACTACAGTGTAATTTTAAAATTGTGTTTCACATTCTCAAACCTTAAAATTGTGTTTCACATTAAAATCCTTAAGAACACACTTACATTTTAGTATAGTTGAAATCAGTTCATGAAATATCTGTCCTTGCCAACGACCACAAAAGAGGTCTTGGTTGCGCGGTTTCCTCCTCGTTTTCCCCTTACTAACAGAGGTTTTCCTATCTTGGCCGCTGTTTCCTACAAAGCAGTCATCAGTCTCTGATTTCTTCCTTCCCTTTCTTCCCACAAACAAGGACTCTTTCAAATAGCAGATGACTGAAGACAGACTGATCTTGGATCACTTTAAGAAAGTAGAAATGTGTTCAAGAGTTGTGTGCATGTAGGCAGGCAGCCTGTATGCATGTCATTGAAATGAAAATACTCATTACAAGCAGAACTTGGGCAGTCAGAATTCTCTGATCAAATCAGGAGCGTTCCAGAGGCTGACTTAATTTTACGTGTACTAATTAATGTGTCATGTCCACACATTAAAATTATTCTGACTGCTTGATTGGATCATTGAACAATATGGAGGATATAAGAAGTTGTTTCTTGATTAGCCTTTCCAATATGACAGGTCATGAAATTATCTGACTTCTCTTTTTTTTTCTCTCTCTCTTTCTATTTTTTTTATCATCTGCATTTTATTTATTTTTTATTTAAATTCAGTCAGCCAATGTATAGTACATCATTAGTTTTTGATATAATGTTCAGTGATTCATTACTTGCATATAACACCCAGTGCTCATCATATCATGTGCCCTCCTTAATACCCATCACTGAGTTACCCCAGCCCTCCACCCACCTCCTTCTGCAACCCTCAGTTTGTTTCCCAGAGTCAAGAGTCTCATATGGTTTGTCTCCCTCTCTGATCTTTTCCCATTCAGTTTTCCCTCCCTTCCCTTAATGTCCTCTGTGCTATTCCCTATGTTCCACATATGAGTGAAACCGTATGATAATTGTCTTTCTCTGATTGACTTATTTCACTTAGCATAATACCCCTCCAGTTCCATCCATGTCGACGCAAATGGTAGATATTCATCCTTTCTGATGGCTGAGTAATATTATTAGATGTTCCACGGCAGCATGTATGGACCATGCTGGTTCCATGGTTCCATGTACCCTAGAGTGAATCTTTGCTTACTTCCCTATCATTTCCTTAGGCTAGATTTCTAGAGGTAGCTCAAGGAAGACACACATATTTAAACCTCTTATTACATATCAACAGATTGTTTTCCAGGAAGATTCAACCTGTTTAGCTCTTGCTCTGAGCGAAGGATAATTTCCTTTTTACCTTTGCTGATGGAACTCTCCAACTCTGGCCAGAGTTCCATATTATCTTGAGAAAATATTTGCCAATTTGATGAGTTAATAAAATATATTTTGATTAGCATTTGTTTGATTAGTAGTGGGATTATTTTTTAATGTATTTATTCTTATTCTTTTGTGAATGCTTTATATAAAATAGCTTGCAGTTTTAAGGCAGGTACTTTGCCACTGCAGTTGTAAACTGCAGGTTTATTTGGGTTTTGTCTTTTGAACAGTCTTTGGGAGTTCAGTGTGAAAAAAGAATAGAAGCCAATTCTACAAGGTTGTGTGCCATGTTTCCCCATCAGATTAATTTTTGATATATCATTCTTTTTATATTTTTGGCATTCATTAGAGGAAGTTTGTTCTTTCCTTTGTTTTTGTCGTATTTCTTTAGGCATATCATCTGAAGTGTTCTTAGAACTGGGTCGTACCATTTCTGACCCCCTTTATCATGATACCTAAATGTCTTCAGTAGTTTCAAAGAGAGCTAAAAAAATTGGGTGTTCTGGGTCATGGAGGGATGTATAGAGAAGCAGTTTTATCCTGAAACTATAGGCTTGATAAAACAAACTGCTTATTACGGAAATATCTTGCTAGTTTCATCTGTGATTTTGTGGATCTTTATATTTAAACACTAGATAATAGCTTCAGATTAATTTTTTTACATTCTTTTTGGCGTGGTTGTCAGTGAAACAAGACAGTGACTTTGTAGGGTGGTAAGTGTTCCAAACTATTTAGAATCTGACTGCTTTTCCACTGAAGTTAAAGCATCGTGAACTAATAATAGAATATAGTGAACTGATAATAGAATATAGTAAACTGCTAATAGAATCATATATGATACATGAAGCATGCAGCAAATGCAGAGTAGCTTAGATAATGTGAAAGAGAGAACTTCAGAGTTATCTAAGGAAAAGTTTTCTAAATTTTCTTTATGCTTTCATGACAGCATCTAAATTATATAAGAGTTCCTTCTTTATAGGTACAACTTCAGAATGAGGGCTATTCCCCCCCCACACCCCCACTTTAAGAACTCTACCTGCAGCAGTTTAAGGGTAGATTGAGAGAACTTGGTAAGAGTATTATTTAGAAGAAAATTACAGGAAGTTAATATGAAGAAACTGTTAAGATATCCCTTTAAAGGAAAATTTTGTAGTTTTTCTACCCTCAAGGCTAGACCAGGAGGCTGGATGTATTTGAGAACTGTCTGTATTTTATGTGTATTGTAAGGCTAGTATTTACTCTGATTCCTCATGTTAACCTAGGAAGTGAAACACTTCAGTAGAACCTAGCAAATAACCTGGTCTTATGTCCTAGGAACTGAGAAATTCTGATTAAGTCATGCTCCTGAAGTTTTTGTATCCTCTCCAGTTGAAGAACCGGATTCTTAAGGGCTAGTCAGAATTAAAGTTGGTTCCAGGTTTTATATTCTTTACCCATCTCCCAGTTTTTAGAAAAATAGTGTTACAACCTTGGAGATACAATCATCATGGTCTTGGGGTTTTTATTTGGGTCTAGTGGATGGACCAACCCGCTCAAGAATATAGGTTTAATCTTACTAAGTTATACTTTGCTGTAAAAAAAAAAACCCAATATGTGAAAATCTAAAACTTTAAAATGAAATAGTTAAGAGACCCTTTATTAAACTGCTCCCTCTATGAATAACTATAGCAATTTGATATGTAGTGTTTAGGAATGTGGTGTTTTTGGAATGCCATTATTATATAAATGTACATTATTATATTAAAGTAAACCCATGTGTTAAAAATTGTACATCCTTGTATAGAAAAATAAACTGCTTAATTATATCTCTAATCTGTCTTGCAAGATAACAGGATAAAATAGTAGATAATATTGCTTTTACCATCACTAGAAACAAACAAAAAAAGTATATGTATTTATAAAATTTTTTAGAGGCAATATATACTAAAGCTAGTAATTTGATAAAAAGACTGATATGTGGCATAGAGAGACAGATGTATTGTTCTAGGATGACTTCCTAAGCTTTTCAAAGAAAAAAATCATTAGGGATTTATATAGCTGTTCTACAAATTCATATGTATGGTTAACTATAAATGTTTTTTGAGCTTTGATCGTTTTCTTTATATTCTTTTAAGGCTCAGATATCCAGTATGTAGAAGCAGCTCCCATATTGGATATAGAATCAAAATATATACCATTTATTTTTTTTTATATTTAGGAGATAGAGGGAGGCAGGGAGGGAGAGAGACACTTGTTATTATTTTTGCATTTTTTTGTGACATAACAGAACCATAAGAGTAAATGATGGATTTGTTTGTTTTTCAGATATGAGGATCAATGATGCAGACTGCTGGGTTCGATGAAGCTGGGCATTTATAACTAGATTCATTAAGGAATACAAAGAAAATATTTAAAGGAATCAATAATGGTGTCTTCTGGTTGCAGAATGCGAAGTCTGTGGTTTGTCATTATAATCAGCTTCTTACCGAATACAGAAGGTAAGATGCAATTTAAATTTTATTTTTCAAATCTGGGTGAACTTAGTTTAAACTATGCAATCTTCTCTATGTAGAAGTGGCTAGAATGAGTTTTATTTTAAAAAGTAGCTCTTAAAAAGATTTCCCGAATGTCAAATTCTTTTTTTGGTGGCTGAATTTATTTTCATTACAACACAGCTATAGTATGGAAGAAAGTGCTAGAAGTCTGAATTTATTTTTCACATAAATTTGTAAAATATTATTGTTAATAATCCTGAGAGAAGTAAATGAAATCTTTGCTTTGGTATATATTTTACACTTATCGACTAAATTTATTCCAGTAAAATTGAAAGTATTTCATGTCAATTTTTTTACTTCATCTTTAGTTTGTTTGCTTAAGTGGAGTCATAGTTTGGTTCTAAAACTCCTAAATAAAGTTTTTTCATATCTTCTGGAAATGTTGGTTTTTTTTTTTGGTAGTGCTTCCTTTTGAATGTTATTTATCTCTTTTGGAAGATGGACCTGACTTTTAAAGAAGTAAATACACTTTTGAGGCTTAATGAAATAATCGGAACCATCATTTACTAATTATTGTATGGATTTCTTGGTATCTGTTATTTCTTTAATCTTACGTATTATTTCCATGTGAAAATAACACCCTTTCAAGTGCTTTTTATAGAGCAGGTCAGAAGTTAATATGGAGCTAAGATATGTTAATTTTATAGCTACTTGATAATGGTAGTTAGTATTCAGCGTGAAACTATATTAATCTTGTAAAATCTGTGAAGAATACAAAAATCTCTGAGAAATGCATGGATTTTATTTGTCCCAATTAAATATTCTTGAAGAAAATATTTTAGAATTTTTAAATTGGTTTTATATGTATTTTTAAGTGATCCCATTTAAACCTATTAATAAAATGATAGGTGGAGGGGAAAGGCAGCTGTCAACTAATAGAAGTTTATTATTCCAGCATCTTTGTAATAAGCTTCAGTGTTAACATTTTAATTTTACTGAATTTCATTTGAATTGCTATTCCAAAATCATATTTCATCATTTTCTTCTTGCCTCCCCAGCCCCCTACTTTCAATATATTGACATAACTTGATAATATAATTCAAACAAATGACAAATTTAGAAATATTTTAAAATAAGAAATTCTGTATTCAGAAAGTAAATAATCTTCACTTGGATTTAATTCAAGCTTGAAATTACAAATGGGTTAATATTCTATCTTTAGAAGATACTGCTCTTTGCATCAGAATTGAGAGATACATTAAATCTAACAGTAAAATGTAATATGTCTGAATGAATAGTACCATAATGATAAACAACAAGCAGAAACTGAGTTTAAGAATATGAATCTCTGGCTTGGATTGTTATGAAAATCTTGTGTATAGTCCATAATTTTGCATCTGTTTTTTTTTAGGAGGGGGAAACTAACTGAATTCCTGCTGTTATGTTTGAATGTTTTTATACATTTAAAAAAGATTCCAGGTGTGGACCAATGGCTCATTAGTCCACATAATGAAAAAATTTCCAATCAAGATAGAGACTACTTTGCTGGCACAGTAACTTAACTCAGCGGGGGGGGCTAGCAAACAGAGACTTTTTCATGAGATACTGCAGTTTTATTTCTAGTGTCACCTATCAGGTCAGGATTCATATCTGCCGTTAAGAGAAATTTCATTTTTGGCGCATCAGGCCAGGGGGTGTTGCTTTTGAAGCAGTTCCCTCCTACGGGTAAAAAGAACCTAGGAGGAATCACATTGCTCTCTGTGAGAGTAGTCACAGTTCATGCAAACTGTTAGAATACTGATCCAGCTCACATGGTTTTGTCTTAGAAAAGTTTTACAAGACATGATAGTCCTTTATTGCCAGAAAGCATATAATGTTCTGTGAACACCTGTAGAGAAAACCAATCAAAGTTAGGTATGAGAACACAGGAAAGGAGTTATAAATTCAACCATTCAGCCGTTAAGTTTCTTCAGAGCCCCTACATGGTGATTACCTTTTCAAATCTTAGAGAGATGAGCACTTTTTGTATTAGTGTCTGGATTCTTATAGGTATAATTTAGATAAAGTTTCCTAGGTAGGTTTTTCCTTTCTCATTTATTGAGTGATGAAATTGAGCCAGGTGCTTAGGATTCTGAAATGCATAAGGCACAGTTCCTGTTCTTGAGGAGCTCATGGTCTTGTGCAGGGTCAGAAACCGCAGGTACCTGCTGGGGCCAAGCAGGCCAAGTAACTTTAGTGCAGCAGGCCAGTGAAGATCTGCAGTAGGCAGGGAAAGGCTTGCCAGAGGACCCATGATTGCCACACCAGCATTTAGCCTCGTTTTGCCAGCCTTCTCACTTTTCAGTAGAAATCAAATGTGGATTTTAAGTAATAGTAGCTAATTAAGATCAAAACAAAACGGAACAAGCCTGCGTATTATATTCAGTGATTGACTTCCCTTTTTCAGAGCTTTTATTTTTCCTCCTCTTTACATTAGTGTTTCACTTTAGTATATTATTATAAAGGCCAAACATAATTTTGGATTTATTTTATATCTATACACATGAGAGGTAAATTTCCACATTTGCAAGGACTTACTTGTTTTATGCTCAGAGGAACGTTATAAATATGTCATGTTTTGTGTACACAGTAAAGAGCAAACTACTGAACATTTTTTTAAGTTTTTACCACAGTAAAATCTAATTATATAAAGGTTTAATTGTTAGAATTAGCTTCTTTCCCTTTATCTCTAACTCTGTCAACTCATATTGAACAATCAAATCTCACCCCTTAAATTTACTTGTTTTTGCAAAATAAGAACAATGTTTTATTTATTCTTAGAGTCTCTTTTCCCCTGTGTATTTTTAAAAATTGCTTTTGGAATTTCCAAATAAAAAATGATTATGGAAGATCAGACTTTCAAAATATTTTGTAAGTTTTTCTTAGAATTGATTTTACTCCTACAGAACTAATCTCAAACCCTTCCAAAATCAGTTTTGTTGAGAAACTGGTGTGCTTTGATTCTTTTGGCCAGTTTTTATAAGCAGAGTAACCACTGTGGCATCATGTATCAGTAAGTAGGAAAGTAAATTGAGTTTTTGTGTCCTGGAGAATTAAATTATGCTATATAATGGAGCCCTGGCAATCATAAGTCAGACATGTGAAGGCTTGCTCAAGTGACAAGTTACAAATAATAGCAGTTCTTCAACAAAGTCGGTTTTAAAATGTGTTTCAGGTTGAATTCTTTATGCAGTGAGTATTTAATTAGATTTCAGTAGTCAAAATTTTAGTTAATTAGTGCAAATTATGTTGTTGTTTATCCTTATTTTTAAAAAAATGTTATACCCGTATAAATGCCAGCTATGCAAGATACAACTTTACCTATCAATTTTACATACATCAAGAAATTTTAAGAATACCGCTGTAGAAATAGGGTCTTGCCAGTTTTAAATGTACTTTTAAATTCTCTAAGCATATTTTACAATGACTTTTGTATTAATGATATCTTACTAAAAAATGATGTTTGGCTATAGGGTCTTTTTGCTAATTGAGTGGCAGAAAAAAGTAGATCTAGGGTTAAATATGAATTAAAAAAACTGTTTTAGGCATATAAATATTTCCTTCAGACTGGTCCATAATTTGGAAGGAGTAGTAGCTTTTCATCCAAGGTTAAACTTAAGAAGGATTAAAGTAATTCAGGCCTGTATTCATTCTTTCTTTTATTTACATACACATATAAGAAAATGTATAAAATTTATATTCATAAACACACTATGTCAGCATCACAAGGGCAACAATTGTTTTTGTTTCTTCAGTTCATCAGTGTGTCTAAGTGCCTAGAACAATGCCTGGCTTATAATAAGTACTCATTTTATATCCATCACATAAGTAACTGAAATCTTTGAGAGGATAATGAACAGTTGTAATAACAGGGTGGTAAGTGCCATGATGATGATATTCAGAGAAGCATTGGGATGAAGGGTAGGGGTGGGTAGATGTATGTCAGGAAAGGCTTCCAGCTGAAATGATCATGATGCTTGAGCTGACTCAGTATGAGTTGAATAAACTATGAAAGGCAGTGGTGAGCATGGTGGTGGAGATAAAAAAATCAATGGAGAACAGCATGATGTGAAATAAAGTGCTGTAGTGGTTCTTAAGAGCACCAGAATTACCTAGAAGTCTGGGATGGGGCCTGAGCGTTGCATTTCTGACAGATTTGGGGGATGATGTGGATGTCCCTCAGCATCACACTTAACCATTGTAGTATTGTATATGAGGGGGTGGTTGAGGTGAGGTGTAGAGATGAGTGGATATGGATATAAAGTAACTTTTTTGAAAGTGTTCTTGAAAAGAAATTACGATTTAATTCACTGTGATCCAGGAATAGTAACCAGTTGATTACTAGGAGTTACTATCTATATCTTTTCATATGGCTTTTTATTCCTCTGATCAGGCTTCTTGGTCATAATTTTAGGCTCTAAAAAGGGATTTTTCCCCCCTCTTTCTCGACAGTGTACTGAGAAGGAAAAAAAATGGAAAACTTGGCTCCAGATTGTAAAAAACAGGACATATTTTCTGTAAAGAGTAAATGTTACATTTTCAGAGCTCCTAAACCCTTGCTTCAGTTTGTCTCTTCATTGTGATAACCTTGTTCTTTTTCTTGTTGGGAATAACTACATGGCCGTTGCTATGAAAATGCTGAATTGACTTACTGTAGGGACTTGAGATTTCCCAGTCTTGCAAAATGGACTACTTTTGTTCATTTCAGTATATTTTTGATTAGTTGAAAGCTAGGAAGTAAATTTTTAGCAAGGTTTGTGGAGATTTGGCCATATGACTCCTATTAAACTTAATGGGAGTCACAACTCCCATTAAATTAATAGGAATCGTACAGCATATCTGTGTTGGCTGCATAGCAAATGTAACCTTACTTTTTAAATTCACAAATTATGTAAATTAACATTGGTTTAAAACAACGCATTTTTTTAAATAATGATTTTTACACATTTAGTGCAGATCAGTGTGATTTGACTCCTTGAGAAAGTACCCAACTATATTGCTCTTAGGATACTTTATTGTATTATATGAGTGTAATGTAATTTGATTGCAGTAGCTTTCCTCTGCATAGGTAGTGATGTAATTCAGTTTTAAAAATATAAATATTAATGCCATTTACAAATTATATAATGTTGCGTCTTGTAAAAACCAAATGTGTTACCGTGTTACTATCAGGATTTAAGAATAAGGTTTATTTGTTCAGAATATGACTCAAAATTGAAAAAAATAAGACTAAACTTACTAGGAGACACTAGCATCTTTTAAAAAGTCAGTTTATTATTATTATTTTTTTAAAGATTTTATTTATTTATTTGACAGAGAGACAGCGAGAGAGGGAACACAAGCAGGGGGAGTGGGAGAGGGAGAAACAGGCTTCCCGCGGAGCAGGGAGCCCGATGTGCGGCTTGATCCCAGGACCCTGGGATCATGACCTGAGCCGAAGGCATAAACTTAACCACTGAGCCACCCAGGCGCCCCTAAAAAGTTAGTTTAGAATATACATTTGTCATCTCATGTACCAATATTCAGTGTCAAAATATGCCATATTTCATATATTGAAGATTAAATTCCAGTGCTTGATTTCCCACTTTCTTCCCACTCTCTACCTTATTCCATGCTCTTTTGTTCTTTTCCAGTGTTAGAAAAGGTTTATCCACAGTCTATGTTGATTCACAGGTAGGTCTGTTGCTGGTGGAAAAGTGTTATAAATCAGTGTGTCACACACAACAGCCACCCAGCGGACCTCAATAACATTGTACTGCTTGGCTGTTCAGTTTTTACAAGCCTCCGTTTTCTGACAGAAAAGACTGCGTCACATGCTAAATAAATAAATCTGTTGTTATGAAATAATACTTTGCGAAAAGTAAAGAGATTATGAACTTGTCCATATAAGAGTAAATATTTGAAGTATTGATTTTACATCCATATTAGGAATTTATCACAGTTGTTATATTTTTTGAAAGAACAGTGTTATTAAAGGTAGCTTAATTAAAAGCATAGGAAGCATGTAAATCATCTTAATTTTGCCAAACAGTAATTGTGTTCATTACTCCTTACTGAGTAATTTCAGTTTTGATGAATCTTTTGCTTCATTTTTTGAATTAATACACCTTTTCACTTTTTTATATGTTATATACTTAGGTTGTGGTATTAGAGAACATGATAGTACAAATGATTGAGCACTTCTGAGTATTAATGTAGAACTGATATGTCTCCAAGAACCGATTTATCTGCCGCATTACTAAGGGAGTGTTTTCCTGAAACATATGCTTGGTACCCTATGGTACTCTTTATTTTCTTTTCACCTCCTGCATGACAGAGAATGACATATGACAGCCGTGCAGTCTACATGTATTAGACATCAATGTGGATTAGTGAATATCTCATGACATCTTTCAACCCTATTCTTGAACTCCTTTTGTCAACTTGACAGAAGTGATTCCAGGAGAATACCTAGTGCCGGCCCTGGGATCTCTTGGCTAAAATGTAAGGCTGAGAAGGGAATTCCGTATCAGAGCTTCAGGAAGCACAAACAACATTTATAATCCTCCTTATCAGCATGGGACTCTACTGGGTTTGACTTTTATGTCTGCCATTATTCTTGCTTGGAGGGCTTTTTTTTTTTTTTTTTTTTCCATAGAAGTACTTTTCCCCCCTTCTGATTTTGAATGTAGTACCTTCTCATGAGAAAAGATAAAAAATTAGGAAGTTGAAATAAGCATTTAAAACTGTTCATAATTGTAGGACCTTGATATAACCACCGCACGTTTCTTTTTCTTTTCCCAACATACCTGATTTTTTTTTTAAAGATCTTATTTATTTATTTGAGGGAAAGCACGTGAGAGAGAGAGAGAGAGAGAGAGAGAATGAGCTGGGGGAGGGGCAGAGGGAGAGGGAGAAGCAGGCTCCCGGTTGAGCAGGGAGTCCGATGTGGCGATTGATCCGAGAACCCTGGGATCATGATCTCAGCCCAAGGCAGATGGCTTAATCAATTGAGCCACCCAGGTGCCTTACCAACATGCTTGATATTATGGATAAAACAAAATTATGATGTGTGAAACAAAATTAGGTTCTTCATTTCCATATACTTTTATATTCTGATTTTTCATTTATATTATCATAACTTGTATTACCATGTCATTATATATTTAGATAATGGATTTTAACACCTGCATGGTAATTTATCATTTATATGTCAAAAATGATATAATCCCCTGTCTGTACTCTTTGGCCATTTGAACTTAATTTCTTTCAAGTATAAGTAAAATAAATATCTAAGTAAATCTTTTCCTTCATACTGGTTATTTCTTGAGACTGGAATTCTAAAATTCTGATCGCATGTGGACATCTTCCAAACTGGTTTTCTGAATGATAATACCACTGTTCATTTTGATTTCCAGTATGTGGAAGTATCAATCTTACATACTTTATCAGCATTGATTTTAAATTTTTAGAAGAATTGACACTTTGATATGAGAAAAAGGGTATCTGTAAGTTAAATTTATAATTTGGGGCTAATTGTGAGGAAAAAATTAGTTTTCGTGGATTTATTTATTGGCTAGTTGTAATTTTGATGTGAATTTTTTTGTGCACTACCTTTGTCAACTTTTCTGTTTAGCTTTTCTTATTTTTAAGCTCTTTGCTAATATCGTTTTGTCATTTTTATTGTGAAAAACATAATGTGTTTGCCTTATAATTCATTTCATTCTGCTTAATTTTTTAATGAAAATTTCAAATAGGAGAAATTTATAAAATAACAATCACAGATTTAACAATTATCAACATTTTACTTCATTTGCTTTTATCTTTTTCTTCTTTTCTTACTTTTTAATATATTGCTATTTTCTTTTGTGAGATCTTCCATTATTTTTATCTTAAAAGTCCGTATCTTGAGATTGGTTAAATATTTATTCATTTGCATTTCCCTGTAACTCTTAAATGTTTTTATTTAATTTTTTAATCCATTAGGAGTTAACTTTGTTATTAGGTAAGAGCTCTAAACTCTCAGTCAATTAATTTAAAATGAAGTGAACTAATATTAAATCTTTGGTGTGGGGCGCCTGGGTGGCTCAGTCGTTAAGCATCTGCCCTCGGCTCAGGTCATGATCCCAGGGTCCTGGGATCGAGTCCCACATCGGGCTCCCTGCTCTGCGGAAAGCCTGTTTCTCCCTCTCCCACTCCCCCTGCTTGTGTTCCTGCTCTCGCTATGTCTCTCTCTGTCAAAAAAATAAATAAAATCTTTAAAAAAAAAAAAAAAATCTTTGGTGTGAATCAGATTTTAACTAACAAAAGTAGATAAAATTGGGACATTACCCATATAAAAAAAGGATAATGGACAATAAGAAAAAGAACACAACTTTATCTATACAGATTGAATTATGGATGAAATGTAACTGTTCTGATTCCAGTAATAGTGCTCTTCTCTGCTTAGATTTTTTTTTTTTTTTTTTTTGGTGTCTAGTCTGTTTAATAAATTTTATTTTAAGAGAGAATTTCTTGTGAGAGCGAGCGAGAAGAATGAGTACAAAGCATGACAAGAGTAATTAAAATACCTCATAGTAAAAATAGCATTTTAGGAATTCTGGAGTGTCAAGAAACACAAGAAATTTTCTGGGAAAAAAATAAAGGAATTCAGAGATAGCAGAGTTTTGTTTGGCATAGGGATGTAATCTAAGAGATTAAGTAAAATTCTCATTCATTTTGTCGGTTATTTGTAGAATGCTTCTTACTACTGTTTTACTATTTCTTTGGGGGGGTGTGTGTGTGTGTGTGTGTTAATCATTAGTTCTTTCTCCCCTTCTTTATTTTTTCTTTGTGGTATTAGAATCTAAACCATGTGGTAGACATAACAAATATTCAGGTTTTGATTAGAGGCAATATATTTATGAGTCATGGACTTCATAACTTAGTCAAACACAATAGAAAGTATGACTGGGGTTGTTGCTGGGGGGTAGTAGGGAGAGAGCTGTCTGGGATTTTAAGAGAACCACTTTTACATGGCAGAATGCTGTGGGGAGGTGGTGGCGGCAGGGGATTCAATAAGTAAAGTAAAGGAGACAGGTGGTATTTCAGTATACTCCATTGTTTAAGGAAAGTACTTTTTATAATTTTCTTTTTTAGTTGTTTTTAGTAGATAGGTTGGGTACCTGAATTTTTTTCCAGGCAGAAAAGAAATGGGATCCAGTTCAAGGACAGGAAGGCTTTTTATCTAGGAAAGGAGAATGTGTATTAGGATCCAGGGAGAGGAAAAGTAGGGAAGAGATGTGTTCTGGAGAAGAAGAAATTTAAGGCAGACATGCTGGATGCTTTTAATCTTCCTGTTTATCTAGAACAATGCCCCTCAAAATTTAATGCACACATAAATCACTTGGGGATCTTGTTAAAATGTAGATTCTGACTCAGTAATCTGGGATGGGTCTCGAGAGTCTGCATTTCTAATAAGCTCCCAGGTAATGCTGAGGTTTCTGGTCTGTGAGAAGACATCTGTATCCGGGAGTTTTGGTTATTAAAATGTTTGTCTAGAAAATCAGATTTTGCATGACAGTGATTTCTACCAGGGCAAATCAAGGTTTGTTTCTAACCTTAACAGCATAGGTGGAATACAGAAAAAATATCACTTTCAGTTTTGTAATTTCTTTTATTTAAAAAGGGACTAAACTATCTTGAAACGTTACTGAACATTTTTATATTTTGTTACACTTGTGATCCAATTTTATATGCTTTCTGTTGACCTTTTATCTCATGATTTGTTTTAAAGATCCCTCAGTAACAATGCAGCCTGACCCTTTCTCCCTAATACTGCCTTCTAGTCCCCATTGATCTGTCCTACTTTCATTCTGTGCTATGTGGAAACATTATTTTTAAGTATTTTACTACAAATGTGTTTATTACTTAAAGTAACATTATAAAATCATGTAATGCAGGCCATATATTTTCTTAACCTATTTGGAAAAAGTTTATATTTTACTAATTTTTCAAAGTCCATGAATTTAAAAAGAAACTAAGAATTGTTGCCATTTCCCCTTCAATATTAACACTCTGACATGTTAGCCCCGTAAGAGAGTAGAGGATAGACGTACTGGAATATAAACTGGTATTCAAAAACAACTTAAAGATATTTTATCTGCTTATGGTTAATTAATGATTTTTCTACTTTGCAGTATTATACATAATCAAAGATTTTATTCATTTTTAGTAGTGGACATAATCTCCTTCTGCTTTTCCTGTCAGAGAGAAAGATAGATTACTGAGATTTACTTCAAATTTATGATAATACAAATCACAAATTACATTTATTTCTTCATGAAGTTTATTAGCTTCTTCAGCTTTTTAAAGCCATCTGAAAAGTAACTAAATAGCAGATTTTAAACAGAGAGTTTTACATAGTTATCTTAGGGGTCAAAATACTTTCGTTTTTATTTTTTGGTAGAATTGAAGAATTATAGACTTAATATCACAAATTGAGATTAGTAGTTACAGAAGTTTTCAATTAATAGATGAAGAAACTAAGAAAGGTTTGCAGAGCTCACCCCTCTGCCAAGCTCTACTTATTGCCAGTCCGTTTTTCTTTCTGAGAACTTGATGCCTAGCCTCAGGTCACTGGTGTATTTTCCTACCTCATGAGGCTGTCAGATATACTGTATATTAGATATACAGATATATAGAATATTTAAGATATACTTTAAAATATATTGTATAACATTTTTTAACTTAATGTCTGTGATTAAAAAAAAAATCTTTTATTTCAGTTTTTTTTAAACATTACCATTGCAGATTAAAAACAGTATTAGCTAACTCTGCAAGTTTCAAGTGATCTTGAGAAGTTTACAGCCCCAGGTGTATATTTTTTTTTAAAAATCAGTTTCTCTTTGGAAGTACAAACTGTTGCTAAGAATGATTTACTGCCACAACACTGAAAAACTGAAATATGAAACAGTAATTTTAACTTCTACTATATTTAGTTTATCAGTTCACACTGATTAGCAGTCACCACTAAAATAGTTGAAGGCAAACCTTTGGAGCCCCTCCTTCAAAAATGGGGTTTAGACATTATCTTTTTTCTTTTGTTTGCTTACAACAGGAAGTTCATTTAATCCTTTGCTTTGTTTTAGAGTTTAGGCAAATAGAGACTATCCTTGTTAGCTTTCAAAAGCTCTTACTTTTCCTGCATTAATGGCACTCAGGGTACATTCGGTGATCCCTCTTTATTTACTAGAAAGCTTGCCTTTGAGAGCTGTCACTCCATTCTTTCATCCATGTTGTTAATTGACTGATAGCGAAAATTGTGTGGAAAACCTTCAGTGACAAAGACTGGGTATAGGTGTTACTCCAATCTAAATAAAGGCTGGTGAATCTTTGCTTCTTGATCCCATTTCTGTTTGTACTAAAATACTAAATATAGACTCGAAGAACAAAGTACTTTTAAAAGCATTCAGAAATGTTAAGCAACAATAAAACTCTGTAACCATTTAAATGACAAGCAGCTGACTGTTTGAATTAACTTTGTGTTTGGCTTAATTTGGGGCCCTAATTATTCCTAACTTACCTGAGTAGATTTCAATTATAGTATCCTGCGGGGATTTGTAGCTAAGGCAACTAAAAGAATCATTTTACAATAAAGTACTTTTGTTCAACTGATTAGGCAAGTTAAAACGTAATGATGTAAAATTGAAACCCTTCTGACAGGGTCCAAACAAATGTTTCTAGTAATTTTGCTTAAAAAAAAAAAAAAAAAAAGATTGAACTGAGTTTAATTTTAAATAATATTTTGGTCTTTTGGGAAAATTGACTTCATTGTGATACTGATAAATATATAAAAGTGCCTTAAGATCACGTGTTTTAGTAAAGTAGTAAAACATTAAAGATAAATTTGTCATAGTGGAAACCTTCGTGACCAATGTCTGTTTGCTTTATAATTCTTGATACATGGTTTTTGACAGCTTCAAATGCATAGCTTTAGAAGAGAAATATAAATTAATAATTTGAATGACTAGCACTTCTGTGGTTTGGAATTCATTTCAACTGAACACAGATCAGAGACTCATTTATAATAAAATATAAAATGTTATATACCCATAAACACAAGGACACACAATATGTTTGACACTGTGCTACAGTCAGTAGACAACTTGATATTTAACACACCCTTCCTAAATACTCTTTCTCCACCCTACAAGATTCCACCAGAATTTTGAACAACTTTACCAAAGTAAACTTACTTCATGGCTGTTTGTGGTGGATGCTACTTTGGTTCCTTACTAATCTGTGTGCTGGAGCAAAGTATAAAAGAAGCATTTGCAGGCATCAATAGATCATTCTGAGGCTTAACTGTAACATTTCAGTACAGTCTTATAGCTGTTTAATATTAGTCTAATACAGTGAACATAGTTAAAAGCCAGCAGTTCTGTTCTCTTTCTTCTTAGCACCTTTGTGGTCCTCTTTGTCCTCTTCCTCTCTCCTGACCCTTTTTACCACTTCACCACTAAGTCTTTACATACTTATATATGCATTATTTCCTTTAATCATGTCAATTCTGTGAGCAGTTTTTCACTGAGTAAAACCAAATCTAAAAGGCATAGCATAAAATTCAAGGACCTGAACTTTGATTTCCAAGTGAGGTTTTCTTCCCATTGCTCCAGCCAAACTATGTTACTAAGTGTTCCTTAAAAACAATGCCAAGCTTAATCTTAGGAAACTGAGGGTTGCTGGAGGGGAAAGGGGTGGGGCATGGGATAACTGGGTGATGGACATTGGGGAGGGTATGTGTTGTAATGAGCACTGGGTAAAATATAAGACTGATGAATCACAGACCTGTAACCCCTGAAACAAATAATACATTATATGTTAATTAGTTGAATTTAAATTAAAAAAAAGAAGGAAAAAAAATGCCAAGAAACCCAGCCTCCCACCTGTTTGGTTCCTATTTGTTCCTTAGGATACTTTTCAAAAACTAGTACCTTTAGGATGCTTTTTCTCATATAAACAGAAATCCTTTGAATTTACATAGCAGCAGCCAATAGAGTTAGTCACTAGCCACAGAGGTTAAGGAGCACTTCAACTATGGCTAATGTGATTGAACATGTACATTTTAATTTAATTGTATTTTGTTTTATTTATTTTTTAAGATTTTATTTATTTATTTGAGAGAGAAAGAGAGGGAGCATGAGAGGGTGGAGGGTCAGAGAGAGAAGCAGACTCCCTGCTGAGCAGGGAGCCTGAGGCAGGACTCGATCCTGGGACTCCGGGATCACGACCTGAGCCGAAGGCAGTCGCTTAACCAACTGAGCCACCCAGGCTCCCAACATTTTAATTTTATATTAATTATTTTAAATTTAAGTAGCCACAAGTGGCTAGTAGCTACCGTAATGGACAGAACAGTTTGTAGGTACTTCAGTTTTCTTTGTTCACGTAAGGTTTTTTTGGTCACCTCTTCTACCTCTTTTATATGTTTTTAGTGAATTCCTTGAGGTCAGGGAAGATGTTTTACTTATTTCTATATTTTTCAATGTGCTATGGTGCTTAGAAAAATATTTCAATTAGTTGAGAAATGCATTTAAGGTGTATTAGTACCAAAGCAGTGGTTTAAATATATACTTCATTCATAGTATAGCAGTTTCATTATCACCGAAAACAATGTGACGAGTTTGTGAATTTCAAAAGCAAATGTAGCTGTATGCATAGTATGTAGCTTGCTGAAATGGAGTCTTTGGGATTAACAGCTGAGTTTAAATATACTTTCAGACATAATGGTAGCAAACCCTAGTTGCTGACTGCAGTCTCAGTTCGTACATGATTTTGATAGTTCTTTAAATTATCTGGATGGTAATAACCTACATCTAAGTTAGCTAATGTTGATTTCTGTTCCCTGATAGAGCTTCTTTCTTGAAATCCGATGATGAACTCAGCTGATATTGCCATTTGCTTTCGATAGTTTGAGAAAATGCTTTGGAGGATAAGTAATTATGAAGGCATCAGCTTAAAAATGATGAGTAATGTAGTCATTTAGGAAATTCTTGTGATCTTGGCTTGTGAATTTCTTCTTCTAGTAATTAGAAAATTCCTTAATTTTAGCTTAGCTCTAAGACGGAGGGAATTTTATTTTTATGATAAATAATGGTGTTTAATTATAATGACATTTTACATAGACTTATACATCACATTTGAAAATTATTACTATTTTGTTTAATATGTTCTTAATGACTTATTATTAAAGTGTTTACAGCTTATTAGAATTGATGGCTTTGGTGGGGAAAGCTTCATAAAATGCCTTTTAATTATATATGTATAAAATATACACTTACATATATATGTGTGTGTATATATCTTTATATATATGTGTGTGCCTATGTATACTGGCATTCAAATTTATTTTTAATTTTTTTTCCAGTTTTATTGAAAAATAATTGATATATATTACTTATAAGTTTACGTTTAAATTGATATAAATTCGGGGTGCCTGGGTGGCTCAGTCGTGTAAGTGTCTGCCTTCGGCTCAGATCATCGTCCCAGGGTCCTGGGATCGAGCCCCGCATCAGGCTCCCTGCTCAGCGGGGAGCCTGCTTCTCCCTCTCTCACTCCCCCTGCTTGTGTTCCCTCTCTCGCTGTGTCTCTGTCAAATAAATCAAATCTTAAAAAAAAATAAATAAATAAATTGATATAAATTACTTATATATATTATAAGTTTAAGTTTGGTGGTTGATTACCATATATTGTGAAATGATTACCACAATAGGTTCAGCTAACATCCATCTTCTCATATAGATACAGTTTTAAAAAAGAAAAAAAAAGAAAAAGAAAAAAGGAAAAAAATATTTCTTCTGATGAGAACTCTTAGGATTTACTCTCTTAACAACTTCCCTGTGTATCATACAGCACTCTTAGCTATAGTCATCAATGTGGTACATTGCCAAAATTTCTTATTCTCTCTTTATTTAAATAGCATTTGCAAATGGATGTCTGATTTAACATGCTGTCTGTTTCTGTCTACCTATTTCTCTCTAATGTAGGAAAATTACAGATTCTCTAGTTTAGTAAATGCACAGTGCAACTAGAGGAAGTATTTTTTATATTCATTATTTTTGCAGAAGAAAGTATTTCACTTAGATTGGTGATTTTAAAAAAGTACTTTATTCTAGACTTCTAAATATTCTAGCCTTAAATACTTTGTAATTAAAAGGTTTGCTCAGAGAACTTAAGTTTTCATTGACGTGCTCTGCATTGATTTGAGGTTTTTGGAGAGTTAGTTTATGAGCCTCACATTTAATAGTTCATTACCACCTCTTGTTTTATAACAATAATTGTGTCTCTCAGATCGAAGCATTATTTTATCAACTTCATTTCTGCATGATTTATATTTATTTTAGCAAGTCAGTCAGTTCATTCTTAAAATGAACATTTGGCATCACGAAAATAATTGAAAAGAATCTGTTGCCATTTCATACAGCAGATATAAGAGGAGAGTTCCAGAAATGCTTGAGCTGTGTTTTATTGTGCTTGTGTTATTAGAACAAATGAATAATCCTCCAGGTGACTACCTGGAAGGAGAGGTATACTTTATTTTGGGGAGAGATATTTTTGAATATTATCTGGTATATATATGAAAAAAAAAACACATGTAGTAGTACTTTATAGGTATAGTTCATGTATTTGCCATTTAAATATAGAAGGAATAAAAAGAGTCTAAAATTTATAATTTCCTGACTTAATTATCTTTATATAGTCATTTTTCAAATTATGATCATATGAAAGTATCTAGAAAATAAACCTGCATGGATTTAGGTTCAAATTTCTCTTTATTTTTTATTTGATATTTGCAAATAAATATTCGATTACCATGCTGTCGCTGTGTGTCTGTCTCTCTTGCTTGCTTGCTTTTGTTCTCTTTATATCAATTTAGAAAAAAAAATTAGTACATTGTGTATTTAGTAGAAATATGTACTTTCATGTTGTTTGGCAGCTGAGCAATAATACTGCACTATATAAATTAAGGTATACTTAAACAGTGAATTTTTTACAACTTCATTAAATTATTTTTCTTAACTGTGCTAAGGACATTTTATTGGTATTTATTCTGCATGAAGATCTGATACTTTATTTATTTTTTTTTTTAAAGATTTTTTTAAATTTATTTATTTGAGACAGAGAGAATGAGAGAGAGAGAGCACATGAGAGGGGGGAGGGTCAGAGGCAGAAGCAGGCTCCCTGAAGAGCAGGGAGCCCGATGCGGGACTCGATCCAGGGACTCCAGGATCATGACCTGAGCCGAAGGCAGTCGCTTAACCAACTGAGCCACCCAGGCGCCCAAGATCTGATACTTTAAATTTACTCTATAAATTTCAATTTTTTGTTGTTGGTATACTTGAAAAAAGTACCCAACTGTCAGTCCATTCCAAGAGTGAAGAAGGCAGATGTAGCTGCTCCAGAGGAGAGAGGGTCTAGTTGGTGCATAAAAAATTCATGTCAGCATTTCGACACTGCATTCTTTTGGGGTATCTGTTATCACTGAGTAGGGAACTGTTTCAAATTGACAGGCAGACAGAATGTTGTGCTGAATGTGTAAATTGGAATTATCACATCTAGCAGTTCCCTTCACCAGGTGCCTGCTTGGAGCTCCATTCTGCACTAATGTCGAGAGAGTGCCAGGAATAGTTCTGTTTGCTAATTATCCCTCATCTTTTCCAATGTCTAGTTTTTTTAGTAAACAGCTTGCCCAGGTGTTTTTAGGAATGTCTAGCAGGACAAGGCAAGACTGCAGGTGCTTATGTGGCAAGAAGATGCCATAAAGAACACCGAAAACATCTATATCCATCTGTGTAAAAAAGATTATTGCTTTCAAGGGTTTTACTCTCTAATGTACTGAAAACAATAGTTATCAGTACTTTGTTGGCCCTGAGATACTGTGCGGGCAAAAAAGTTGGGGTTGGTGTTTTTAGGAATGCTAGAACATTTAATTAGGCTTTATTTTGAGTCTCTTAAAAAAACTTCATGATATGCAACCTATGTGGATAAGCAGTGAAGTTTTCAAAGATTGTAAAAAATGAAGGCAAATCAAATATTAGTAAAGGAGTATTAAAGATGATTTTTTGTTTCTTCAAACTTTTTGCTCTTTACTACTACATATAATTCTGTTTTTTTCTTTTTTAAAAGAAATTGTTGTGCAATATATTACTATGATGTTTGAAAACAAAATTTAGAATTTTTATGCTTTATAAATTTATATCAAGCTGTTGCTAAGTATTGCTCAAATTAATTTGTGCTTGAAGCATTTATAATAGTGTTACTTTTTTTGAAATTTAGTAACTTGAATCACAAAACTATCCTTTAATTAGTTCTGTTAATTGTGTTTTCTTGACTGTCGTAAACATTTTTCTGAGAGTTTGTGATCTATCTTTTGTCTATCCTGTGGGCATCGAATTTTCTTCCCCATTGTAGATTGCTTTTTCATTTTCTTTTTTTCTAATCATTTTTCCATTATGGTAAGATAATGAAGTGCTAAGTGCTCAAAGTCTGAAGATTTTATGAAGTTTCCTCTAGTTTGCCTAGGACTGTGAAAGTTGTCATGGCATTTTGACAGCCAGTCACATTTCAGTGATACTGCTGAACATTTCACAGGATTTATCCTGTCAGCTTTGATTTAGGATTAGACATTATTATCTTTTGTATTGACTTGGTCTCTGTTTCCTTTCACTGACATATCCTGTAGTGAAATTACGTTTATACCAGAGTTTCCCATGGGAGTGAGAAAGGGTATATATTCAAAGGCAGCAAGTTTTGGTGTAAAGTCCATCGGTTCAGATTCTGACTCTTAACTTACCAGCTGTGTGAACTTGTGCAACTTATTTAACTTGAGTCTGCATTTTCTTATTTGCTGTCAGGTTGGGAAAATGCCTACTTTTTAGAACTGTTGATGCTTAGAAAGGAGATGCTTAAAAAATCATTTTTTCAGGGCGCCTGGGTGGCTCAGTCGTTAAGCGTCTACCTTGGGCTCAGGTCATGATCCCAGGGTCCTGGGATCGAGCCCTACATCGGGCTCCCTGCTCAGCGGGAAGCCTGCTTATCCCTCCCCCACTCCCCCTGCTTGTGTTCCCTCTCTCGCTGTGTCTCTCTCTGTCAAATAAATAAATAAAATCTTTTAAAAAAAAAAATCATTTTTTCATCAGTTATTATTGAACACCTGCCCAGTGCTAGGACTGTGCTGTGTGGTAGGCATGGTTTTTGCCTTTACTGAATTTAGCAGTAATTAATGTACAAAACCTACAAGGAACCAGGGAGCGGTGCGTAAGTGTCATACCCAGCTGAAACTGGGTATGTCAAGAAACACTTTCTGGCAGAGATACCCGAATGTGTAAGAACTGGGCAGCTGAAGAAGAATGAGGCATTCCCGGAGAGGGACTAGAGTGTGCAAAAACATTGCCACTGAAAACTGTGGGGAATTATAGGTGGTCAAATGCATGTTTAAGGTGGTGGTGGTGGGGGAGGGGGTGTGACAAAAGATAGCACTGGATGGAGAATAGCACAGGTCATATGAAAGAGTTTAGGGTTTTATCTTATAAGTGACAGGATAATTACTGCATAATTTCAAAGGTGATTATAGATTTTTATTCTGGAAGCATTTATTTGCGTTGGATGGGATTGACTACTGAAAGCATGGAAAGAGAATGTTGAACCAGTTTATGTGGGGCCTGGCAATTAACATAGAGAAGTGAAGCAGGCAGAGTATGAAACAAAACTGGAAAAATGTATGCTTCTCTATAGCTACTCCGCTCCAAGTGATTATTTTCAATGTATGTTGTCAGTTGGTCCGATTTATTTTCCCCAATAGAAGTTAGAAATTGATTTTTTTGTTAAGATTTTATTTTTAAGTAATCTCTACACCCATCATGGGGCTCAAACCTATGTCCTGAGATCAAGAGTCTCAGCTCTTCTGACTGACCAGCCAGGCACCCCAGAAATTGATTTTGAATGATGTATTTCCACAGTTTGAAACATTGGCAACTAATTCAAAACACAAATTCAAATATGGTGGGGGTGGCAAATGAAATATACCTGTGAGTAGGCATTATCCTGTTGTCTGCCCATTTATACCCTTTTTCTTAAGACTTTTGCAGTAATCTAGGCCAGAAACAATGAGAGACTGGAAAAAAAATTGCAATGAGATTAGATAAAAAGGAATGAATAGATGAGATTTCAGAGGTAAAATAAAAATGTTAGTTGATTCTGGTAAATCACTGATGAGGGATAGGGTGATTTATTCAGGTTTATTGGTGGTAAGGACGTGAAATTAATGGATGTTTGGGAATAAAATAAACTGGACTCTCCCAGGGATTCAGGGGGAGTCATACTGCCAGGTTTGTCCTGTGGAGGCTGAAAGATATAAGGAAACTGGTCATATCCAGCACCAATCCAAGATCAGGAGCAGCAGTTTTGGGGACTCTCTTTATTTGCTGTGGCTTCCCTTTGCATCCACTTGCCCTTCTCCCAGATACCAGGATACCAGCCGGCTATCTTTTTTTCCCCTTTGCCTTACCCATGATTGCTCCTCCCTCACAGTTTTATCTTTAGGATGACTTTAGTATACTCCACCCAGCCTTGTTCCACCTTGACAGCTTTAGCTCTTTCTTTTAATTCTTTTAATTCTGGAAATGCCCCAGTTTTCCTAATTGAGATCCTTGAGAAAGAGAGAAATCCATGGGCCTCACTCCTTTTGTATGAAGTCTTGTCATACATTTCTGTTGGGATTACAGACTAACTGCCCCTGCACTGAGGAACCGTCTTTTTCAATCACTTGTGTCTGGTTGCCCGTAGGATCTCATAGTCAGATTGACTTTGTCTTCTCGGCAGTGCTTATAAGCAGAGCATTTTTAGTTAAAATGAACTGAGTGCTGGCAAAGATGGCAATTAATATTTAGATATAGTAAGTGATGAATGTGGGGAGTCACGTTGGATCATGAATTCACTAAGATGAGAAATATAAAAAGAGAAGTGGGTCTGATGGGTAATTTGTGTGGTCAGTTTAATGAAGTTGTTAATGTGGGAAACAAAGGCAGAAGAAAAATTATTAAATGTCTTTACTACTTACAGTCCATTGACAAGTCCTTGAAACGGGCAAAGTGACATTCCTCTAGGAACTTAGCTGCCTCGACGTTAATACTTGTTAAGGGCAAAAGGCCCGACCCCAGGATCCTGTAAGTCTACTTTAACATATAAAAATTCCTTTGGAAAATTCCTTTATCTCTATCTCCCAAAATACATGTTGGCCATTATCCTCCAGGCATATGACCCACTGATAATACATCTGAAGGGTCTCATGACTGAGTCTTTATTAAACAGTAACAAATGACCTTTTCCTAACAATAGCTAGTCCTCTCAAGGTCCTGGAAACCTGTTTCCAAAATACCTGGGAGGCTTACACTATCCATAATCACCTCCCAACTGTAAAGTAAATAATGGGTCACTCCTCATGACCCTAGTACAGCTCTTGCTGCTCCTGGGTCCTGTCCCTGTGCTTCAATAAAACCACCTTTTTGCACCAAAGACGTCTCAAGAATTCTTTCTTGGCCGTCGGCTTGGAACCCTAGCATCTTTCCTACATCAGTTGCTACCATTAGAAGCATAATAATAGTAAGCTCAGACTTAGACAAATGTGTAAGTGAGGCATACATCCAGAATTAAAAATATATTATTAGGGTCTTAATATTTCACGATTTATAATCCTATAATACGAAACTTGCCTTAATAATTAAATAATAAATATGAGTAAAGTTTGGAAAACTTTTAAGTATAGAGACAACTAGTTTTTAATTTCTCTAATTTGTGCTTTTAATTTAAATCTAAAAACAATGGCTGCCCTTGGATCCTTCTAGATATCAGAGACTACACTAGATTCTTTCTATTCATTGTGCTGGATAATGTTCTCAACAGCTCTATGGGGTTTGTATTATTTTCTCAAAATGTACATGAGGAAACTTACGCACAGATAGGTGACTTAGACGGCATTAAATCAATACTAAATGCAGAGATGAGATTCATTTGTCCACCAGGACTGTGTGACATGACTTCTTGATGATTTTTAATTTGCATAATAATGAAAATTCACTTTCATTTTCAGTTTTGGAATGTTTCTAGATGTATATAGTATGGTGCCTGCGATTAAGCCATTTGTATTTTAAGCAATGCATATGTATAAAAAGGAAATGACTTGTAAAAGGTTCATTAATGTACATGCACTATTCAAAGTCAGGCTAGGTCTGTTTGACACCAGAAAGCCTATTGAGAAAATGGAAGATGTAGGCATTCAACATATGCTTTTTGTCTCTGGTGCCAGACATCCTACTTAGCTTTATTTTTTTACTTCGTTGACTACGTTGACACATCAGTAGAAAAGCCTCTATCAGCCCACAGATGATTCCTTCTGGTAGCAGTTCTCTCAAATTCACCATCCATTGACAGCTTATATGCAGAGAGGGGTCTGTTCCTAATCCATAAATATGCAATTGGAAGATTATATTGTGATTTGAATGTACCACTATTTTTTTATTTTAAATTTGTGGGTTCTTGGTATATTATAGTATTTAAATAAGTAATTGAATAAATGAATGCAATTTTTAAAACCCATATTGTGACTTTAGAGAGAATATTATTGGCTCTATACCATTGATACAACCATTTATAAGACCTCTTAGAAGAATTATTTTTGTGCTTATATAGCAGTTAATCTTTACTCTTACAACTGTCATTTAAATCTTTACTGTTCTACGTTGAGAAGTGGCCCTTGAAAATGTATAGGAATGGTAAACATTTGATCTTAAATGGAAAATTAAAATTAGCGGTTAGTTTGCACTAGGGAAATAAGGAAATGTAAAGATAAAGACTGACTACATTTGGACTTATGGAGATGAAACTGGATCAGGGAGGATGAAAGTTAAATATTATAATGCTCTAACTCTCTGAGGTATAAGCAGTTAGTTCTAGCCATTGAAACCTACAGTTACTCTCCTAGGTTCAAGCAGTATTGGTTTAAATGAGGCTTCATGTAGAAAATTTGAAAGTCTACACATGACATGTTAGAAGGGAGAAAGCCAGACCTAATGACATTTAGGACAGAACTAATGCCATTGAGCCACTAGTACTACTGCTCCTTGACTCTGTTTATTCATAGAGTCATTTGTCATTTCATTGAGCAAATGATACATTTATTGAATTTTTACTATGTGCAAGTTTTTTTGTGGTTGGTGTTGTGAAGAACTGAAACCAAGAATTTTACCTGTTCCCATAAACTTTCTCTTAAGGCAAGAACAAACGTATTATGAAACTATTTAGAGCTAAGACCTAATACAGTATTTTCCTAATCTTTGCTCTTTTGAAGCATGACATGTTCTCACCTCTTTAGAGATTCAGCTTGAATTACAACAGGGTCAGTACTTGAGTTAGCATTTTACTTGCTAAATTATAAGAATTCAGGATGATTACTTAGATGAGGGCCAGTTAAATTTTAGCCCCCTTTAAAAATGATAGCAAATGGAGAAAGACCTGAAGAAAAATCATTTACAAAACCTAAAAGACACATGAAATGAACTGTACACACATTAAACACACCCCCCACCCATGTAATAAAGAGTAAGTGTGCTGTTTGTAATTTAGAGTGCTTACTTTCTATTGGATATGGCTTATTTTCAGCTTGCTATAGAGTTTTTATTTTAACATGCCATGAACTTCATAGTCACATAATGTGTATCATCATTTATTTTTCTAACGTTGGAAAATGTTGATTGAATAGTTTTGCTGTGTACCTCTATGAAGTTAATTGTGCAGAATTTAAGTAACTATGAACAACATATTTTAATAATAATTGAGAAGGATTGAGAAGATATTACCAATACAAGTTGTAAATAACTGACACAGTTTAAGACAGGAAGTAAATCATAGTGACTGAGTTTTACAATATTTTAATAATTTGAGCATCTTACGATTTTAAAACATTTGCCACTTTAATTGTGATATGATTGTGTATAAATGTTCTTTAAATTTATGAAAGAAATTGTGTTGTTTAAATCATTTCTGTCAATTCACCAGTATTACTTTTATTTCTACTGTGTAGTATTTTTTTAAATGTTTCATTTTTCAACCTCTACATGATTTGAAATTCTCTTAAGTAAAAATGACCAAAAAAATAATTTAACTATACTCTGAAATATTATTTAATAAATGCTCACTTTTGTGTGTGTTTGTGTGTGTGTATGGGGTTTTTTCTTGTTTTTGGTTTTTTTTGGTCATTTGGACTGTCATATTGGGTGAGACTTTAAAAAAATATGTAATAAAGGGTTTTAATGACTTTATTGAATTCTAAGCAAATTTAGACATCATCAAAAATTAGAAAGAAAAAAAAGGATTTGAAATCCTGATCTCAACAAACTAATGTTTTCTTGGAACATCTGTTAGTGAATTTTTTTAAATTAAAAAAAAAAAAGCACTTCTTTTTCTTTAAAGATTTTATTTATTTGTTTGACAGAGAGAGAGGGAGAGAGATAGAGAGAGAGAGCACAAGCAGGGGGAGCCACAGAGGGAGAGCCACAGAGGGAGAGGGAGAAGCAGGCTCTTTGCTGAGCAGGGAGCCCGATGTGGGACTCGATCCCAGGACCCTGAGATCATGACCTGAGCTGAAGGCAGACGCTTAACTGAGCCTCCCAGGAGCCCCATACACTTCGTTTTCTGTATTTTAAAAAACAAAACAATATGTTCTTACTTTAGACTTTTTTTTAGTGTACATTAACATGTTAAATGTGTATTATCTCTAGCCAATTTTATAGTCACGTATGTCAGTTACTTAGGTCTCTGTATTAGCTGGAAAACTGTCCCATAGTCACATGACACAAAAAGTGCTTTAGGGAAAAAAAGTTTCTAGGAATACAAAATTTTGGTTCTTGGTCTAACTCAGAGTGTAGTTAGTTAATTTCTCTGGTCCAAATTTCCTAATACCAAAAGTTAAGAAATTTAATTGGAAGGGGGCCAGTATATATGCTGATTCTAAACTTTGAAATAAAGTTAAGTCTACTGGAGCACTATATTTCTTTCTAACTTTGAAAATGTGCTTGCCTTTAGTATACTTTTTACTCATTGATGTTTTTGATTTTTTTGTGTATTACCACTTTTATCATGTGATAGGTGATTGTTCTTAAGCATACAGCTATTTTCCAGTTGCTTAACTCATTTTCATTACATAGCTGCATTAATTCTAGAACATGTGCACATTTCACTGACATTTTAATAGGATGATGAAGTATTTTACCCTAGTTAATTTTGCAAAGATTTTAATGTTTTCAATAATATTATATCAGTTAAGAAACTTATCTACCACTTGATAAGAGATGTTAGAATGTCATGGCAAGTTCTGCATGTTGGTTTAAAGGTGTTGCTATGCACTGTTGACCAGAGAAATATAAATTTCATTGATTTATATATTATATCTTACTGATTCTATCAGTATCACTTCAAAAATGCCTTTTAACATTTGCTATTGTTATTTATCAACAAACCCATGAATGTGTTTGGTTTAGACCTTGGACATATTCTATTATGTGGTATTTTGTCATAAAAGAATTTAGACTGAGTATTTTTGTCTTACATCAGTCTGTTTATGTACAGTTTTGTCATTATAGAGTACAGCAGAAGGCAGTTTGTGAACAAAGAAATCCTATATTTATCCTGGAATTTTATTTCCCTTGCCAAAGTTAAAACTAGCAAAGTTTGTTAATTAAGAGAAAATTAATAATGTGTACTCATCATACAGTATTATCAAGGAATTTTTTTTTAAAGGAATCTAAGGTGGATGAGAGAAAAAAACTTAAGTTTTGAAAAGTAGATACTTTTTTTACATTATCCCTGTTGGTAAATGCACCAGAAAAAACATGAACTAACCCATAATGAGCCAACACCTTTAGCAACTCTTGCTTCCCTTTTAGTTTGTCACTAATTTTTTAACTTTCTTTTAGTCACCTAGTAGCTCCTATAAATTTTTTTTTTTTATCTTCCTCTGGACCTCACTATTCCTCTCTGATAGTAACGAAGTAACTATAGTCTTTTCATGTAATAAATAGATCTTGTTTGAAAGCTAGTTTTACTTAGCTTTATTCTAGCATTAGGAGGGCCGAGATAATGTCTTTTGCCAATGTGGTTCCCAGACCTCAAAAAAGGGCAAGGCACAAATGAACAAATACTTGGTGAATGAATGACTAGATGAATGAATGAATGAATGAATGACTATACTAACAGAGCAGATGATTTTATTAATAGAGCTGAGTAAGCCTTTTTTGGACTGGATTCACTTTATTTATAAACTCTAGAGAAAGGATATTAATTTTTCGTAACAGTTTTATTCTTTGACCAGGCAAGTGCACCTGTCACTTTTCACATCTACTGATGTCTCCCATGCAACCAGAGCAGTGTATGTCATAGAGAAGATACTACTAAATAAATACTTGTTGGAAGAATGAGTAAATGAATGATCCCTTCTCTAGTCACACTATTGTTAAAAAGAAAAAATAAAAAAAGACCAGACCTTGTTTTGGTGGAAAAAACTTTCCATGAAATCAGATAACATAAAAACTATGCTAGTTTGTAAGTACTCAGTCACAGAGAAAAATAAGCAAACACTGGAAGGCTGGGAATATGATTTTTAGTGTCATAATTATACTTTCTCATAGACAATATTCAGTATAGATTTTACAAAGGCAAGGGGCCTCCATTTTATGGGAGTTTAACAGTGCAGTTAATTTAGGTGATTTGTTTGTGATCAACAACTGGAGATAACTGGTGTCAGAACACGAATTAGAAATTGGTTTGTATGATTCCCAGGCTATTGATCTTTGCTGTGTGTAGGGTTGTTTCCTTTATGGTTTTAGGCCCTGTTCAATCGAATTGAGGATAGACAGCTCATGTTGGTCTTCATACTGTATTGCAAGCTTCTGAAGTACCTACACCACAGTACTCATTGGATGTGACTCAGGGTTGCTTGGTTGTAGTATTTTCCTGTTGCCTTCTAAGTATTGCCTTTGTGCCCGAGGAGCCTGGGGTTTTAAATGATAATCCCAGAAAGAATCTTCTCCTAGAAACTGAAAAAATCATCTAAAGCCATGTTTGACAATCCTTTTCCACCACTCGCGCTGCCCCTCACCCCTTTGAAGAATCTGACACTTTGCCCTAAACAACAGTGGCTCTCCTGTGATGATTCTTAAGTTGCTAATAGTGGATTACAGTGAAGAGATGAAAAGATAGCAGATTGGGTGGGGTGGGGATAGCTCAGTCTCTTGCTGTTATTTACATTTGATTTAGTATAAAGTGAGATTTAATTGTTTATATTAGGGCCAATTAATGGGGAAACCCAAGAAACTGGTATTATGTATCGAGAGCCTGCTAAAGAATGAGGAGCATGTTTTCTTACACAAAAAGGTTAGAGGTAGAATTATATACATTGTATATAAAATAAATAATGATGTTGTCTGAGAAGATTAGAAGTTAATACATTTGACCCGAACTTTTTGAATTGTGTGTCACAAGTATTAAATCATCTCCAGACTTTTGTAGTTCCTTAGTACTGGGGATTAAATTTATATGGATAGCAGCAGATATTTTGTTTTTAAACTGCTTTAGGTATTTATAGAAAAAAATGTTAGAAAGCAATTGTAATTTTCTGATATAAGTAGCAGCAATCTGTTGTGGAGGAAGAGCTAAAAATTCTGGAATTAAATTTTTCTTTATTATATGTCACTAAAACTGTGAAAACTTACATTTTCAGCATTTTGGGTCTTTTAATTTTATACTTTAGTATGCACTTATTTACTGTAAGTACGGATCAACAACGTTATGGCAACAGTCACAAACATTCCAAAATAGTAAGTCATCACAATATATTTCATGGCTTAATTCTGTATATCCTTCTAACAGTAAGGTACTCAGTGTGAGCCTCAGAACTATCAAGCATGAAAATTTGGTTGTATGCAAAATGAATTGCCAAGTGATGTGTCTGAAGGCAGCGTATCACTTGGCAAATGTGTACTAAGTGAGGACCTCCTTCTGATTCAGAAAAAATTCAGTGTGTTTCCTATAGCCCTGAGACAATGCGTAGAGGAATTCTTTTTCCTTTTCCTCCAAATAGCAGCCATTGACATAGGTACCATATTGCACAAGTGAATGAATTGGCAAGTGGCTTATTAAGATTAAAATTACATACGTGTATATATTTACATGATTATTGCATGATTTCTGTTTAATTTGACAGCCTCATTTGCATTTTTGTTAGTATGAAAGTTTCAGTCACTATAAATATATTTACAGTGAAGTAGGAAAATTAGATTTTCTCATCTCCCTGGATTTGACTATCCATTTTACTTTATTTCTAAAACTTGTGAAGGCTCACATATACTGCTTTGCAGGTAGCAGATTCTCCATATGTGTTAGTATCTCGATCCTTTTTCTCTATTTACTATTCACTCTAAACAAACAGGTTTAACTATTTTAAAGGATAATTTAGCAAAAAAATGTTCCATTGTCTTTCAACTTCCTAGATATATTTCTAAAAATGTAACCTTTTTGTTTTTCCAAAGTTTAATTTAATTTCAGCTGGTAGACAAAACCAGTTGTGGAGCACTGGCCAACATTTTTTTCTTCAGTTACTTCCATGCCATCTTTCTCTTCTGACTTGTTAGCTAAAATACATTGAAATAGGGGCTCCTGGGTGGCTCAGTTGGTTGGGCGACTGCCTTCGGCTCAGGTCATGATCCTGGAGTCCCTGGATCGAGTCCCGCATCAGGCTCCCTGCTCAGCAAGGAACCTGCTTCTCCCTCTGACCCTGCCCCCTCTTGTGCTCTCTCTCTCATTCTCTCTCTCAAATAAATAAATAAATAAATAAAATCTTTAGAAATAAATAAATAAAATACATTGAAATATTGCGAGTTGATGAGTGAGCCATATCTGATTCCCTAATTAGACTTTTACTGATACAAAGATAAATGTGAAGTATTAAAACTGGAAGAATTTTAACAACTTCACTACATTGCAGCTATTTTTTAATCACTTTTATTTGGAAATATGGAACGTTCACATCGTATCTGTTTTAATGATTATAATTTACTCAATTTTCCTTCCTTCCAATATGAAGAGATCACTTTCCTCTGAGCACTATAGAGTAGGAGCTACCTGTTCTAGGAAGTAATCTCCAATTCTTCCTGGTTTCTTATATTTCCTCAAATGTGGGATTAGTAGTTTTAGCTACTGGTTTTGAGCCAGTAGTTTGTTTCTTCTAAGAAATACCCAGGGAAGTGTAGTGGCCTTTGTAAGTAACCTTTGTTGTATGCCGAATAGACAGAACTGAGAACAGAACTCCCAGGGAGACAGTTTCTCACCGTAAAGGGAGGGAGAAAGGTTTACATCAAAACTTAATTAATTTTTGAGGAGCATTGAAAATTTTGTTTAAAATATTTTTATTTAAAATGTTCTGTACAGATGGTGAAATTTAAAAAAAATTGTGTTTGTTTAAAGTTCAGAAAGATAAAGGTGATACCAAGAAGGAACAGTTTATTGGGCATTTTTTGTTTGTGGAAGATTTTTTGTGCTAATGGTCATAAAATATGGATCTTATTTTCTATACTGTGTAGATTAGGGAAAAAATGTTTAAGTATTTTGGTAATTTACTGTCCAAGATCACATAATTTTTAAGTTAGTACAGCTGAGATTCAGATCCAGACTTTGCTCTGGAGTCCCATGTTCTTACTTTTAAGGCATGCTGAACTTAGAGGAATAGGGAAGAAATATTAACATTTCATACACTTGCCTTCTTTCTGTTTCTGGAACATGCCATAATTTTTCTTGTGCCTGGAACTCATTCCTCACTGATTTTTTTCTTATCCTTTAGGTCTTGGCTCTAATTAATGTCAACCCCCCAGAGAGGCTTTTCATAACTATCTTATGGAAAGCACCTCCCAAGTTACATCATCCTATTTATTTTCTTCTTTAACAGTTCTAGTATCTGTAAGTACTTTTATTTGTATGTCTCTCCCACTATAAGCTCTAGGAGGACAGGGATCTGTCATTTTCCCTTTTGTTTCCTCAAGTTTTATTTCGCATAACAGTACTTGGCTCACATTAGCATATTCAGTAGCTATTGGTTCAGTGATCAAATACAACTTTTTATATATCTGGTTCCCTTTAAATATGTAGAGATAAAGAATTACTATTTTCTCAAAAAGTTTTAAAGAAATAATTAAAACTGCACTTCAGTGTTAGTTTCCAGTTTTACTGTGGTAGTCAGAAGATATTTAAAAAAAATAATGTTATATGTAAATTTCCATGAAAATTATTGGAAATTCTTATTGAAACGATACTGATATAGACATTTTGTAATCTTGCATTAATTTTCCACACAAGATCCACTTCTGCAAGCATATTTTAATTATTAAGTTATTAACTTGATTGTATGTCTTACACAAAAGAAAGTAATCTTTCACAGATATTTGGGGTTTATGTGATTTCAGTTTTTGCATGAAATAGGTCCTCTCAAGACCTTGTGTTTAGCATCAGAATCTTACACAAGTCTTAACAAACATTAACCAAGGGTGAGCTCAAAATACAGAATTATAAGTGGCAAGTAAATGCTTTCATTGCTAGAATGCAAGTTGCTACCTTTGGTTACAAATAAATTATACTAAGTTATTTAAGAAGTGCATTATGTTTCTAGACAAAAGAATTTGAGATCTATGTTACATAGAATAGTGATTTCTTTTTAAACTGTGGAGAGTAGGAAAAAAAAACCCCACTAATTTAAGTAGTTTTTCTTAAGTAAATTTAAGTAGGAGTGATTCCTTTCTAGTCTAATTAGCTAGACAGGATAGATGAGAGATAGAGTAACCTTGTAAAATATTTCTAGTGATCTTATAGTAGCCAATTGATTCTGCTTTAAAAATTATAATATTTTCATATCTCAAAATTCTTACACATCTTACTTGATTTTGGCAATAAGCTACTATTATGATTAGTGTTTGGTGATTACTGCAATCTCAATGTTTTGAAATGTCTACTTTCCAAAAATAACAAAACATAGCTTGGATGTCATAGTGTTTTGTGAAACTAGAGGGCAAGGTAGCGTTGTTGCTGAGCCCCATGGGAAGAGGGGAGCGCTGTTTTGGGTGCCTATAAAAACAAACCAAACTCCTTCCCGGGAGTGTTCTGACTTCCTTTGCTATGTGCAATGGGCCTGCGCCATGTAGCTCTTTTTCGATATGTACCAGAAGGTCAAAGAGTAGGAGGTAGCTCTACTGATATACAAGAGAAAAAACAAAATTGAGGCTGGTGAGTGAGTTTTGTATTTAATTCTATACTTGAAAGTAACTGGTTTTAAATAACTGTGCAATATCTGATTATCTGCAGATTAATACTTACCCACAAACATTTTAAAAAGTGTGATTGTATACTGCTTTTCCTTGGAATTGCTAAAGATGAAGTACCTAAATGAAATACAATTATAAAGGAAAACTAAATATTTGATTGCAGAGTCAAGAATAAGTAATGTTTTTAAAAATTTTAATTTGTATGGTATTTGCACTTCATGTGAGTATCAGGAATTAATTTACACGTCTGTGAAGAACCTAGATTCTATTCATTGTTCTCTCTATGTCCTGCGACAACTCTACCTTCTAGACTTAGGGTGAGATACAGACTTCAGTGGTTCTTAAAATTTTGGAGCTTCGGGAACCCCTGGAGAACCTGATAAAAGCTGGACAACACCTCCCTGGTAAATACAAAGATTGACACAGACACAAAATATTAAACCCTTAGAATTTACTTAATAATAAAGCTCCACTTTGGATAGATTGTGTGTGTGTTATAAATATTTTACTGTCTTTTTCTTTTTCTCTTTAAGGGTTTCATTGATTATATCCATCTTTGCCACTTGCTATATCCCAGACACTGGTGATATTGTTGAAGAAAAACCAGACAAGTTTTAACTTACACCTAGTTAAAATCTAGGGGAGACTGCATTAACTAATAAATTACAAATGGGGTCGATTCTACAATGATGTTTTCTTGGTGTAGTGGCCACTTTCATCTGAGTCCCCCACCCCCATCCCCTTTCCCTGTTCTTTCTCCATTTATTCTCGACCAGTTAGCAAAAATTAGCTCTATGAAATGTAATTTGGGTCACTTTCTTTCCGTATTCAAAATTCTTTGGTGTCCTCAATTGGTGTAAACCCCTAAGTGATGTAACTTACGGTTTTCTCTCTGGCTTTCCATGGAGCCACTCTTGGATAGACTCCCTTGTCTTCAGGCTTACTAGTCTTATTTTAGTTCTTGTAAACATCTGAAGGCCTTTACACGTATAGTTTCTTTGCCCAGAATCATTTTCCCCTCACAATTACTTCTTTTATATTTCTTAGATTAAAATTTAAATATTCTTATCTCACAGAAGCTACCTGCCCAAATAAAACATCCTCTTCTCTCACAACCTCCAGACATACAACACTTTAACTCCTCACCTATTTCTTTATTAGTACCTTCTGCAGCATGAATGTGTGTGTTTATTTTACATCTTTTGAGAGAGAGGTAGGTACCTATTATTCACACTAATTTTGGCTCCGTGTGGCTGGGAATCCTATCTTTGTTTTAGCCAGCTCCTTGTATATTGTATGCTGTCATCCTTTAATAAATAAAGAGTTGGAATGTAGGTGGGAATGTTTGACCAAAGTAGGGGAGTCATGTTATTCTTCTCTGGAGAATTGTGAAAGGTACTTGGTACATTTGACTAATTGAAGTAAAGTATAGAGATCTTGTGTTCAGACCAAGTGGGACCCTGTGGCCTATGTTCAGGATTTTCATCTTCATGCTAAGAACTGGTAGTAACCAGGAGCTTGGCCTGATCAGGCTGTGTTTGGAAAGGTCATGATTGCTGTGAGGAGAAAGGCTTATGAAGTAGGGAGGTTGGAACTAAAATGAATGTGAGGAGATTTGAGAAGATGTTAGGAGAGTTCCGGCATCAAAGATCAATAAGTGGATTATCTTGCTAAAAGTAGAGACAAACATGAGAAAAATAAATAAAACATTAAAACCAGCCAGAGTTTGAGGTGGGAAAGCTGGTGTCAGGTTGATTCTTGGGTTTCTTGCTTGTGCAACCTGGACGAATGTGGGTGTTTTCGGCTGAGATAGAAGAAGACCACATTGTTGTCCAGGTACAGATATAAATCTGTTTCGTGTGTTTTACTCTAGGTCTCTTTTTTCTTTCATTTTCATCTTCAAAGTGTGTTTTCCACTATTTTCAAAGACTGTAGGGGTAGAAAAATTGGCCACCCCTGTTATTAGCATTAGATTGCTATGTATAATGACTTCCAACGATGGTAAATGCACTTGAGCCTACATATAAAAGTACTGTAATAGAAAATTACTAACATATAGGTATACTTTGAATACTTCAACTATTCTCTTAACAGTTTATAAAGAAGTATAATTTCTCACTGTTGTGTAGAGAGGATGAATGTCAGTCAAACTGATCATCAAAACCATTGAAAACAATTGGTTTATTAAGTGTTTATGAAATGTAAAGTATAATTGTGATTTCTTAAAATTGGATAAGATACATTAAATGTTCAGATCATACTTTCCGTTTACTTAGGTTGACATGTTAGCTTTTTTTTTTTTAAGGGAGATTTAAATGGACTCTTTATGAGGTCAGGTTTAATTTTGAATTCTTTTGTATTTACTTATTAAGTGTCCATATCTTTGTATGACAACTTGTTAGTCATTTGAGCTACATTGGCAAATACTACAGCTACATATCTTGAAAACTGTAGTGTTACACCATGTCAAAATTGAACAAGGAGGAAATGCACATTTTCCTGTATGAAGCAACAACAAAAAATTAGTAACATTCATTATGAGAGTTGTATGAAATTAAAGACTTGGTTTGTGCCAGACAATTATTCAGAGTTAATTTCATACATATTGTGTATCTGCACATAAAACTTTTTATACATATTCATGAGAGTTTTTTAAAAGGAGAATAAAATGTGGTTAATTTATTAAAAATACATTTTTTGATAACCTAACATTTGTTGAAGCTTATGACTTGTACAAAAACTTTTTTTAACTTCTAATTACCTAAATTGGAATAATTAGATTCCTTAGATCTTATTTAGTACATCTACTCAGTCTAAAAACAAGGAATTACCAGTGTTCTTTTCCCATTTGTACTTGAAATGCTCTCATAAGAAGTAAATACTGTTTATCCTTTCTTGCAACATCTTGATATATGTTAACACAAAGTAAGACTTTATAAGGTAACATTTCTAATCGAAAGAATCAGTTTTCAAGTAAAACAGAGGTAGATATGGGGACTTTTCTCTTTGTCAATTTCAATTAATAGCTTCATATTTTGGAAAATACCCATAATGATAATTTAATTGGGCTATGAAATTATTTTCAAGAAAGAGGAATATAAACTACATTTTAAGTTATCAGAATAGCTAGTCCTAATGAAAACATATTTACATTTATTTGCAGATAGTATTATGCATCGATCAAGGTTCTGGTTTTTATCGGTGTTATACTATCAAAAATAGTTTCTATTTGTACATGATTCATTTACATGTTAGCATAGTTAAAACAACCAAAACCATACTTTTTTTTTTTTTTTTAGGTTTTCCATTTTTCTGCTTATGAATACTTTTATACACTTATATTGGTTGGTACTTATATAAAACTACTTTTAAAAACAATTTGTTCCAATTTACCCAGTTAAAGTTATTACCTAGTTAAATCATTAGTAAATGATAATCTTTTGCCTCTTTTGGAGACAATATTTTTATTGTCTGGTTCTGAACTATATAACATAATTGTAAATGACTGTGTTATTGGTGGAAAATGAAAAATAAAACTGTACTTTTCAAGTCAGTGTTTTAATAATGTCTTACTTCATTTCTCATTGATTTTAAGTATTAATTTGTCACCAGACACTGATAGCTAGAGAGATTAAAATTGTTTAAAATTAAATTTAGCATCTTTTTTAAAAGATGAGGATGTAGATTGGTTTGTTCCCAACTATTTTGTATTCTCAAGGAAATGCATGAGGCCAAAGTAGTACTGAAAAACTTAAAAGTCAGGCCATAACCTTCTGAGTTGTAAGTTTTCATGGATTTGGAGACAGAGTTCCTTAGAAATCCTGACTTTAGTCTGAAAAACTGCAAGTAGAATCACTTCCCCTACCTCAAAGGATTCTTACCAATTTTTACAGTTTGTGGTTTAGATCTTGCACATTTTTATTTTGAAGGCGCTTCTGATGCTGATGATCTGAATGTTCCCTGTAACCTTTTTGTATTGACATGTTCTTCTCAGAAAGACTTATTTGTTCACCCTGTTAGTACTGGTGCTGACAGACTTTTGTGTTTTAGTCTGGCTCTCCTAATACTCATGTCAGATTAAGTAGAAGGAGGCATATGTCCTTAGAAATTATATTAAATATTTTGTACTTTTGTTTCTGAAAAATCATTGCCAACAGATGACACTAAGATATTTTTATAAATATGTAGATATATTCTGGATATCTTAGGGATAGTACATAGTCTATATAATCATGATTTTCCTATTGTGTTGGTGTCAAAATTGTTTTTTATTTAAAAAAATTTTTTTTACAGTCCCACCTTTTTTTTTTTTTTAAAGATTTCGAGAGAGAGAGAGAGCAAGAGCGAGAGCACACGAGTGGGGAGAGGGGCAGAGATAGAGGGACAAGCAGACTCCCCGCTGAGCAGGGAACTCGCAGCAGGGCTCAGTCGCAGGACCCCGAGATCATGACCTGAGCCAAAGTCAGATGCTTAACTGACTGAGCCACCCAGGCGCCCCTAAAAATGTTTTTTTAATGTTCATCAGTAAAAAGGAATGCTGGCAAGTCTATAGTGTGCAAAAATAAATACAGTAAAATAAGACAATCAGAAACACTTGTAATTTATTACTAGATCATTTTGTTAGCTTAAATGCTTAGCTCTTTGGAGAACGTGAAAGATTAAAATGAGCAAATTTATGGTATGAAACCAGAATGTGGAATGTAGATTAAAATAAACTAAGTACTGTGTTTATTCTGTATTACTGCATCTTGTAGAGAAAATGATGAAGTTAAAGCTCAAGTTTATTTTTAATTCAGGGTCTTGACTGAAATGTAAAGGCACTTTAAGCCACCTACCTATTTCAGAGATGGTATGGACAGACCACCTGCTGTTAACACGTTGTAAGGAAAATGGAGGGATGTAAGTGAGTTTTGGTGATTTGCCTGCCTCTGAATATAAATGAAGCTGAAAATCTTCTGTCCTATGTTCTCAATAGTGAACTACTAGACTGTTCAAATCTTTGTGCAAAAATGAAGGCTGTTATAAGGGATTACCATTAGCTTCTTTTATTTTTTTTAATTATGTGAATACTTGTTAACTCTGGATAATCAAATATAATTCGGTTATAATACTCTTTAATATGTCTTTAAATATGGTACTTGGTGAAGGTGCTTTGACATATCCTGACTGAAATGTAGGAAAAAAACATTTTATTTGAATAGCATAAATGATAGATCAGAGTTATGGCTAAGAATGAGAGAAAATGGAGTAGCCATAGTCAGCCTAGCTAAGGTAGTAAAAATATTTTTAGAGTTCAGATGTCTTCCACATGAGACAAGACTGGTAAAATTTGCTGAGTATATTAGATGGCAGGAGGCTGGAAATTTTTTGAAAACTTGGATAGTATATTCTATGAATAGTATTGTAATATCTGAGTAGAGAATGAGGGAACTTGAAATAATCACGTGATTCTTAATTTCTCCCCAATATGGAAATACCTAATTCTTACCAGTGAACACATCCAAAGTGCTGGTGTTGCTGAAAAGAATTTCAGTTTTGTTTTAGTTATCTATTGATAAAGTTTACTATAGGTTCACATTCCTTCTGATGGTTATATATTAAGATGAGAAAAATATACAAAGCTGTCTAATTTTAGATGTAGGTAAAAAGATGGATTAGTGAGAAATTATATTTGTGAATAATTCTTTATCTCCAAGTTTCTGTGTGACATTTGGGTGGTTTTATCCTAAGAATCCATAAAGAGTTTCCTAGATCTTTTCCCACTCATAAACTTTCAAAACCACAAAACCATGCTTCATTTTGGATGAGCAGCTGCTCCAACATGCCCTTTTTATGCTCATCCATGGCATCAAAAACCTGCCATTCCACTCTTTCTGCATACCTCTCTTTGGAAACAACTTAATTGTATGAGATTGTCATAATGTTGCTTTAAGTCCTTCTGAAGATCATAGGTCAAAGTGAAAATTAAAGGTGAGCCTTGCTTTATAGTGTCAATTATACCTTTTGGAGCATTGGTGGAATATTGATCAAACATTTTAATAATCCGTTTCAGTCTGGATTAATTTATATATTGTGTAAAGTTCATTAAACGTAACAATCAACATGGAATGAAATTGTGAAATTTTTGATCCTGGAGGTCCCTGCCTTATTACCCTTAATGAAATTAGACATAAATGAAATGTTTATTGATATTTAATATAAAAGAACCTATAGCATTATATCCTCAAGTTTTCCAAAAATGTTTCTCAGTTGCTGTTTTCCAGATCTGAACTCCCATTGTAAAATAGCAGAGGAACAACATCTTAGTATTTATTAATACGTGCTTCTAAATATTATTTTGTGATTAAGTCTTTTATACAACTGTCATGTAAATTTAAAGGAAATAGGACTTATGGAAAAGTCATAATTTCTGATATAGCTTTAGGTTTTTGAAATTAGTATTAAAGGAGAAATGTTTGACTTGCTCAATGAGCAAAAAACTTTTTCTGTAGTCGTGATTTGCTCATGCTACCAAAAGAAAAATACCTGGCTTGCTTATGTTCTAAACTCTTAATTCTATAGGTTGCACATCCTTTCTTCACAAAACCCCTTCAGTAAGTGACCTTGTCAAACAAAAGTGGGGAATAATGGGAGGCAGCCCAGGGACAGTGGCTCATTTACAAGCAGCTGTTTGCTACTGTCAGAACAAAGGCAAATCAGAGTTGCATTAAAGGGATGTGACAGGCAGAGTGAACAACTGTCCCAACTGCCAGCCCACTTCCCTAATAATACTTATCTTTTACTGTTTGGTTGAAAAATTCACTGGCTTAAGTAGTTATTCATAAGGGAATGGGGTGAAAATGGATAAGAAAATAAAGATCCAATTCTGTCATTTAAAAACAATACAGAATTATGGAGTAAAATTTATTAAAGCACCTGTATAATGCTTTTGAGTGACAGAAACATTATGAATACATTCCATTCCATGGACTTTTAATTGCATTGTTTCTTGTTACGTAGGATTTGAACTATGATACAATTGTATTTTTAATATTGTACCAAGTTGTGATTAGATTCTTGATGTACTTTTATAAATTTGGAACAACAGTTAAATCTTATTCCTTAAAAGAGTAATTGAGCACAGCACCCTTCTTACCATGTTCACATGGGAAAAGATTTGCCTTTTATTTGTGTCCTGATATACACTCTCCCTTTTTGTTATTGTTTTTTTGGGGGGGGGAGGGACTTTAGGTTTATTGTGACTTGTGTGCTGATGTGAAATGGAGAGCATTGCCTGTATACAGCATTTGCATTTTTTAAATAGTGCTTTTAAAATGTTCCAGAGAGGTACATTTTCTTCCACCCTGCCTCTTTAATGCAGTTAGTAATATGTCCTTCAGTTGAACTTTTCCCCCATAAATCAATTATGCATTTGTGATAGTAGTTCAACTTTTTAAAGTGCATAAAGGAGATTACTGTATATCAAGGGCTTGTGAAAGAAGTCTTTATTCATTTGAATAAGAATCTAGACCTTGAAAATTTTCACATTTGTGTGTCTTTCACTGAATGGTGTAGGTAGTTAAAAAGTTGACATTTTCTAAAAATTAGCACATTTGAGCTAAGTTTTTAAATATTTAAAGCTAAACTATCAAAATGCTTTTCACATATGACTTTATAGGATATAAATGAATTCAAAAATATAAAAAGTTTTTAATGCCTGGCCAAAGAGGAATTGAGGTTGGTTGTATCCTATGCTTTGAATATGATCTTGAAATATTTTTTAAAGCAGATACAGGTCTATTTTCTCATTTACTCGTATCATTACTTTGTATTCTACCTTGAAATATTTAAGAATCCCAACATTTGTTAAGGCTATACCTTTGTTATATTGTTTTTCATTATTTTCCTGTAAAACTCTTAATGGTACTAAAATGGACAACATGTGATCTTTTGCACTTATTCAGATGTACTACAAAATGACTTTTTTTCATTGATTCTGTTAGACCATTTTGGACCATGAGAGAAATCCTCGATTTACACTTAATAGAGCTTTTCATGTAATAACAAGTAGAGTTACCTGACTATCAATAAATGCTTGTTTAACTTGAATGATAAAGATAAAGACTGCAGAATTTAAAAAGGACTTTGGAGATAATTTAAATCCTACCCTTTCATTTTTTACTTGAGGAATATTTCATGACTTGATGTTTGTTCAGGATAGCAGTAAGTTAGTAGCAGATTCATAGTGACTCAAACCCTCAGACTGAGAGAAAAAATATTTTAAAATTCTTGACTTTCATTGTTACTCCCTGCCTTTGGTTTTTACACAGCTAAATCTACTGATTTTGGAAGCTCAGCTTCTAAAAAACTCTCAGCCGTGGTTTCTGAACTGTGGACTGGTGCAGGTTATATATCATCAAGCTCAGTCTCTTACGTAATGGAATTGAAAGTCGAATTGATTTCCTTTTCTGAAACAAGATTCCCTGGGTGCTCATCTTAACCACTCCTGCTCAACCCCTCATTCTACAATATTGAGTCTTAATTCCTATTCCTGTCTCCCTAATCACCCTTTTTTATAGTTCTTGTTTGTTTGTTTTGAGTGCCAGTGAAGTAACAGCATTTTGTTGTGATAGATATTCTCATTTTAAGATGACATGGATTCTCAGGATTGATTTTCAAACTAAAAAGTGTTTGCCTTTTTCGCTGTGCGTCAGAATTTATTGCTGTGATTGACATGACTAAAGTGGCTTGACAGTGCTTACGAGCATGGTCTGGGGCCGGAGTGGTTGAGTATGAATTTCAGCCTGTTCAGTCTTAAACAGGAGTACTCTCCTGTACGTGACCTTGGGCTGCTTCCTTAACCTCTCTATGTCTGGTTTTACTTATCTTTACATGAAGATTGATTACAATAGCACTGTTAGGAGGATTAAGGAAATTAATATTTATAAAGCACTAAGACATTTTGTTTAAAAAAAAAAACTTGGTATTTTGGGGAAAGACGTTTGAGATAGATCTTAAAAGAAATTTTGCCACCAGCTTAAACAGAAAGCTATAGGGATACTTGCCCTTAGAAGTTACTGAGTGTGGCTTACCTGCTTAATAGCCATCAAAACCACTGGAAATGTTTACCACGTGTTAATCACGAGTCAGGCTGACAAAGGCAGTTTGTGTTTGAAAGAAAGAAAAATCTCTGTAAATCGTGTTTACAGATTTAAAAAAACAAACTAGATGGGAGTATTTATAAAAATCTATAATTTTCCATTTGTTTTACTATATTAGAATATTATGTAGTTTTAATGAATAAGCATTTATAGTTCCTGGTCCTAAAATTGTACTACAATATGGGGGGAGATTTGTTCTCTGGTAAGCTTCCCTAGAGATTCAGGGGACCCATAGTTTTCCAAGTGAGTAAGTCTCTTATGTTCAAAGTCCATCCCTTAGGCACAGGAAGACTATATAGTGGCCTTCCTTGTTCCTCTTCCCTAACATAACCTGATATGACGCGGTTTCTCATTAGGTACACATCTTACATACTTGTACAGGTCCCATACTACACATACATAGAAATTACTATAATAGAGATCAGAAATCTAGTTATTAATTGATTTGACACTCTTACAATTATTTATAAATAAATATTACTTTATCCCACTCACTGAATACCGATGACACATTTTTGGAAAAATGTTTCAAAATATATGAAAATATAGCAGCATATAAAATTTAAGTTATTATGTGTATGTTTTTAAAATTATGTGTTTGGCTGATATTTATGTTGGGCCATAGCTTAACTATATATGAATAGATGGTGAAGACATCACATGAAAAGAAATGATAAGAGGTTTGATTTTTAGTTGTTTTGTTAAAGTATTCTTTTTGTTTTTAAGATTTTATTTATTTATTTGAGAGGGAGAGAATGAGAGGTAGAGAGCACAAGAGGGAAGAGGGTGAGAGGGAGAAACAGACTCCCTGCTGAGCAGGGAGCCTGATGTGGGACTCGATCCCGGGACTCGAGGATCATGACCCGAGCCGAAGGCAGTCGCTTAACCAACTGAGCCACCCAGGCGCCCCTGTTAAAGTATTCTTGACTTAAAGTAAAAAATAGACTTTAGAAGATTCATTTATTCTTTTCATTAAAGCAGGCATTTAAAAATTACTCTTTTGTTTGGAAGCTAAATAATGAAAAATGCTTTTTACATGGCACTGAATCAGTCTGTTAGTCATACTTCTCATAGCAGAGGAGGACATTTATTCATTACTTTGCTGAATAGTACTAACACACTAGCAGATGGTATCTTTCCAAGGAGTTTGTCTTCAAAAAAGAAATTAAAATATTGTAATACCAGAGAGAGATGTTGTAATGTGTCCCTTTTAAATTAACTGGTTATTCTTTCCAGCTCTTTTAAAATTATGAACTAGCTCAATGTCACATAAAAGGCTAAAAACTAGAGTAAGTGGCATTATGGGAAACTTGAAATAAATACAAGTTTATAGTTCTATTCTTGAACACACTAAGATGTATTTTCCTAAAAAGATAGCATGTTATATACTATAATTGATTCATATAAGAAGTTAGCAGTTTTAAATTATAAATAAATACACATTCTGAAAGAAGATACTTCCCCTAAAACCATTTAATTAAAACAAATTTGATAACCTAACAATGAAATTAAATATGAAAATAATTTCTCTGTTTCTTCCTTTTACTCATACCTGGACCCTTTCAAGGAATGATCTGTACATCTGATTGACTTTGAGACCACTGAATTATTTCCAATGCAAGACCAGACTGTGGGAGTCTGTAGCACTGTAGGATTAGAAATGCGTCATATGGAGAAGTAGATTCAGAGTCCGTGTGATTAGGAAATATCTGGAGGAACGGAACTGTTCTTATAACATGGAGTTATTATTGAAGAGACTTGGGAAAAATCTCAAAATACTTAACAACTAAATGTTTGAAAAACTAGAATCACAGTTGAAAATAAATCATTTGTTTTGACCTTTTCCTGCCACTAATGTGCCCCTAAACATATCCTTGGGCAGAGACTTATTATTTCTGGACTATCGTTTCCTTATCTGGAACATTACCCAATTGGATTAGACAGTTCTTAAGGTGTTTTTAAAAGCTTTATAACTATTTGATTGGTGATTATTTTCTCAACCAAAATAAAAGATTTAAAATGAATTTGCCCAAGTGAGACAGGTATATCTGTAATGACATGTAAGGGAATTCTTATAGTGACTATTCTTCATACTTGTGGTAAAAAATCAAATGTTATGGAAGCTAAAATATAAAACAACTGAATTTGATTTCCAGTTCTTTTTATTTTAAAGATTTATTTATTTATTTGAGAGAGAGAGAGGGAGACTGAGAGAGCACAAGCAGGGGGAGAGGCAGAGGCTCCCCACTGAGCTGGGAACCAGACATGGGGCTCCATCCCAGGACCTGGAGATCATGCCATGAGCCGAAAGCAGACGTTTAACCATCTGAGGCCCCACAGGTGCCCCTGATTTCCAGTTCTAATTTCTAGTACTGTGAACAAAAACAGCCTTATAAATGTGCTGAGATTTGTTTCCTCATCTGAACGCTGAAGATAATACTTCAAGTTACCTCACCGTGTCTAAAGAAATTCCTTGATGTTTTTTTTTTTCCTTTTCCAAGAGTGATGGTTTGAATATATTGTTGGTGCCCTTGTTAGAATGCTTTCTATCATATTACTTAAACCTCAGATACTGCCAGGGGAGTTATTTCTCAAGTACTTGGACATTTCCTGTCTCTCTGAGTAAAAGACATGAAACGGCCTCCTCTGATTTTTACAGATAGAAGATTAAGTCAGCCTTAAGTTCTTTCAGCAATGAGAGTTTTTTTGTAGAAAACAATTTTAAGATCTCTTAGTCTTACCCCTTCAAATCCTGAATTTAACCGATAGCATCTTTCAGTTTTTAACATTGTGGTGGGATGACTCCCTTAGGCCCCCAGCTTCATTTCTTCATATATTTCTTTGAAATACCAGTGTACTCAAATTCCTATATTATGGGATTAAATAGGTTTATATGTTAAGTGTGAAACTATATATTATTATGAAACAGTATGGGGATTGATGGATATGGCACTCAAAATAATGAGTAATAGAACTTTTTTGTTGTTGTTCTTAAGGTATTAATTCCTCTGTATTTTAAATATTAACCCCATGCTAATGATTACATTGTTCCTGTCAAATCACTTTTGTTATTTTCAGTGTTGTTACAAACAGCACATAAGAGAGACAGACAGACATAAGAAAAGGAAGGGAGGGAGGGAGGAAGGAAGGAAGGAAGGAACCTACCTTTAAGATTGTTCTTAACTCCTGGTTGTCATCCTTTCTGTATTGTCTCTCTGATCATCCTTCAAGGTTAAAATGAGATTTCCTCTCTTCATACCATCGTATTTCACTATACTAGTTCTCATTAATCTTTCTTTACTCCCAATTTTTATACCATGTGCTGCATAATTAAATGAATATATATGTATAGTCTTTGTATAGATCTGTTTCTTTGCTCCCCAAAATTATCCAAGGTGAAGACAATGTCTTGTCTTAATCTTGCCCTAAATCCTCCTCAGACTGTGCTAAAGCACCTTAGTGGTGGTCAGTGGATACTTGATTGATTCACATTTTCTTTTTTTTTTTTAAGATTATTTATTTATTTATTTACTTGAGACAGAGAGAGAGAGCATGAGCAGGGGGAGGAAGCAGAGGGAGAGAGAGAGAGAGAAGCAGACTCCCCGGCTGAGCAGGGAGCCCAACATGGGACTTGATCATGAGATCGTGATCTGAGCTGAAGGCAGATGCCCAATCAGCTGAGCCACCCAGGCACCCCGATTCACATTTTCTTTCGGGGAGGGTGAAAATTGTTTATAGAGACCTACCCATTTTTTCCTGAGTCTGCCATTTCAACTGACCTCCCTGCTTCTCTGATATGGCAACATAGATAGATGTGCTGTAGAAGCCTTTAGGTTACACAGAATTTGTGCAATTTGTCTCCTGATTTTAGATATTAGGAAAAATGATGGAAAAATGGTAGAAAAATGATTCTAACTAGAAATGAGAAAGGTGACCAAACAACCAAAAATTAGGGTGGAGATGGTTTTTCCCCCATAATCCTTGCTGTTTGCAGAGTTTACTGGTTTCTATAATATAGCTAAGAGACTGCTTTTTAGCAAATCTATTGAAGGATTTTGATTATGCTAAATATACTACCAATAATTAAAATGTCCTACATATTTTCTTGGCCCTTTCAGTATTCATCAGAGTGAAAGTTAATTTTATCTAAAAAAATTATAGTAAAAACTTTTTTTTTTTTACAATAAAAATTCATGCTTCCTGCAAAAGCACATTCAAATAACTAGAATTGTTTATATGGGTAATGACATAGTAAACAAATGTGAAAGCAGTTTGAAAAATTACAACATTGTGAACATATAAACTAGCTTTATGGTTAGAAGATACCCCTGAAGGAGAGATTAAATGCCTTTTGTAACCATAGCATCTTTTAAACTTAAAAATACAGTCTGTTCTCATAGTTTTTAAGGGAGATGCTCTATTTACCCCTTTCAGCTAGTTCTGGTAGATAATTAAGACCCAACACATCCATTATATGTAATGAATCAACTTCTTTCCAATGCATTTAGAATAGCAGAATTGGGAAAAAAGACTCTCAATCATTTTATGTAGGGCTTTATTCTCTTGTGGAATCCTAGTTGAGAAAAGCTAAAAAAATTTTTAAAAAATCTCTTTTAACCTTCTTTTGCATAAAACATTTCCCCACAAATATGTTTCTGTGAGCGTTTCCCTTCTAGATTATTCTTATTTGACCCAACTGGTTAGTGGTTAAGATGTATTGATATATACAAATCCGGTTGGCCTTATTTGTTTTTCAAAGTTTTAAATGTTGTATCCATGTTTTATTGACAGCATTTTTTCTACTTAATTATGTCTTTTGTTGACAGCTCAAACTGCTTCTATTTACTCTTATTTAGAATACAGCTGGTAACAGCATTTTGTTTGTGAAACCAAAGCACGTAATTAACTTACCCAGTTAAGTTATGGTGTGTTTCAGTGGGACAGAAAGGACTTCATAGGGTGTGTTGCTTTAGTCTGAGAAGTTATGCAGTTTATTTTCAGGATGGTGTATTTTATATGAGAGAACTTAAGCAGAGAGTACGAATCATGTGTAACATCCTAACACTACTTGAGTACTAACTAAAGTACTACAAAAAGTACTTTGATTTTTTTTTTTTTAAGTTTATCAGTTGCACCAAGAAAATCAGATACCAATATTCAGTGTAAAGTTGAATTAACATGGTGTAGCCAATAGGAATGTTTGGGATCGTGTTCTTTTCACATCTAGTTGCATGATTACTTAAGCTTTGACTATATTGCTTTGATGCAGATTTTTGAAGAAATGTAAATACCTTCCTGCTCCTCCTATTTTCAAGGACACTTTGTAGTTACTAATTCTAAAAGAAAATAAGTAAATCCATTAATTTGAAATAATATAAAAATGAGGAGAAAATATTTAAGCAATAAATTTCATATTGTGTGATTTCTTAACGTCCTTGCTACTTGCCCTGGGTTTCTCCTGATACTGTACTAAACTTTGATTCTAGATCCTTTTCTTCCAGGTATCAGCTAGTTCAACTTTATTATTTTTCCATTTCTAAAGCTCTGCCTGAGTTCCCATAATTATTACACTTTCTTCATTGGTTTTATTTAACTAGTTACTTTCCATGCTTAGGCAAGACAAGGTTTTCTTTCTTCCTTTCTCCTTCCTTCCTTTCTTTTTTTTTCTTTCTTTCTTTCTTTCTTTCTTTCTTTCTTTCTTTCTTTCTTTCTTCCTCTTTCGTTTTTTTCTTTCTTAAGATTTTATTTTTAAATAATCTCTAAACCAATATGGGGCTTGAACTTACAACCCCGAGATCAGAGTCGCATGCTCTACCAACTGAGCCAGCCAGGCGCCTCTACCTATCTGGCATTTTAATTTTGAAGTGAAAATGGGGAAATTCCTAATGATGTTAAAAGCTAAAAGTTATTGAATGCTGTCTGACTAAACATGCATTGAACAGAACTAAACACTATGAATGCATTATTTCATATAACACTCAGAAACTCTTAAGACTTCTTATGATGTAGTAGTCAGTGTTAATTATCTTTATTGCTAGGTTAAGTGACCAGCTCTAGAGAAACATATTGAATTTAAGTAAATAAGGCAGAAAATATTGAGGACACTGAATCATGGCAGTTGTTCTCCTGATAAGATCATTTTGATTTTCAGTGTAGACTGATAGAATTTAAAGATAGAATGGTAATATTGCTTTTATACTATTTAGCGGTTGAAGTGAGTAGAGAGAAGCTCAAAATTTGAAAATGAATAGAATTGTATTAGAAAACAAATACTTTTAAGGAAATAAAAATAATAGAAACCAGTGGAAGCAATGTATGGAATTAGGGACATAAAACTGCCAATTTATTTCAGCATTTTATTTTAAAATAGTTATTATTTGAAAAATGACCAATAAAAAAATAGGAGAGATGAGTTAGGTAAACCGTTTTGAGCTGGTTAATACCTATTTGGCACTGCTTTTACTGTTTTACTAAAAATACTCGGTTTGCCAATATTAAATGTACTGTTTTGGTATATTTGTGTTTATTTTATACATATTGTCTAATCTTTATTTTCAGAGGAATCAAAAGATGATATTTCACTTTAAGATATTAATGATTACTGGTTCACAAACAGGTCTTCTGATAATAAATTAGTAAATTAGTGAAAACTTCCTGTAAACACAGCTGCTAGGACCTGCCAAGGTGCCTTGGTTCCATTTCTTTTTTTTTTTTTTAAAGATTTTATTTTTATTTATTTGACAGAGAGAGACACAGCGAGAGAGGGAACACAAGCAGGGGGAGTGGGAGAGGGAGAAGCAGGCTTCCCGCCGAGCAGGGAGCCCGATGCGGGGCTCGATCCCAGGACCCTGGGATCGTGACCTGAGCCAAAGGCAGACGCCTAACGAATGAGCCACCCAGGTGCCCCCTTGGTTCCATTTCTTATCTAAAGCTTGATAGGAATATACTGCTGTTCACTAGTTAATTACTGTCTCTAGATAGAAAAGGAAAGGCGTTGAATTCAGTGTTTGTATGGTTGCATGGCCCTGTTCAGTCAAGCTCAATGCATGTTACATGATTGCCTGAAAGGAATAGAAAAGCTACTTTCTCAGTCTCTGACCAGAATGCATGATAAGGTTTGGTGTCAAAAAGGACAAGGTGGGGATCACAGCAATTATGGCAGAGGCAAAGTAGTTTCCTTGACAACCAGATTGAGGATTCATTGTGATTTATTATTTACTACTTCAAAACCTCATTCTGTGACTTAATTAAGCATTGGGATTTCCATAAATTCTGTCTTTTCCAAATTTGAACATCCTGTTACTATTGTTAAAATGTACATTGAGACAGTTCCAAGTTGATGTTAGTCTAAAAAAGGGACAAATTAGGCTTAGCCTGTAGCTTTGTGAAAATCTAAGCAGGTCACTTAGATAACAGTTAACTAAAGTTAAATAGATCTTATATTAGGTGATGTTAATCAACACTCACTAATAACTTAGTAATGACCTCCCTGGAAATACTCAGAGCAGCATGGTTGCAACAAGTGAATTTTATCTTTTTTTCTTGAAAGCAGCTTTAAATAATTTGTACATGATTTGTATTTCAGTGTATTATTTTAGATGTAAACTACCCATTACTTCTTTGCAGTTACAATCATAATTATACACCTTTTATATTGTCCAAATTATAGTCTTTTAATTTTGGTAGTAATCAGATGATTTTTACCCAGAAAGCCGTTGTATTTCAGTGTATCATTTTAGATGTAAACTACACATTACTTCTTTGCAGTTACAATCATAATTATACACCTTTTATATTGTCCAAATTATAGTCTTTTAAATTTGGTAGAAATCAGATGATTTTTACCCAGAAAGCCGAAGTTCAGCTTCTTAGAACAAGTTAACCATAGATAATTTTGTATTTCCCAAATATTCCTTAGATACTTATTATCTTTGCAGATGAAGCTCTTGGTTGACTATGTATTCTGCATTATTAATAATCAAATGCGATAAGCCTTTAACATGTGGTTTTTATTTAAACGACAAAACCTACCAAATAAAAATAATTTTAAACCTTCGTTGAATTCCTATGCAAAATGAAATATTTGCATGTACTCTTTTTAATTAAAATAGCATTTGCTTAGCTCATTTACATTCTTTCTGTCAGAATTTCTGCCTGAGGATTCTATATATAATTAATGTAAGAAAAACAAGATGGTAATCCCTTGATAGAAAACTGGTAATGGATTAAAAGACCATAGCTCTGACATTCCAGGAATGTGACACACTTTCTCAGAAAGATGCACTTAGTCCTAAAATCTAGAGATTTTGAAAAGTGCCCCCTAGTGTAATTAGCCAAAGATAGACATTCTGAGTATATATTGTTGTACGTTTAAGAGGGATTGTTACAAGTAAATTTATAACTGCTATAAAATGTGATTTGAGGAGAATCATGTCTACTCTGTCATAGTAGAGCTTTGAGCTTTGAGTATTCAGTGGAGGCCTCAGATTTCTTACTGAACTAATTGATAGAATACACAAATATGCATGCTAAGAATGTGTAGAATGGTTGCCTAGGTTAGTATGACCAGGATCTTAGAATATAGTGTCGAACATTAACTAGTCCAGGAACCTCAGGGAATTCACATAACAATCCTGAGTTCCACTTCTTAATTTAAGGATTTACACTAGATCAGTGCTTTTCAGATTGTAGGTCGCCACTGATTAATGGTTTGTGAATACAGTATTTGGTGGGTATGATTAACACTTAAGTGAAAGAGAATGACAAATAGAATGCATTATTATATGAAAATATTTTTCATGAAATTTGTATTAATTGTATGTGAACATAAGTATATTATGTCTTGATACTCTCTTATCAATATGTATATATATGAAGAAATACTGGGCTGAGTGGTTCCAAAGTCTGTCCCAGTTCATCCCCAAATGAAATTTTAATTGTTTAGGCTTTTCTGGGATTGCATTTTTTTTTTAAGATTTTATTTATTTATTTATTTATTTAGTGTGTGTGTGTGTGTGTGTGAGAGAGAGAGAGCACAAGCAGGGGGAGCGGCAGGTAGAGGGAAGAGTAGGCTCTCCGCTGAGCAAGGAGCCTGACACAGGACTCGATCCCAGGCCCCTGGGATCATGACCTGAGCCAAAGGCAGACACTTAACTGACTGAGCCACCCAGGCGTCCCATGAGATTGCATTTTTAAAAAATAGAACTTATCACAGGCAGATACTTTTAGGAATAAAAAGATAAATAAGAAAATATAACAGTTCATATTCTGAAAGAGTAAAACCTATATAAATTGTAATTATTCCTAATCTCTAAGTGTGATAATTTAGGCCTGTATGAAAGATATGAAAGCATAAAGAACAAGTGATTAGTTCTGATTGTCAGGCTCAGAAAATACTTCATGACATTAGAATATATCCTTGAAAGATGAGTATGATTAGATTCATTTTAGGTAGAGAATTGAGAGAGATGAGTCTGGACACTTTGGATGTGGCTAGAAAGTCAAGAGGCATTGCATGCCATACTTAGGCATGTGAAGTTTATTGTGAAGACCAGGGAGAGCTGCCAAACCTATTAAGCCTGCTACAATTAGATCTGCTTTTATTTTTTTTTTAAATATTTTATTTATTTATTTGACAGAGAGAGACACAATGAGAGAGGGAACACAAGCAGGGGGAGTGGGAGAAAGAGAAGCAGGCTTCCTGCTGAGCAGGGAGCCCGATGCGGGGACTCGATCCCAGGACTCTGGGATCATGACCTGAGCCGAAGGCAGACGCTTAACGACTGAGCCACCCAGGTGCCCCTAGATCTGCTTTTAGAAAGAAAAAGGTAGTAGAGTGGTGGTTGAACCGAAGTAGAGAAAGATCAAAGTATGGAGATGGTGAATTATGGGAGAATTTCAGAAGGGCCATTCATGAATTGATGAGGGTGGGGGCTGTAGACAGTGAGAAACTCCTTTTTTGATAAACAATAGAATTGATTAAATTTACAGTCTTTATACAACACACTAATTGAGTTCTATTGAGTTTCCCAGCACATTGGGTTTCATTTTATTATTTTTTAAAGATTTTATTTATTTATTTGAGAGAGAGAGAGCACAAGCAGGGGGAAGGAGCAGAGGCAGAAGGAGAAGCGATGATGGGTTTGATCCCAGGACCCTGGGATCATGGCCTGAGCTGAAGGCAGATGCTTAACCAACTGAGCCTCCCCAGGCGCCTGAGTTTTATTTTAGTATTTTGGAAATACTGGAGCAGTTTTCTATACTTTGTAAAATACCCAAACAAACATATGAAATCTTGAATGACAAATGACCACCTTTGTTGGTTAAACAAATAATACAGTGAGAAAAATTTAGTTAGTATTCATAGGTTAAAAAATGAACTTGATGTGGTCTTTCTCTCATTTCATTTCTGGTGAGATCCTTACCTGTTTGAGTTTGTGTATTGTTGTTATTGGGGTTTTTAAAACATTGCTTTCCCTGAGGAACCTTCCTCGATGTCCCTTTTGTCAAAACAGTTATCTAACTTTTATGAAGTCATTCACCTTTCTTTCACTGAATGATGTGCTCCCGCTTCATACTTTTAAGACTGAGCTGCTTAAAACTAGAAACTGAAAAATTTGGGCGCCTGGGTGGCTCAGTTGGTTAAGCGACTGCCTTCGGCTCAGGTCATGATCCTGGAGTCCTGGGATCGAGTCCCGCATCGGGCTCCCGGCTCGGCGGGGAGCCTGCTTCTCCCTCTGACCCTATCCCCTCTCATACTGTTTCTCTCTCTCTCTCTCAAATAAAAAAATAAATAAATAAAAAATCTTTAAAAAAAAAAAAGAAACTGAAAAATTCATTTTAGTATATTATGTCTCGTGTATATGGTATGTGTATATGTACCATATTTATGTACTTGTATATGGTGAGCAGTCAGTAAATGTTTCAGTGGTGAATAACTGAGCTAACAAAACTGAAATATGCAATAAAGGTAAGGGAATAAATAGGGAATTGAGTTTAAAAGATTAAAATAGAATTATCTCAAGAAATTAAAATTTAAAATTTGATCTAATAACATACGGACATATGATGGTTACTGTTGGTATGTTAACATGGATTTATTAAGTATCCACCCATCTTATAGATGCTGTGATTATGATTGTGAATGGAACAGAAACTACATAATACCCTCCTGTAGACTTGCCTTTTCATCTTTAGTCAGAAAGCATGTGAATGCAAATTGCAGCATGATGGACACCGAGAAAATGTCATAAAAAATTCCTAATTATACTTGAGAAAATAGTGGAGTTGCTTATTAAAGGTAGTTATATAATTTCTGTTGCAGTAGTTACTGACATTAGACGTTAGACAGCACAGTATCTCCTATTTTTGCAGACCGTGTAACATTTAACATTTTGAGTCTGAAAAAGTGAATGGTAAGACTGTTCAGAAGTAATGGGTGCCATCTGATTATTTTGGCTCAGGTAAAATTGTTAGTGAAATAGGAGATTGAGATACCGGGGCTCAGGCAAGATGACAATTCCTACATAAAAATATAAGCACATATTTTCCAGCTCCAGAAAGCACACTCCACTGGGTTCCTCTTAAAGCTCTGTATGGCTTAGGAAAACTATCTGGGCTTCCTATATAGAATGATCTCTTTCTTTTTCATATCCACAGAGGGTATATCTATATAGACTTTGAATATATACTCTCTACAAAGTAATGTGTAGGCAAGCATATTTCCTCAGAAATAATGAAATGGATTTTTAGTGAGATGATTAATTTATTCAACAAACTGACTTTGTTCTAGACACTATGAAAGCAAAGGTGACCAAGGCAATAGACCAAGATATATAGACCCTTTTAGTCTAGTTCTTTTGAATCCTGCAGAGGTTTTATGCTCTTTGATCATTTGGTTTGGGTAATAAGAATTGCTGACATCTGAATGTTCAGAAAAAAATTGTAGTAATGTTATGTGTAATGAAGTTTTCATCATTATAATGTTTGTTACTAATGTTTGGATGACTTTGAGATTTTCAGATTTCCAAATAAATATTCTACTTGTATAATACACAGAAGTGTTACTAGGTGAGGGAATTATATATTCAAACATACAGTTTACAAAACAGGTTTAAAATAACCTATGGAAAATCTGAAAAAAAGTATCAGTGTGTCCCTTTAGTGTGTGTTTGATGGATTTAAATTAAAAGTCTGGGGAAGGTTTTGAGAGACTTCTTAGGATTGCAATGATGCCCATGGTAAGATAGGCTAAAAGAGTGTTGAAGTGAAGTGGCTTGGAATCCCAAAAAGTAACTACTGATAGTTGGACTTGACAAGATATCATGGTATATAGAGAGAAGAGCATTACAACCAGGCGTCAGAGTTCCTTTGCAGTGATGTGACCTTGGATCAGTACCCCAGAGCCTCCATTGTCTGAGCTGTAAAATTAATATCACATCTGTAGTAAGTGTTTCCTATAACCGGGCACTCTGCTAGATGCTTGGGATAAAAATAGGAGTAAATATTCCTGCCTTCAAGGAATTTTTAGTCTTCGAGGAGAAACACATAACTAGATAAGCTTGAAGTCACGTGATAAGTGCAGAGAATGCCCATGGATGCTTAGTCAGATTATGATACAGTTAGGAGGTGAAGTGGGAGAGCATGGTTATATGGTCAGAGGAGGTTTTTCCTGTCTCTAATGTTAAAAAGGGATGAGTAAAAATTCACTACGTAGGCAGTATATTCTGTGGATGCAGCCAGGGTTATTGTGATAATTAAGTAAGATAATGTACGCTGTGTCTAGAATATGTTTGTAAGTCCTTACAAGTCCTTTTTTCCTGACCTGTCTACCAATGTACTCTGTGCACACACACTTGAGCACACATGCAGTTGAACACGCGCGCACACACACACACACAATTAGCAAGTGAACTTTGTGCCCTCAAAAAAACTATTGGGAAGAGAAATGGGAAGGACACGGACTAGCTTATTTCTAATTACCTATAATTATGATTTCATAATCTGCAAATTATCTACATATAATGAGTTATTCAGTCATATCTGGTTTATAATTTACCAGTTATGCTATTTCCTTAGTTTATTGGAGGTGGAACCCAGAACCTATGACTAGGTATCATGCATCAATCACTTTTTAAGAAAAGCGTGTTGGCAAAATTGAGCACTTAGAGTTGCCATGCACTGTTTTTGAATACTTTACATGTAGTAACTTATTTAGTCCTCACAAAACCCTATGAGGCATACGAGCTATTATTATCTCAATTTTACAGATAGGGACACTGAACTACAGACTTTTCCATCTCAACAACATCACTCAGCTAATGAACAGAGGAGCACAGTATCTCCTATTTTTGCAGACTGTAACATTTAACATTTTGAGTCTGAAAAAGTGAAATCTAGACAGTTTGTGCTGGGCAGTGTTCATCTGAAAAATAGCATATGATTAAGAAGTTCCTAGAAATAAGCCTTGTCCCAGAAGACTAAGACTTTCAAGATATGTGGAACCAACAACTATGTTTTATTTATTTATTTATTTATTTTTTAAAGATTTTTATTTATTTATTTGAGAGAGACAGAATGAGAGAGAGCACATGAGAGGGGGGAGGGTCGGAGGGAGAAGCAGACTCCCTGCCAAGCAGGGAGCCCGATGCGGGACTCGATCCCAGGACTCCAGGAGCCAAAGGCAGTCGCTTAACCAACTGAGCCACCCAGGCGGGTGGAAAAACAACTATGTTTTAAAGCACACAGGAAACAAGCAAATTAGTCAGCTTGTGGGATATAAGTGGATACTTTTCCTACAAGATCATGTGGCTGATAAGCTTCCAGAATACTTTTGCAAAGCAGAAACTGTAAGTCAAAAGTCACCATCATCAGGGTGGGTGGAGAGAGCATCTCACTAAAAGGGCAGAATTGGTTATTTGTCTCTGCATTCTTGGGGAATCCTGAGGAATATGGATGTATTGGCTCTACTCTTTGCTTTTTCAGTAAGACTCATTGTACAGAGTGCATGTGCATGTGGGTCACTGTGATTCCCAGTGACCCCTCCTTTAATGCTCTTGTTCCTTTGGCAATAAATTCTCTTTGAAAAACCTACCATTTATTAGTGTGATTTTGGGAGTCTTGTGAATATAATTTGTATAAATATGAAACTTACTATCCCTTCTCTGAATCAGTTATGCCTTCTGTTGGGTTCTGATGGTTTTGTACCGTATCTTCTGCTAGGGAAGGCTTTTAGAGGAGGGAGCTCTTGAGCCCTAAAAGAGGGGGTGGCCAGGAAACTGGGCATATAGGAAGGAATTCCAAGAAGGGAGAATTGTATGAAAAAAGTTACAAAGTCAGGAATGCACATACTAGATTTTAGACTATAAATAAATTATTTAAGTCTTGAAGTATTTAAGTATAAACAGATTAACTTTGTACATTTTAATACATTATATGGAATACATAAATTATTAGAATTTTCTACATAGCACCTTTTTTTTTTTTTAAAGATTTTATTTATTTATTTGACAGAGAGAGACACAGCGACAGAGGGAACACAAGCAGAGGGAGTGGGGGAGGGAGAAGCAGGCTTCCCGCGGAGCAGGGAGCCCGATGCGGGGCTCGATCCCAGGACCCCGGGATCATGACCTGAGCCGAAGGCAGACGCTTAACGACTGAGCCACCCAGGCGCCCCTCTACATAGCACCTTGATGTCACAAGTACCATTTGCTTCTTTCTTCTACATGAATAGTTAATTCCATAAAAATAGATTATTCATCCACCTTTCAGCATGTAAGAATTAACACAAACAACAGCAAAGTGGCCACCCTGGGATGTACTTGGAGGAAGTCTGGATAGTGTTGCAGGAAATTTGGAACAAATGGCGAGAAGAAAGTATGAGTTGGGAGAGGTGGGCAGTAGGAAAAACCCATTCAGTCTATAGAAGACAGGCCCCTGCATGAGCAGAATATTTCTTACTGAATAAGTGTGCTTTGGCATAGATTATCCAAGAAAAATGTATCTCAAATGCAGTGAGGGAATTGTGATGTAGGGAGTAGGGATATATGTAGTCTTTGGAAAAACTACCAGGATCTCCCATGTCCACATAGGCCTCTGTTATGCATAGTCTGGTAACTCAGAACCAGGAAGGTCAGGGAAGCACTTCACTTCTCAGGCTGAGATATGGTATATTTTCAGATTGTTCCCATAAAGGAGAACAGGATTTCTGTTATCCTCCCAGGCTGAGTGTTTTTTCGTTCACCTGTTCACTTTAACCTGAGTTCTGCTTCTTGGTATCTCAGGGTTGGTGGCCAGTTTTCTTCAGCTCCCAGTTGGTTACCATAATGGTCACTGCTATGCCAAAATGGGTTTCCACTTACTGGATTTTTTCCCCCTATGCATCTGTCTGTCTGTCTATCTATCATCTATCTATCTATCTATCTATCTATCTATCTATCTATCTATCTATCATCTATCTATCCATCCATGTTGAAGTAGATTTATAATTCTTTTGTACAGTTTCCTGGGAATACATTCCCAGGTTATTATTATTTATAATATTTACTGTTAGTTACTATATTTATAATATAATGTTGTTGATTAGGTTTGCATCATATTCTATTTTATCAGTCAACTTTTAAATCATTTCCCTAATTAGGATCTTTAGTTTGTCTCAGATTTTTCATTATTACAAATATTCAAATCTTTGGCAAATTTTTGGGTTCTTTTTAGAGCATATTCTTACAAAAGGAATTTGATAAGTTTATTTTAGAAAGATTGTACCAATTTGTAAGGCCTCAGAAATATATGAGGCTGTTTGTTTTATAATACTCTAACAAATTTTTGGTAATTTATAGGAGAAAATTTGACCAAATTTTAATTTTTTGCCTTCTTTTTGTTCTTACCCATTAAATTGAGCATTGTTACATGTTTATTTGCTACTCACATTTATTTTCTTTTCCTTTCTTTTTCTTTACCTACTTTGAAATTAATACTCAGGGGTTTGTAAGCACTGCTTATGTAAGGTATTTAACCTTTGATTATTTGTTTAGACAGTTTATCTTGGGAGATGTAATTTTCCTGAAACATTCCTGTTGTCATTATAAATCAGATTCACCTAAACCTACCCTCATTTTCTGATAAGAAGCACTGCTTGTTTTTGAGATTCTTATCAAGCTCTTCTTCTGTTTTTCTTTTTCTTTTTTTTGTTTTTTGCCTTGAATAGTAAGGGAGTTTTTTTTTTAAATCTGGTAAAACTTCAACTTCATAAGGGTGAAATGACAAGTATTTGAGGTTGCAAAGGGAAGTAAACATTTTTTTTTTTAGAGTTTATTTATTTGAGAGACAGAGAGAGCACAGGCAGGGGACGGGCACAGGGAGAGGGAGAAGCAGACTCCTGGCTAAGAGTGGAGCCAGACACTGCCGGGGCTCCGTTCCAGGACCTGGAGATCATGACCTGAGCCAAAGTCAGATGCACTTAACCGACTGAGCCACCCAGGTGGCCCCAAGGGAAATAAACATTTTAAGTACCAGGGAAGCGGCATTAGAGTAGAACCAGGGCATAGCAACACTGGTTCAAACAGGGTTTCTTAGAGGCTTTTTCCTGCCATTCCTTATAATTTGTTAGAATGTCTGAGTCCAGAAGTTGGAACTGCCCTGTTGTCTCTGCACTGTTGGTACCTGTAGGGAGCAAGTATGAAAGACAACAATGGGCTATATATGTAGGGGCAGGGTCTGTGCTTTTGGATCTGCTACCATGCTGTTTCTTAGTTCCCTTGATGTTTCGTTTGGCAGTTAAATATGAGAAAGGATGTAATTTTAGCTCTGCTGGTATTTCTTTTTTAAGGCAACATTTTATAACTTTACAATGTTAGGTTAAAGTTACCTCTCTCTCTCTCCCTCCTTGCTTCCCTCCCTGAATGTTCTGGTGACTCATATTTGAGAATAGTCTGTGTGTTCTTTAAAACCTCATCTTTCATTAAAAATTGAACAAACCTCAACAGCCCAACACAAAAATAATAGCACCAAAACCAACCATGAACTCAGTGATATTGTCATTTAAGGAATTATTTGACAACCTTCATAGCATTTTGGGAAGCTGTCTCTGTTTTAACTAATAGCATCAGAGTTAGTAGGGGAGTGCTGTAAGTCATCTCTTTACCTCAGGGAGGACTTTTACCACCATGTGGGCTTTCTGTAGTTTGTAGAAGTAGTGGAATTGCCTCCGATCTGAGAGTTGTTAGTTCCTTTTGCTTATTCCAAAATAGTCTAATGAAGGAATTCGAATGTGCTAGAGACACAAATACATAATGGATGAATGAATGAGCAATAAAGTGTTTGGGTGAGGCTGCCAAAGATGTTAATAAGAGATAACATTACAAATGCAATTTTCATTTAGTGGTGCTTTTGATTATTTTGAGTTTGCATTTTGAGGTAAAGCTCACAAAATGGGCTCACTACTGCATTTAGTTTCACTCATTTTGTCATTTTGCAGTTTTTAATTTGTCCAGAAACATTCATTGAAAAAAGTAATAGCATAATAGTTCACTGGAGTAATTTTGTTTCTTATAGATAGTATTAGCCACTTGATTAGTTGTTTCCATAAGCTCCATATATCCTTTAGAAATTTATCTTTCTAAATTGTTCATGAGATAAAAATAACCTTCAGCTATAAAGGAATTCTTACATGTTAGGAGTGAGAGTTCAGAATTTGGGTTAAAAAAAAATTCATGTAGGGGCCCCTGGGTGCTCAGTCCGTTAAGCGTTGGACTGGATTTTGGCTCAGGTCATGATCTCAGGGTCCTGGGATCAAGCCCTGCATCAGGGGGAGTTAGCTTGTCCCTCTCCCTTTGCTCCTCCCCCATGTGTGCATGCACTCTGTCTCTCTAAAATAAATTCATAAAACTTTTAAAAAAAGAAATTCATGTATGTAGCATAATTTAGAATAAAATTTTAAGCATTATTTAAGAGAAAAAGGTAGGAAATTTTAAAAATCAACTTTGGTGTCATGAGTAGCTTTTTTGAGGTGGGAAGTTACTGCAGTAAGCATTTTTTCCCCTAGGACCTTATTGGAAGATGCTTTCTCACTCCTAACACAAAAGCCTTTCTATCATCTTCCATAGTATTATTGTGTTCAGTAAAAAAAAAAAAAAAAAAAAAAAGTTCTAACTTTCAGGAGTCCTGTGTGGTTTTAGGGAAAGAAGAGTACCTTTTACAGCATGTAGAGGAAAGACATGAAATTTCTCCCTTCTTCAGTGGGAAAAAGGTTAAATGGCTGACACTTTTTAAATGATCGAAGTGTTAGTGTGGGTGACAGTTTGTGAAAAGTCAAGATAACAGTTGAGACTGGTTTCAGGCTGCATTAATCTTTCCTACCTGAAGTGAGAAATAAATACATCATAGGAATGTATAGGGAGATATAATGCCTTTCCTTCTAGGACACTTGTTTGAGTCACCTGTGGTTGCTTGTGATTACCTTTGGATTGCTGTTTGGGATTGAGAGAAATGAGTGGGTGGTTTCAGTGCAGTCTCAATGTAGTTAACTCAAGTTTTAGAATTAGTATTAATTTGGCCCCCTTATTAGATACCTTTAATGAGGAAGCCAGTTGTTACACAGGTAACTTCTTCACGGCTTTATAGAGTTTATTGTTGTCAAATAAAGGTAATTGACATGGGAATCTTATATTCATTTACATTGTTGTCCCTCTTTGATTCTACTTAAATATACCTTTTAAAGAATGAAATAATGACTAGTAGTTTTTTGTGGGTTTTTTTTGCATTTAAAAAATATTGATTATGTTTAAATACACATAACATTAACAAAAAGACTCAGAATCCAAATGTTGACTCTCCTTGATTTGAGAGACCTATCTGGGGAGTACTTTAAATGAGGGCTCCGCCCTAAATAGTTTTATTTGTCAGACTAATACAGTGACAGGAAAGGAATAGAATCTTAGCTAGTATGGCTTGGGGTAAGTCACTGAATGAGGGAAAAATCACAGTTTTGGATTTTTGCTGCTTGTTTAACTGCTTTTAAGAACAAACTCTCTTGAGACTTGGTGGGGTGGGAGTTGCTATGGAATTTATAACAAAATAGTAAGAGAAATAAATAAAATTGTTAGAAAGTTATATTAATCAATGTGAAAGTAGAAATGAATTGTTGTACCTGAGGAGATGATGGAATTGTTGTTTTGTTACTTATTCTATGATTTTGTTGTCAATGAATAAATTACACAGAATTACTTAAGACTTTTTTAATTGGATGATCCAATGTGAATGACTTGAGAATTGCATTTCTGATAGTAACTTCTTAATGTTAAACTGGTATTAACTAGTTATAAAAAGTAATAAATGTAAAGAGTGTTTCCTATTTACTGGGGTAGAGGAAAGAGAGGGATAAATTTGTTATTCTGTAATGTTTTTATGTGGATTCCTGGATGTTTGTGAACTCCAGCAGATGGTCGGTCATTTAAGGGTGCATTTCATAGTTGAGGCCCACTGATTTGGGGACTCTAGTGAAGATGTCATCTTTGTTACATTTATATTTTTTATTTTCTGATATCTGGATTTTTAAAACATTTTAACATTTATAAAAAGATACAGTTGTGGTGTATGTTTTTTTCCCTTATAAAAACATCTTCATTTTATGTTCCTGGGAATATTTGACATCTTTTTGTATGAGGAATTAAGGTATAAAATACAGCACAAAATAAAATTAAGTAAAAATTGAATGCCTATTGTGTGTTACACATTGTGCTGGAAACCAAGGATACAAAAGTAAATAGGATTCACTTTTTTCTGTTGAGTAGCTCAGAGTTCAGTAGGGGAGGAATATTAAGTAAGGAGACTGTTAGAAGCATGTTGCCTCCTCTGACAGAGGAGCTCATAATTGTTCATGCACTTAGTTCATTCATACATCCATTTATTTAATCTATCTTTATTTCATGCCCTCTATAAAGAGAGCACTGTCAACTGACTGTTAGGTTTTGGCATTATAATGGTGAACTAGAGAGATGTGATACCTTACCTCAAGGAGAACTCACTACCCATGTAAATTGCCCAGGCACAGGGTCATTGTCATGTTTCTTCACTGTTATTTCTCAGTGTCTAGAAGAGTGCTAGGTACATAGTACGTGTACAGTAAATATTTACTTATTGGAAGAAAGAAAATAGATGACCCAAAACCTGAGCTCAGATTCTCTTTTCCCCATTGTTGGAGAAGGCCTGATAGGAGTTTGGAGAGTAATTGTTGCCTAAGAGAATAATGAGTAGAATATTCTATACAGAGGGAGTAGTTTAAACATAGGCAGTGAGTAGTAAGGGTAATATTGAGGCTTAATACAAAATTCACTAATTTCTTTAAGAAGTAGATCAGAATTAAAGTATCCTATATTTCTGAAATTTGAAGAAGTCATAGCTTTTGTTGAAACAAAGACATCTCTTCATGTGGCATGTATTATTTTAATAGACATGCTTATCAGGAATTTTTATTTTAGGGCTTAATATTAAACTGATAGTATTATATAACTAAATTGCTGTATTTTAGTGGCACTTGTGACTTAATAGTGGAAGATAATTTACAAATTTTTAAGTGGGAAAGATCAATTTCTTTTTAATAAGGACTTTAATCCCAAAATGTTTTGAAGGACTCATAATGCATACTTTTCTCCTTAAAATATCCAGCGGCTTTTCACAAGTGTTAATAATTGAACCTAATAGCTGATGGCATTAGAAAAGTACTTTTACCTTGAGTGTACAAAATGTCCAGAATTTTGTTACTCTTAGCAAGTCCCAAAGATAGAGGTTTCTTTTCCCTTTTGTTGTTTGTATAATTGGATTTAATTATGTATTATTTTTTTTATCCCACATTTATTTGTTAGGATTTTTCCAATGTAAGTCATAGTGTTTTGGATATAAGTTGGATATAAATAAGAAAACTATAAATACACTTCTTAAAAATTTTTTGTTTGAAATGTCTCATAATTTAAAATATATCCTCCCCTAAAAAAACAGCTTGTAAGCCAAAATGACACAAGAATCTAAGGCATTTCATTTATAAACGATGAGATGATTATTTTGTAGTTTCATGATCTTATTTGAACACTTTCTTTTTCAAGAACTTTATTTTTCTGTAAGGATTTGATTTGTGTTTCATGCTAATAACCAAGTTTACTTACACAAAAATTGCTACATTTTCAAAGCCAGTGTGCTTATGCTAGAAAATGACACTACATTGCTTTATTTTCTTTATTCTTAGCATGAAAATAAGTTCAAAGGTGAAAGTCTTTTGTACTCTCTGCATGGCAGTTTTAGTTACCTCACATAAGATGGATAGGTTAAAAGAACTATATTTTAATAAACATAAAAATATTAGATGTTTTAGGAGTTGATTGGTAAAAGTTATTTCTTAAATGGACTAATAGAATAACTAAAGCAATAGAGTGATAATCTGTAAACTTATGTGAAATGAGTTTTTAACACATTGCCTTTTCACATACAAAGAAGTTTTTAAATTTTATTTATTTTTAAAGTAAACTCTCCACCCAACATCAAGCTTGAACTTAGGACCCCAAGATCAAGAGTCACTTGCTCTACCAACTGAGCTAGCCAGGTGCCTCTACCAACAAAAACTTTTTTATACATCCTTGATTTTTAAAATTTTGTTTTGATGACCTCATGAATATTCAGAGAGAAATAGAAATGTTGAACCATTAGTGAAGTAAGTTATCTTTTAGGCTTGTTTTTGACATTTTCTTTTCATCTAAACTAAAATGAAATGGAAAAAAGTTTTCTGGAAGCTTGTAAGCTGTAGGTCAGCCTGGTTGAAATCATGCCCCCTCCTCCTTAAGTATTTTATTCTCATTTCCATTTTAGGAAAAAAAAATCTCATTAACATATATAAACAGAAATAAATCAGATTTCAATATGCCAGCACTCATAGTAGACTGTGGCTTGCGTTAATTGTTTCAGTAGAGCTTGAAGTCACAGCCTCCGTTCCATAGAGGTCCTTGATAATCAGAAGGCATGGTGCTTACCGGGACCCTGGAGTGCATGAGCATTAGCGTCCATGACAGGGTTTAGTTCAAAGTCATTAAGAAAAACAGTACCAGAAAAGTTGATGTTTTTATATTACAGCTTAATAAGACTTTTATAGGAATGTGTGATTTTACAGAAATGTATATAAAGGGCAAACTGAATGGAGACAATGTTAGAAAAATAAAGTTTTCATAATCAAGTGCCTAAAGTTTATCACAAGTATAAACTTGTGGCAGAATATACTGTTGTGAGAGTAGCATATATTCTCGCAAAAATGCTCATATGATGCAAAATCCAATGACAATTTCAATTCTGGTCTTACAAATTTCCATCTCAGAGCCGTGCATCTGTTTATTGGGAGTTATCCTCCGAATGTGAATGATTTCAGTCCTAAGTTACTGCACCTGTTACCAGGAGGTATTTACTCCAATCACTAGCCTAAAGCACAGAGAGTTATTGCTTGACATTTTATAGCTTGGGGGGGGTGGGGAACCTGTCTTTTCAAAATCATTTGTTCAGAGTGGAGAAAATGGAGCAAAACAGTTCATTTTACTCTAAGCACCGCTATTTGGCGATATTCACATTTGCACAGCACAAAGCTGCAATATTGATTTTTTGCTCACAGGGCCTCCTACAAGTTTTTTCTTTGATTGTCAGGGCCGCAGGATGGATTGGATTACACTTTGTTTGTTGGGATGCTTTTTTTTTTTCTTTGTTGAAATAGAAATAGATTGAAAGTACAACTTAGAATAAATGTCATAGTAATAGTACGATTAAAGGGCTTTAATTTGGGAATTTCTTTATGTTGATTATGTTGATTGGACAGGTTCATTGAGAGCTTGGCATACAAACACACTATTACTTCCTTTCTTGTTCTTCTTCCCCTAAGACTGGAAAGCACCCAGGACACCTTATTAACTATGTCCTCTGCAACAAGGGTCTGCAAACCTGCTTCTGACTGAAGAGGCATTAAAGTAACATTTAAGGATATGAACTTGGGAGCTGCATTAATGTATCTCAAACCTTGATTTCATTCTTACTGGATGGTATGATGATGGAAAAAGTAATTTTTCTGTGCCTCAGTTTTTTCCTCTGTAAAATGGTGATAATAGTAATACCACCTATTCAATATGGTTGTTTTGAGCATTTTAGTCAGTAAATATTATAAAGTCCTTAGAGGAATTTCTGGAGATGATAGGGTGAAGAGGGTGGCAAATCCTCTCCCAAAACAAGTATAAAACTGAACAAATCGTGAATCACAACCATTTAGGGCTCTGGAAATTAACCAGAGCCAAATAAGAAATTGGGAAACATTTATTTATGAAAAGCTATAGAACTTGTGATATGAACAGTGGAAGTTCAAAGCCTTCTAGCCTGGGGTTGCTCTTACCCTCCACCCTCCACTCCTTAGCTAAGTCTTTGTGGTAGTTTCATTAGGGCAAGGCTGGCCTTGAAAGTCAGTGACTGCTGCCAGAGAGAGTTGGCTTGATTTGGAGTGGAGGATGGAAACCCGTGCCCAGCAGTGTTGCCAATAAAAGTAGTAAACACTGTGGAAAACAGATGGGAAAGACTCACAGCTCTGCTAGCCTGAGATTGTGGTCCCTGTTGGGGAGATTGGAGGGCCAGTCTGAAACAAACCCAGGAAATCTTTGAAATGAAAGAGCCAAAAGTTCTCTATGCATTCTTGACTAAGTGGGAAGCTACACACATGCCAAAGAGATGTGAGAGGAGTTGGCAGAAAGTAAATAACCGAGGCTGGCTTGAAAACTGCCTGAACTTTGAGCACTCTCCCTAACACACACACACACACACACACACACACACCAGGCATGAAAACTGTCTGAACTTTGAGCACTCTCCCTAACACACACATACACACACACACACACACACACACACACACCAGGCATGAAAACTGCCTGAACTTTGAGCACTCTCCCTAACACACACACACACACACCCAGGCAGCAGTGGAGACCTTGTTATGGGTTCATGGTGTTTATGTAAAGACTCTGCCCAATCATTGGCTGATCACTAAGCTATGCAGACCTGGGCGATCCCTAGAAAATAAAAATTAGAATTAAAATAACAATAGTGAGCAGAGACTGCAGCCCCAGGCTGAGGGAACAGATTCTGTAGATTAAATCCAGTCAAGATACTAAAAAGAAAATATTACAGTAGCAGCAATTCTCTGGGGAAGAAAATCCGGATCCGCAGTTGCTAACAGAATATTATTTAAAATGTCTAGTTTTCAACAAGAAAAAATTTATAAGATATGCCGAGAAACAAGGAAATTGACCCATAATCAGGAGAAAACGCCCAGATGTTAGATTTAGCAGATAAAAATTTCGAAGTGGCTATTATGAATATGTTCAAAGAGTAAAGTAAAGCTACAAGTATTACTTGTAGAGAATTAAGAGGAAATATGATGGCAATGACTTAATAAATATGTAATCTCAATAGAGAAATAAAAACTATTTTTAAAAGGCCTTGGAGAAATTCTTGGCACAGATTAGTTATTATACCAGTGTGTTGCAAAATAAATTAACATTTTCCTTCCCAAATACAGATACCCAGCTTTATCTGAACCCAGAGATTGTGATTCAGTAGGTCTGGATTAGGGCTTGAAGATCTTTTTTTTTTTTTTTTTAAAGATTTTATTTATTTATTTGAGAAAGAGAGAATGAGAGAGACAGAGAGCACATGAGAAGGGGGAGGGTCAGAGGGAGAAGCAGGCTCCCTGCCAAGCAGGGAGCCCGATGCGGGACTCGATCCAGAGACTCCAGGATCATGACCTGAGCCGAAGGCAGTCGCTTAACCAACTGAGCCACCCAGGTGCCCGGGCTTGAAGATCTTTTTAAAAACATTTACCAGATGACTCTGATGCAAAATCATGTTTGGGAATCAATTATATAGTCCTGGCAAGTGACTTTAAAAAAAAAAGTCCTAAAAATGCCCACTTTAAACAGTTAAGAATTACATCATATACAAAGGAAGAAAGTGTGTTTAAGAAATAGTAGCCATACCTGTGATGATTTATTTCTGTGATTCAATATAGTAAGTTATTAACATGATATAAATAAAGGAGTAAATAAATGTATTTAGGAATAAGATTTGTTCCCTTTTTTCATCACATTTACTTAGTGAAAATGTTGAATTTTAAAAATTCAAAAAGAAGGCACAGCAATTTACATTTTTCTAAAAAAATTATGTAAATTTTTCTTGTGATCCCCATGATTGACCCATGTTTATTTTAACCCTTTCACTGTCCTTGATTAAAATAGCTTATCCAGGAAGATGTCTACTTATGATTTGTGTGAACCCTGGCTGCCTAGTCATCACATGTGCTTTCCAGAATTACCTTGACAGTAATGTATAAGCTACGTGGTTGTGCCATAACACATCCATGTTTGCCTTCCCGTGTATGCTTATATTTTAAAGAAATAGAGCAAGTAATATATTACTTGGTAATCACTTGAAAATGTTAGAATAGCATGTGTTACCTGATAAAAAGGAGGTTGCCTATTTAGAATCATAGATGAAATTTGATGCAACTTCGAAAGGACTTTAATTCTTCAGAAAAAGAAATCAAAACACAGAAACATAAAATGACTTAAGCCAAATTCACAAGGCTGACCCAGACACACATACTTCAGTATTCCGTGCTCTTGCCATGTGTACGTATTTGAACAGCGTAGATTGTGCTCTCTTTATATTTATGGCACACTACACTACCATTTCCAAAAATATAATTTTCATTATTATCTATATGTTTTGTGGCCCTTTCCCATAATTGTGTCCTGTCAGATTTACTAATATACATTGGTGGATTTCAGACTGCGTGAAAATTTGTAAAATTATTATCAATAAGGTGGCTTGAGAAGACACACAATTTCTGTTTGTGGCCACTAAGAAGAGCATGAGCTCAGAAATCTGAGAACCCTGTGTGCATTATAGTCAAACTCATAGTAATCCTTGAGCCTCTGAACTTTATGCCTTGGTTTCATACTCTGTAAAGTTGGTATTATAATAGTAACCTACTCCATTGTTTTTTGTTGTTGATAATGTTGCTTAGCATAAAAAAAGTGATGCATATAAAGCGTTTAGCACAGTGCCAGAACGTATTAATTGGTGTGTAAATGTTAGCTATTATAACTTTTCTGTGTCCCTATTTGAATTTTTGTATTTCTGATTGGAAAAGCAGGGTTTAAGTAAATGAAAGTTCATAAACATGTTACTCACCTATCTTTATGAGAAACACTAATGAATCCAGCAGAACCTAGAAAATAATAAATTGGCAGAATTTTTTCTTTTTTGAGGATGGCATATCATTTTCATTGATTATAAGTGGTTTATCTGTTTCTAAATGCTAACTTTTTATTTCTATTACCAAAGAAAATAGGTATTAAGGAGGGGAAAAAATTGCAATTTTTTTATGGTTTTAACAAACACTAGTTTGATTTAGCTTTGGTTTGACAATACTGGTTAGAATTATGTGTCATGTGCCCACCTAGGCATTGGAATTATAACTAAGAACTCTATCATCATAGTCTAGCAGGGAAGATATAAATTAAAAATGAATATGCATAGTACGGTATGGTAATAATAAGCACTTTAGTGAAGATGTATAAAGTTCAATGGAAACAGAGGGGAGAGGGCAAGAATTTATAAAGGAGAACACTTATGATTCAAAACAATAGACACTGTAGCATTTAATAAGGCAATATTCACTATTAAGAACTCATTCAGTTCTCTGCAGTGAAAGCATAAGTACCATGATCTCTCTTCTCCAAAAGATTCTACATTAGAAATCTAAATTATTACAGTATACTGATCTTTCTCTCCTTTTCCTTTTCTTTTTTCTTATTTTACTTGTTTGGATGACTATGGCTAAGGTTTAAAAATCCTCTCTCTGAATTACCAAAACAGCAGGACACTCAACAATACAGTTTCTTAAATATCTTTCAAAAGCAGCGGAAGATTAACTTAGAACCATATCTGTAATCCTGCAAACTATCAAGAACAACAAAAATTAAGGGCTTATTTTAAAAACCACAGTGCTTCATAATCAATCCTATATTTTTGACAAGTAGTGAAAGTTGTGAAATATGGCTCCAAGACAGTCTTCTAATAATGTGTTCTAACAGTAACAGTATTTTCTAATAATATGATTTATTCTCATTTATTAAAGATTTATAATTACAAAATATCTCTGCCTTTAAAACAGTCTGTGCTTCAAAATTTTGTATGTTACTTGTTTGAATTCCCACAAAGCTTTTGCCACTGAAGTAAGTGAAGCTCTAAAGCATATATATTTTTTTTATTTATTTGAGAGAGAGAGCACGGGGGCGAGGGTCGGGCAGAGGGAGAAGCAGATTCCCCGCTGAGCAGGGAGCATGGGGCCTGGAACTCCAGGATCATGACCTGAGCTGAAGGCAGACACTTAACTGACTGAGCCACCCAGGCACCCCCTAAATCGTATTTTCTACAGAAACAAATATAAGAATACTAGTAAAAAAACCCCACTAGTTTAAGTTGAATTATAAAGTCAGTTTAGTACAGTATCAGGAAACAGAAGAAAGCAATAATAAACGTGTAAAAGTTTATTTATGAACTTTCACAAATAAACTTTTTAAAAGGTTGGCCTATATTTGTCTTGACATTTGTTTAGCTCTATTTTTTTTTAAGATTTTATTTATTTATTTGAGAGAGAGCACGAGTGGGGGGTGGGTAGTGGGGAGGGGCAGAGAAAGGGAGAAACAGACTCCCCACAGAGGGCAGAGCCTGAGGTGGGGCTCAATCCCAGGACCCTGAGATCATGACCTGAGCCAAAGTCTGACCCTTAACCAACTCAGCCACCCAGGAGCTCCTGTCTAGCTCCATTTCTGTATTCCTTCTTCATAGAGCACCTTTCCACATACCTGTAGTAATCTCATAAGACCGCAAACCTTCTTAGTAAAAACCTCCCAAGTTTGGGGTGGGCCGCAATCCTCTGAATATTTCTGTTCTCCAAGTTGCGTCCTTTTCTGCTCTCTTCATTCCAATTACACCTTTAGTTTTCTCAGTAGAACTGAGAGCTCGGCCGCGTCTGAGAATTGGTGATTTTTAAGTCATACCAAAGTGTAACCCAGTCACCCTTCTGGAGGATTATTTGTCTGTTAGAAAGAAGGTGCATGTTCTACCAGGTGACTTTTTTCCATTGAATTAGTGAGAGGCATTATACAATACAGTTAAAGAGAACAGGTTTTGGCATTGGATTGACCTGGACGTAACCCAGTTTTATGAACTTGAATTTCATAACTTGGAACTGTTTACTTCTGAGTGTCAGGTTTTTTTTCTATAAAAGGGACATAAAGGATAATTTATGTGATGCAGAGTAATTGATAGAGATAAGAAAAAATACTAAAATTATTGCTGGTCTTTATAACAGGAATGTTTGAGATGGTGACAGGTTAGAAAATTGAAATACAAAATTGAGGTAATGTTGAAGTTTTTGACAGTTGTAGCTAACCATGGGGTAGAACACCAGCACAGTGAGGATGGACTTCACTCACACATACTTCTGGCTTTCTTTGTGTTTACCCTTTGTCCTATGCTGTGTTACTACTTCCTGGGTCCCCTGGTTGAAAACTTAAAATTCTAATCTTTTATTCCATCTGGGAATCTTTTTCAGCACTCATGAACAGAAGTTGTCTTTGCTCTTTCTAATACACCGCACTTAAGTTCATATGGCACTTTTAATTGAGCATTGTTATGTACATGATCTTATTTTAGAGTCACACAGGTAGGAAAAGTCACATCACAGGTGTTTCATCTCAGTTCTCTAGATGACAAAAGTGACTCTTAGACAAATTTTGCCCTTCCTGGGTTATTTCAGCTTGTTGGACGCTATTGGAGCTGTGCTGGCGCCTTTGAATGCCCAACTGCTGCATGCTTCCGTTTATGCCAATTTTAAATAAAGTGTCTATAAATTGACATAAGCTATTGTGCCATAAGTATGTTATTGTAATAGTTTTTTGGGGGGGAGAACTGCTAAGACAAAAGCATTTTTTAAGATAATGCTACTAGCAGCAATTAATACGTCTACATTAAATGAGACCTTAAAGTCAGTGTATATCAGAGCTTTTATTCCACTGCCTAAATGAAGATGGTTTCTTGATTAGTTGTTAAATTTTGTATTTGTAAAACTTGTCATTATTTATAAATCCATTAATTAAATTGGCCATTTTTCTTTGGATTTACTCAAAAAGAGTCACTTAGTTTCTAATTGTGAGTAGATTATACAGAACATATTTTGTTTGAGTAGTTTTAATTTGTATTTACAGGTGAATAGTTCAGCTAAAGATATATATTTAAAAAACTAATAAATTCTTGACATATAGTAAGGAGTCAAGGAATTATTTAATAAATGTATGAATGGATGACTTAAAAAACATAATTTTTGTGACACCTCTTGAATATAGACATGAATCATATTACTTGAAAAATGCCTTATTAAAATAATATATTTCATAAATGTGTTGATTTTAATTTCTTTTTTCTTTTCTTTTTTTTCTTTCATTTTTAAGGTTTCAGCAGAGCAGCTTTACCATTCGGGTTAGTTAGGCGAGAATTATCCTGTGAAGGTTATTCTATAGATCTGCGATGTCCAGGCAGTGATGTCATCATGATTGAGAGCGCTAACTATGGTCGGACAGATGACAAGATTTGTGATGCTGACCCATTTCAGATGGAGAATACAGACTGCTACCTCCCAGATGCCTTCAAAATTATGACTCAAAGGTAAATACTTATTTGTTAATATTCCATTTTAGCTACTGCATCCAAACTGGTAAAATTATTTTAATAATTCCAAAGTTGATGAATAGAGTCCGTATCTCAGCCCATTTATTAAACTGAATGAGGCTTTTACCTACCAATGTTGATTTCTACTTTTAAGCTTTCGACACTTAAATCTCTGTATCATTTTTATATAGTTTGACATGTCAGAAGGAATATGTAAGACCTATCTTTGATTTTTATATGTCATAAAATACAGAGTAAGAATAATATTCCATTGTAATCTTCTTTTTTATGTCTGCAGAATTTTGGAATATCTTTGTAACATTAAGAATGTTTTTAACTGTCTGGGTCTTTGGCAATAATTGGTCCTTAATTTTTTTAAAAAGATTTATTTAGGGGCACCTGGGTGGCTCAGTTGGTTAAGCATCTGCCTTCGGCTGAGGTCATGATCCCAGGGTCCTGAGATAGAGTCCCTCATCAGGCTCCCTATTCAGTGGGGAGTCTGCTTCTCCCTCTCCCTTTGCCCCTCCTCCCTGCTCGTGCTCTCTTGCTCACACACACACACACTCTCTCTCTCAAATAAATAAATAAAATCTTAAAAAAAAGATTTATTTATTATTTTAGAGGGGGGGAGGGGCAAAGGGAGAGGGAAAGAGAGGATCCTCAACCTGACTCCCTGCTGAGCATGGAGCCCAACACGGGGCTCGATCTCACAATCCTGAGATCATGACCTAAGCCAAAATCAAGAGTCAGTCGCTTAACCAACTGAGCCACCCAGCACCCCAGTCCTTAATTTTTTGATTAATATATTTACAGCAAAAACAAACAGAGAAAGTACAGAGTTACATATTTACAGCAAAAATAAACAGAGAAAGTACAGAGTTACTGTACTCCTATTGCTACATAGGCACGACCTCCCCAGTTATCAACGTCCTGCGTCACAGTGGCTCATTTGTTACAATAGATGAACCCACATTGACACCTCATTATCACCCAAAGTCCATAGTTTATGTGAGGGTTTATTCTTGGTATTGTGTATTCTATGGGTTTTGACAAATTTATGATGGTGCGTATCCACCATTGTAGTATCATACAAAGTAGTTTTGCCATTCTAACAGGTATGTGGTGATATGTTATAGCTTTGATTTGCATTTCCCCAATGACATGTCATATTGAACATTTTTTAATATGCTTACTTGCCATTATATATCTTCATTGGTGAGGTGTCTGTTCAGGTCTTTTGCCCATTTTTAATCAATTGTTCATTTAAGTGTTCTTTATATATTTTGGCTAACAATTCTTTATCAGATAGGGCTGTGGCAAATATTTCCTATCAGTCTGTGGTTTATCTTCTCATTCTCTTGAAACTTAGCTTTAAAAAAACAAACAAAACAGCAAACTCAAGTTAAGAAAACATATAGCGTGCTTTCTGTCTTTCTCTCCTTCCATATATTTATCTCATTGGTTAATATTGTATTTTTAAAATGATGTGTTGGAGGGGCACCTGGGTGGCTCAGTAGCTTGAGTGTCTGACTCTTGGTTTCAGCTCAGGTCATATCTCAGGGTTGTGAGATCAAGCCCGAGTCTGGCTCTGAGCTCAGCATTGAGCCTGCTTGAGATTCTCTCCCTCTCCCTCTGCCCCTCCTGTTTTCTCTCTGTCTTTGTCTCTCTCTCTCTCAAAGAAATCTTAAAAAAAAAGATTTTCTAAAAAAAATGTGTTGGAAAGTGTGTTATAAAATTTAAAATGTGTAAATGATATCTCTTAATGGGATAATTGCCCTCCTACATATAGGTAGAATACCAAAAAACTGCTGAGGATGGGTATTGCTTTTCCTCTGCCTTAATATAGAGCACCTAACTCCTGGCCTCTTTTATTTTCTCAATTTTGCTACACTTGGCATCTTAATTAAAATTTTCTTATATATAAGATATTAAAATCATGGTTAGTTATGGTCAAACTATACAATAATATCCAGCAATTGTAGTTATTTGGAACATAGAAACTCTCTGAAGGAATGTTTAAGTATCACAGAGTTTATTATACATTATTGCTTTTGTATTTTGTTTACTAGGAAAACCCTTCATCTTTCTATTCAAAACCTTCACCCTCTTCTCCTGCCTCTTTTCCCCCTTTGGAAACAATATGCTGTCTAACTTTCTAGCTTATTTATTAGCATACCTTAAAGTAGAATAGCAAATTTTCTAGACTGGGGTCTGGTTAGTGTAGGAAAAATGAAAACATCAAAAGGTAATAAGAGGCAATGTAGAAAAAAAAATGGAAAAACTATTTTTAAAAAATCCATGCCATAAGAACATGGGTACAAATTGCTGTAAAATTTCTGATTTCACAGAGAATATGTTTTAGCCATATTATAAGTAGCACATTTATGTAGTTTTTCTTTAATGTTAGTACTGGTCAAGATTATTTTTTAAGAAACCAGAGAACATATACAATACTTTTAAAAAGATTTCCATCAAAATGTTTTTATTTTGGGCACCTGGCTGGCTCAGTCAGTAGAATGTGTGACTCTTGAGGGTCAGGATTGTGAGTTCGAACCCCACATTGGGTGTAGAGATTACTTAAAAAAAATAAGATCTTTTTTAAAAATGTTTTAATTTTAGTTCTTAAAGTGTTCTTAAAGTTATTAAAAAGTTATGGCAAAATCTCATTTGCATAAGTGGCACTTGAGAAAGGTTTTTAAAATTTAAAACAGAAGTTCACTATGGATTGTGTAGCATTTGGAATCTGGCCTGTGAAATAAACCATAAAACATAACTAACTTTCCTTGGAAGAATAGATTCTGTGCTCCAGTAAATTGTAATAGAACAATTTGCACGTAGTGTTTCAAAATTGGGGTACTGCCCATGCTAGGGAGACACTAATAATGGACCATTTATCCATTCTTTACATGTTGAACTGTTTAATTGTAGTGATATTAGATGAGTATTTAGGAGTAGGCCAGAGAGAAGTGGGAAGTAAAGAATTATTATGTGCAACTACCTGTTTTTACAAAATTGACAAGCAAAAATCAGAGGAGTTGGTACAAAGAGAGGGTCTGGAAGAGCAGCCTTGAGGAATTGTACATTGTAGGTAACTTATCGTTGTTTGTGGATGTCTACATTTAAATACATTGTTCAATATCTAACAAAATGTGTAAGTCTTAATCATATTTGTATCTATTAAATATAATTACATATTATAGGAAATGTACAAGATAAGTTATTTTCATTGTTTCATTATGTTATAAAAGCAGGGCTACATTTTTGATAATACTTTAAAAGAAACTAGAGTTTTGGGGGTATTTAAATTCTGTGGAAGAACACAGTGTTCACTGTACCCTTGTTACCAAAATCTCCAAACAATTTATGATGTATTAGTGCAAATAAGGGGTTAATTCCAAAATTAGGTGTAGAATCCCCATTTTCAAATTGTTGTATTATAGTGGTGGCTTATAATTATTTAGTCAGCACAATAACAATTTAAACAAGAACACTTTAGTGACAGGAAGACAATGTTAAAAGGACTTAAAAATGAGTTTCTCAGTGGTGGCTTATAAATACTTCATTCTGCGTATGTCAGAATATAAACCTTTAAGGAAGTCTGCCATATTTGACTGGTACACAGATTCAAATAACTGTAAGAAAATATGTAGACAGTATTTTTGCTGCTGAATTATTACTGAATAATGATTGAGTGCCCTGTTTTTGTTTTTGTTTGTTTGTTTTTTTAAAGTAAGCTCTCTGCCCAATGTGGGGCTTGAACTCATGACCCGGAGATCAAGAGTCTCATGCTTCACCAGCTGAGCCAGACAGCCACCCCATTTTTTAAGTATATCCCTGTTTTTTTATTGAAAAATACTCTTTCAGTGTTTACAAATAGTTATTTTTACCATATTCCTAATAATTTAGCAAATTTTCTATTTATAATTGTCAGAAAATGTGATATTTGATAATGTAGAAAAAAGACTTTTTTTTAAAAAGATTTTATTTATTTATTTATTTATTTGAGAGAGAGAGAGAAACAGTATGAGAGGGGATAGGATCAGAGGGAGAAGTAGGCTCCCCGCTGAGCCGGGAGCCCGATGTGGGACTCGATCCTAGGACTCCGGGATCATGACCTGAGCCGAAGGCAGTCGCTTAACCAACTGAGCCACCCAGGTGCCCAAAAAGAGACTTTTTTTAAGATAAAAAAATTTCTCTCTAGAAAGCTCAAATAAAAGCACTTGAACTTTTCTATTAAATTTCTAAACTATAATGATGGAGATAAACACAAATTTCAATACCATTGAAATTAAAATATGTTTGTATTGTATTTCAAGGCTTTTTCACCCCCTCCCTCACTGTCATCACTTCAACACTGAGAGTCAAGTAAATAAATACACTTGTAATTTTGACTGTGGCAGTGGTAAAAGTATTAATAATTGTTTTTCATTCTTCACTTTCTATTTCTATTCATTCAAAAGTGTGAAATGAAGGATCTATTAGAAACTGACATGACACTTGTCTTATAAGTACAACAAATGGCTCATCTGAGAAAGTGAGAAATGAAATTCTTCCCTAAAATGCTATGTATTTTAATACTTTATAAAATAATCAGCTTGTGCTTTCTATTTCTCTCTCTGACAAATAAATAAATAAAATCTTAAAAAAAGAAAAGAAAAGGGACGCCTGGGTGGCTCAGTCAGTTAAGCATCTGCCTTCGGCTCAGGTCATGATCCCAGGGTCCTGGGATCAAGTCCCACATGCTGAGCAGGGAGCCTGCTCCTCCCTCTGCCTATCGCTCCCCCTGCTTGTGCTTTCTCTCTCTCTCTCTGACAAATAAGTTAAATAAAATCTTAAAATAAACACCATTAGAGATAATGATTTAGGACTCTTTGAAGATAATTATAGTGAGGTACCTTAAAAAATTGTGCAACAGTTTTAGCTCTTTGATTTCATTAAAGCAACACAAACAAAAAACCTTAGTACTATTCTGAAGTATTTGATGAATAAGAAATTAGAATTTTGCTAACAATATCGGGTTTCTGTGGCACACTCAGGTACAGTCTAGTTTCTTAAAGTGATGTGCTAAATTGTATCTGAGATCATCTTCCAGTGTTATTTATGACTGTCCCTTTGTTCATGTTCTTCACTCTGAGAGCCTGCCCATTCTGATCAAGGTAGTTTGCTGCCTTAAACAATGCTTTATAATATGCCCTTATGTTTTTAGCATTTCGGTTTAGAGATCTGAAAGTAAATATGTACTTTTTTCCAATATTTAATGTTAGGTTAATGGGCATGGGTAGGTGAGGTTTTACAGTGGATGAGTTACAGAATTAACTCCTACTATCAGATATGCATCAGTGTACTTCTGTCAGTACAAAGAGGTTCTGAAATTAATAGGTATTCTCCTCAAGAAGCTAGAAAGAATACATTCCTCAGTGTTTTCTCATGGTAGGAAAGGTATATTTTGTGTAATTGATTCAAAAATAGGCTGTTGTTGTTTTGAAATTGCCCGAGGACAATAAAGGACTGCCGTAGACATGGAGAACTAGCTCCTTTAAAGCTTCTGACCGGGGCGCCTGGGTGGTTCAGTTAAGCGTCTGCCTTCGGCTCGGGTCATGGTCCCGGGGTCCTGGGGTCGAGTCCCGCATCGGGCTCCCTGCTCAGCGGGGAGCCTGCTTCTCCTTCTCCCTCTGCCTGCCACTCCGCGTGTTTATGCTCTCTATCTCTGTCAAATAAATAAATAAATTAAAAAAAAAAAACTTCTGCCAAAATTTTAGCCCACATGTAGACAGCATGAACCTCATAGCATAACTACATGATATTTCTTATTAAATAAAGTTCAATATATTTTTGGCTATTATACTACCCATTTAAGTTTCTTTAAGTTTATTTGGGAACAAACGTGCATATAAATAAAGCAAGCAGTTGTTTATACAGATTTGGCACTCACAAGAGTAGTGAAAGAACATATTGATGAAGCAAACATAAACGCAAAGTTGACAGTTGCTGGTGAATAGATGATGTCATTCACAGAGGTTCTGTAGTTTGAGCATGCAAAAACTCTAGAGAACACCTGAATATAAGGGAGAGAGGTAAAGTTGCCATCAAGGGAACCAGGACAAGCACAAGAAGATAATGTCTCATAAAGCTAATAGCAAAGTTAATAGTAAAATAGCAATAGTAAAATAATAATAGTAAAGTGTAAAAGATGTACACTTTTTTTTATTGACGTTGAAGATTTTTATTCTATCTAGACAGCCCAAATAAAAGAACACGCAGGGTTTTCATGATAGAGTTTCAGAATAGAAATCAAGAAAATGGCATTCAGCCTTGCCTAGACCAGAAGAATTAGGTATTTCCCTAGTCACAGAGCCCACAATGAATAAATACATGACATAGATTTATAACGTAGGGGTACAATTCAGGGACTTTTGTCTTAAAGGGGAAAAAATCTGCTTCTAGAACTTGGGTACAATTTCATTAAATTAAGCTAAATAAGTACGTGACAAAACTTACTTCAGAGCCTAGATCTTTTCCATATTGGTTGGGATGATGGAAGTAAGCTCAAATATGTAGGAACCAGATTAATCTATTTTCATCCTGTATCCCATTCAGTAAATTTTCTATCCTTAAACTTCCCTCTTCTAAACCTATCAGTGTCCTAACCTGTTATCTCTGAGCATAATTACATTGTATTTAACATGTCAATCCAACAGCAACTCAAGTAGTGACAGTTTCTTGTGTGTATGAGAATTTGAAGAAGTGTATTGTTGTCTGTGTATGTGCGTTACTTTTTCTGTTCAATGCCTCATTCCATAAATGATGGAATGTAGATGGACAGTAGATGCAAAGTGAGTCTCGAAAATGTAGTGCATATTCCCAGCATGTAGTTAGAAGTAAGACTCCATGGAAAGGACCATGCATGCCTTAGTCTGGAATAAGCACAATGATCTTTCCCTCTACCTTTCCACCTCCCATTCTTGCTACCAGTCAAGGCACATACCTAGGGACCCTCTGTGGGGTCAAGGCACATACCTAGGGACAGTCTGTGGGGTGGGTGGTGGGGACATAGGCGATTGTTTCTATTTTAAGAGAGTTATTGAATAACATGGTTAAAACTGCTGAGGAACTTGGGACTCATCATATTCTAGTTCCCTTTCATTACATCGGGGAATAAACTATCATTGCATTCAGTACATTTTGTCCACACTGCAGTATGTATTTTCTCCTCACTTATTTTGAAAATATCCGTGGGAAGGTGTGACAACATGATATCCCTCTTTTCACTTTGTGAACCTTTGGAAAGGTTGAATTATTTGCTATAGGGGCTGAAACGTCAATTTGTCTATACCTAGAATCTCATTAACTAATATCTTAGTGACATGAAAATTTATTATTAAGTAATAATTAATAACTAGTCTTAATAATTCTGTTATCTAGGTTTTAAAAATACACTTCTGCTATTTTCAAGCATACTGATAAGATATTAAGTGTGTGTAAGATATTTAAAAGAGATACTTAAATACACACGCATACATGAAAACTTTCCTATGAGAACTGATGAATATTGGAAGCTTCTCAAAATTTAACCAAGAAAATCCATTAGAATGCAGTCACAGTTCTGCCAGTATTCTCTGGGAGACTTCATGATTATAGATTTCGGTGTGAGTATATTTTCCTTGACATACAATCCTCTCAACTTTTATATTGATCATTCAGTCTTCGTAAAGAAGCTTTGTATCCAAGTCCGAGCTATATGAGAGTTTAATTATTTTTGTTTTGATCTCTCTTTATAGGTAACAATACACTTAAAACCTATCTTTCTAAGATATTCATATCCCTGCCTTATTAATGGAACTTTTTTAGAAGGAAAAAATAAGCCAAACCTGCCTTTTCACCTAATTTGATATTTTATAATATTTTGGGGTTTTGTGTATTTTCTTCTTGCATTGTAAATACTGGTCAGGGATACTTTTCTCTTGCTTGGTCTATTTATTCATTGAAACTATTCATTCTCATAGGATTTAAGACTGCCATTTCTGAAGAACTACATTTTTACCTTTGTGCTGTTTATCCCAAGTGCTTTTATCTATCTGTGGTGTCAGATTTATCAGCCATTTGTCCATTAAGATGAAATGTATCTGGGGAAAAATGAATAACTCAGATGCTACTAACTCATCATCTCTGTGCAGTATACTTAGGTTATTTTCTGTTAGGTGATGGATTTCCACTAATTCTTACTCTTGGCCGAGTTGCTTTAAGACAACGAACTGGAATTATAAGCATCTCTCTTTGGCCAAGGATTGGGAGGTTACTAGTATAGACCCTTGATCCTTAGTATAGTAATAAATAACCATTAAAGCTCTAATTGGTATATCTAATTGGACACATACTTTGCATGTCACTTACTGATGGGCATTTAAACCAAAGCATTCATTATAGGAAGGGGAGACTGTTGGCAGTAATAAACATGAAACATATTAAACATTCACATTTACTGTGCAAGAAAGACTAATAAATTGTAAAATGGCTTAGAAGACAAATAATCTAAATATCCCTTATGACCCTGCTTATCAAATGTAGAAGAAAGAAACAATGTCACATCAAAGATTCTGCCCTACAGGGTCCTCTGTTTGTCCTTTTAAAATGAAAATTAGTAAAACAATTCTACTGGATAATGAGGACTGAGAGAATAAGTGTGAATTGCCAGTTTTATCTGGTACTTCTGGTTAATATGTGGGTTTTTAACCTTTTATATTATGTCTTTTGGTTGAGGAAGCCAGGACCAATTTTTCTTAGGACAAAACATTACTGATCTTCAGTATTTCCTAAGGATTATTCAGTGAAGTAAGAGGTTTGAATAATACTTTAAAAGTTTGAATTTGATTTTGGTTTTGGATTCTGGTCAGATAAGGGAAAAGGAAGTTAGTTTTCAAAAGGAAAGACACATCTCATTTCAACTCTGGTGCTTTTGCTTCAGTTTTTATTTTTAGAAGTTGTCTTTATTTTTGAAACCAAAGTGGAGAGGTGAAGAAATAAACGTGAACATCGATTTGACATACAAATTTCAGTATTATTGAATAATCTGTTCATAATGCTTTTCATAGTCTTAGGTATTATTTACTCCAGCTTTCTCATTTGAAAGATGTTTCAGATGAGATTACAATGGTATCTCAACAGTACATGTAATGTCATATACCTTGTAGTTTTTACTCAGAACATTCCTGACTTCATCACACTAAAATATTGGCTTCTCTTTACAAAGTCAATTAACATTAATTATGTTACTTGACAGAAACCAAGTCCAATTTAGTGTTATATTACCTAAATGCACCATATAATCAATGTTAAATAACTAAATGAAAGCACACTATATCTGCTTACGTAAGACTAGTTTCAAATACCCAACTGAGTACTTTGTTTTGTACCTAAGTGTGATTTCTTTTTAGTGTATAGCTGTTCTCTGATGGCATGCTCCTGGTGTTATATATAAATATGGCTTACAGGCATCCTTTTAAAAAATGTTATACTTTAAACAAATAAAAATAAATGCTTAATCAGTTATAGAGAATAGAAATGAAATTTTACTAGATTTTCAAATCAAAACATATTCACTATTTTTTCTTTTTATTTGGCTTTCTCTTCCCTTTCCCCACCAAAAATTCATAGCCAAATGCTACTGAAATGCAATGTAATACATATTTTCTACCCTTATAAAAAATAATTAGGAATTGTAAATTCATTTAAAAATTTGGAGTTATTTTTTGTATGTAGTAGAGCTTCTTATCAGCATGTTTATTACCAGAAAATTAATACATGTATTCATTAAAGCTTTGGAATAATTTCACTGTCTGAAAATATACTGTTTATTATTTAGTACCTTTTATTATGCAATAAATAATGATAAAATACAATTTTGAGTGAAGATGAGAATCTTCCATTCTAACTATCCTTTTTATTTTATTGAGATTTTTAAGTAAGTAAAAAAAAAAAAAATTATCCTATATGTTATTTGGTAGAGAAAAAAATCCTTAGTCATTGTTTTATTCCAAATCCTTACTTTATTTTCTTATTAGCAGTTGAGGAGCTCTGCTTTGCCACTCAAAAGCAGGTAGCAATTGTGAATCAGTATCATTTATAATACATTTATTGGCTAATTTTATCAAATGAGAGAAAAATATTTGATATTAAATTATTTTCAAAGAGCTCAGCTGTTATTTATTATGGCCTTACTAATTTTTCTATATATCACATAATGTAATTGTACCTAGACTATATTAGCAATAGCAGCAGTAACAAAAAACACTGGTATCAATACACTACTTTGTACGTAGTCTGAAGAAGATTATTGTGGTTAATTAGGTTTTTGATAGCATAATGAATTTATCTGTCTTACAGGTTTTAAAGACCTATTCTTTTTACTTTGCTATGTATTTTCTTGAAATACCATATCGCAATTCAGTTATAGTTCTTAATGCTGCTTGCTATTCTGCAGTAGGTTTGGACCTAATATTTCTTAAATTTCTAGGAAAAATCAGGTTTTGAGGAAATGAAAAGAAGTGAGCGATTCTGTAGACTTGATATTTATTTCATATATATCAGTCAAATATTTTTTTTTTTTAAAGATTTTATTTATTTATTTGAGACAGAGAGAATGAGAAACAGAGCATGAGAGGGAGGAGGGTCAGAGGGAGAAGCAGACTCCCCGCCGAGCAGGGAGCCCGATGCGGGACTCGATCCCGGGACTCCAGGATCATGACCTGAGCCGAAGGCAGTCGCTTAACCAACTGAGCCACCCAGGCGCCCTCAAATATATTGTTTAACTAATACATTTCCCTGTTCTCCCAATAGTTCTTCACATCGTATGCAGCCAACACAGACATGCTTTTAGAACTCACCTAAACACACTCCCCATGGCCTTAAAGAGAGTGTCTGAAATGATAGTCACTCTGTATAAGTTGTCTTGAGATGGTAGCAGTGGTCTTTCTTTTCTTTTCCTTTTTAAGATTTATTTATTTATTTTAGAGAGAGAGTGGAATGGGGCAGGGAGAATCTCAAGCGGACTTCACGCGGAGTGCAGAGTCCGACTTGGGGCTTGACCCCATGACCCCGAGATCCTGACCTGAGCCGAAACCAAGAGCCGACGCTCAGCCACCTGAACCACCCAGGCACCCATGCAGTGGTCTTTCTGTTCATTTTTGCAGACCAGAGATCTGTCATTGTTATTGAACTCACCTGTAATTTGTGAAAATATTCCTGTTTCTGAAATTGGATTTACCATGAAGCTAATGAATCTTAAATGTCAGAGCTGTTCACTTGCACAAGCCCTTCTAAGGCATTGTTAGGGCCCCTAGCAGTGTGCTCAAAGGGTCATATGTTTTTGTAAAGTTTGCTGAAGTATGATAGTTAAACAAAATCTTTTAAGGTTTTGATTTCATTCTCTGACTTCTTCTCTGTTACACTTCCCCTCATTTATGGCCACTTAGGAGTAGCCAGGAGCTACTGGGATTCTGTTAAGTAGAGGTTCAGTTGGTGATTAATTCAGTTTGGATATAGTGGGGTATTTCTATGTGGTCTGCAGACACTCGTGTACAGTTTAGTTATTGCTAGCTATTCTGGTGAAGAAATGGCCTCTAGAATTACTCCTATTATTCATTATATTGCCTTACTGTTTGTGACATAAATGTGCAAGGCCAGATGTCATGTTACAATTTGAATGTGTCCTGTGGCACCTGAAATATGTGGCAAGTGGAGGAGAAACAGTGTTTGATATGTATGGAGCCAGGAGCTAGTCTGTGGGATCTGATTTTCAGTCATTAAATGTGTTAAACAGTAAGTGGGGGATTTGGTTCTCACCTATAACTAATCAAAACAGAAGTTCTCTCCTATATATTCTTGGGGGTACATAGACAACATTATCAGATGTAGTGCTTACAATTATAAGACAACATACTGTTCCCCTCTTTCAATGAGTATCAGATAAAATAGAATTTATCAGAATACCTGTATTCGTGGGGCATAGGCTGTAGCAATGCAGCAAACATGAGCCCCTCTGACATTGTACACTTTATGTATCCCAACCATCAGTAATAAATAACAAATTGTGAGCAGCTGTTCTAGAGGAAAACCAAATTTATAGAAAGTGACACTGAAATTGTTATATATGAGACAATGGTAGGATTTGTGGTAAAAAAAATTATTAAGGAAAATATCATAAAGGAATGCTGGCAATTAATTTATTAAAATGTTATTTCAGTTTTCTGGATTTTCTTGCTTGTGATACTTCTTGGCTTTTAAAAATGAGTTGTTTGTTGTGATTTTTTTTTCCTAAATAACTATTCACTTTGGTACCTAATTTTCTACTTGTAATTTTTGTTTTGTTGTTTTTTGTTTTTTTCGTAAAAGTGGTACCCCTAAATTTTATAAGCTTTGGACCTCACAAAATTTGAATCTACCCTACCATTTTTATTTATAATGTGATGATTTTAAGAGAAATTGGCAGTGTTCTACTCGACATTCATAGCTTGCTATATGCATTTCAGGACATTTCATTATATCTTTTTTATTTTATTTCATTGTGTCTACATTATATTCTAAAGGTTCAGAATTTGGGATGAGAATTTGAAAAATTAAAAATTTAACAAATTAGTGGACATTAAGTAGATAACAAAACATTCATTTATTCATTAAATAAAAGATTTAAGGTAAAAAAAACCATTTTCACAGTTTACGTTAAATAAATGCTTTGTTTAAAACCTTTCTATTATGACGTAGGCTAAACTAGGGGAGTTTTAAGCTAAATGAGGTTTAAACAATTTTTTAAGAAATTGTACAAATGGACTTTGCTTTTACACTTTTCTCCATTCTCCCCACTCCCCATTTCTGGAAGTTTCCTTCACCCTCACCCCACAGTCCTATTACATTATAACTTTTATGTGGCGAAAAAAATATTTTTTTAAGTTACTTTTCTTTAGTAATCATTTCAGTGGGTTTCTATAAGATCCATAATCAAAAAATGTTTTAGTAAATCAAACCTTTTTTTTTTCCTTATTACTTTTGAAACTTGCCAAAACAATGCAGCAAGAAGCAGCAAGAGAAAGTATGCCAGTTTTTCTAGGATATGTTCTAATTTGTGGCTTTTTTTTCATACACTAAATTATCTTATGACCCAGTCCTAAGATGTTCTCATTGTTAATTCATGGATTTCTGTATATATAATTTAAAAAAATGTTTATAAGTAACTTTTGAAATCTATTTGTGGGTTGTTAGGTGAATGAGACTCTGCTATTTGAAAAGGTATATAAACAGGTATGTTAGACAGAAAGATAAATAATGGTCATTACAAATACATTATCTGATAAGTTGTTTTGAGACCTTTATGTGTGCATTGCCATTTATTTCAACCCTTGATGAGTAGACCTTTATTAAGCTGTGATGATTACTGAATATGCAATGTAACCAAGATTATTTTTTATTCAAATATAATTTAAATATTCATCAAAGAGGAGTTGTGCTTGAGACTGACAGAGACTATTAACATCAAAAAATATAATTAACTGCATTGGGTATCATGAAGCGGAGTTAGCCAAATAGCCGAGAGGTCTAATTGCTCTAGAGTTTGAGAAGCAATGGTTTTATTTTATGCGGTAGCTGTGGAATTAATAGTAATGCGCTTGCCTATGTGGGCCAATTAAAAGCTGCCTGTTAATGTTCATTGCTCTATAGGAAACCCATTGAATATCGCTTAGTAAACAGGATTGACATGTCAGTGTGTACAAGAAGAAGAAATACAATAAAATCTGTGAAAATGAGAAGTATCATTAAAAGAACTGTTTTTGAAAACAATTCATTAAACTCTTTACAATAACAGTGTATTAGGGGATGTTGTGGTGTGCCCTCAGATTCTCCATTCAGGACCAGCCACTCTTTCCCCCAGCCAAAGGAGTTGCCGGCTGATGGACTCCCAGTGAGTTCCCGCCCAGGACTGCCGTGGGCTGAAGGGATCTGAAACCCTTCCCCGCCGAGGCAGCCCTCATTGAATGCCAGAGTACAAAGGCTTGGCCTCCTCATCCTTTGCTTCGTTTGGAGACAGCTCTGAAGGGCCCTCCCAACTCCAGAGCTCCCTCCCTGAAGAATTTGCGGGGCCTTTATTGCAGCCGCATTAATTAGACTTCTCCCCAGTTCTGTTTCCCTGATAGTTCCAAGAGCACCATAAGCCTCCCAGAGATCTCTGCCACAAATTCTGCTTCCCATGTTACCTAACCTAAGAAAGGTACTAATGATAAATATAAAAACAAGTCCTGTCCGTGGGACTGGCTACATACATTGTAGGAATCTGGCAATTTAAAAACTAAAATAGTTTTAACCTCCCCCCCTGCCCATTGCCCAATTCAGGTCTACAGATAGCATTTTATCTTTGTCATGTGATCCTTTTTCTTTAATAAAAGTAATATTCTGACCTTTGTGGTGCTATTATGCTTTTTAGCTGGATACAAAAAGAAAGCAGTCCTGATTGAACTCAAAAGATTTTGCTTGCCCAGGCTGTAGAGATTTAAAAGTGGGCCGACATTCTCATGGCGTTTTGACATTAATGAGGTTGTTGAAATGGAAAAGTTGAAGGGTCAAAGATACGAACAGTAGCAAGCTCTTCTAGTGTTTCTTTTTCTTAATAGTGTTATATCAAATATACTTAATAAATTGACTGTGATTCCTAACATAAAATCTGTGATGTCATGTGTTAAATGTAGTACTTTCAGGATTAGAAGACTTTTTTTGCAAATAAAAATAATTCTAACACTCCCTAGCTATAAATTACACAATCTCAAATACAGTTTATTAAATTAAGATGTTATATATATCTGTAACTTTTATAAGATGTGTAACAAATTTTAAATAGCTTCATAGATTTTAACAGGTATAATGTAATAAGGTATACATTGTGTCTTTAGTCTACAGTGATAAAGATGTTTTCCTAGTCATTCATTATTGAATATGCTTACCCTGTTTATATCTGTGGCCTAAGACTGCATGTCAGCTTTCAGAGGAGTGATGTTGCTGCTTCAGAGCATACAGCCCTGTATTCCCAAGCCTGTACATGGTGTTAGTGGTATTAAAAGCTCTTGAGTCTGACATTTTATAGGTCACGATGAACTGAGCCTTTCAGACAAGTTACTGTTATGAAGCTAATTCAGGCTAGGAATATAACATGGAAGGTAAGCCTCTGCCTGCTTTGTAGTTTTTAAAAACTTACGCAAACCATGTAAATCAGAAAAGTTTTAATTTGGTTTCTGTCATATGGGTATGGAACTATGCTTGACTTCTGAAAATTGTATCTTATCTTTCATTCACTGATTTATGCTCCAAATAATTACTGAGCTATATGATGTACAAGCGAATGTGCCAAAACACTGTAAAGGTATTTATGAACAACTGGTAAGAATATATATTTGCAAGTCTACAGACTGATGTTTATGGAGCTAATAAATTGTGGAATAAGGCACAGCATTATGTACTGCATGTTTTCAGAGATTCTTAAAGCAGGCATGAGCCCCCCAAAGATGTAGTCTGGTGAAGAAGATGAGATGTGTGCAGAAATAAGTATGATAAAATCTCTCATCACACTAAACTTCTAAAAACTGATGGAGAAGGGAAAGTGATGAGTAACGTCCTGAGGTGGGAAGATGTACTATACGTTGAGGGAATGCTGAGTAGGTCTGTTAAGGGAGTTATTCAACTTCTGACCTCAGTCTTTCAAACTTTCTATACCATGAAACATCTCATCAGCTTTCTTCTTCCTTTCAGGCACTATAAATTCTTTTCTTGTACTTAGGCTAAGGAAGAAAGGATCTTTCAAAGATTGTGTTCTTTATGTTTCTCAAAATTCTATAAAATATATTTTAAAAATAATTTTCAACCCAGTAATGTGAATATGGAAAATAATACTAGGACTTCAGGTCCCCTATATTAATTCTGAAACAATGAGTTCACTCTTTTTATGGCAGAGAACTGTAATACATAATTTCATATCCATTCATTTTCTTCTGCATATTGTTTCAATGTGGTATATTTAGGGTATTACTATGCTTTTAAAATTGTAGGTATTTCTACACCTAGAATATAGCAGCATATGTCTTATATTGCTGTTGCTAGTGCCAGAATCACAGGTGGATATAAAATTTTCATTTCCTTCCTCCCCTTCTCCCGCCCGCCCTCCCTCCCTTCCTTCCTATTTGTCCATCTTTCTATCTGTGTATCTCTCTATCATCTGTCTATTTTTAGATAATTTCTTGCCTTTGAGACTGAGATGCAGCAAGAGGACACTTCCCTTGATCTGTGCTTTTTTTTTTGTTTTTTTTAAAGAGCACTTTGGGTTAGTATGCTGACAACTGAATGCTTATGAGTAGGTGTTCAGTTATCGAGAATGCCATGAGCAATGCCTTGTTACTTTCTTATCAGCTACTTCCTGCTGTCAGCTTGGCACTTATTTCAATAGAAAAGGATTTGCATCAAATGTAATGCCTTATTATATACAGCTAACATGGGGTTTTTAATTGTGCAAACACATGAGACTCCTGCAGTGATAGTCAATTTGATAAAAGGATTAGATTATGAATATTTTGTCATGATTAAAGATTACTTCTGATTTATCATAAGTAAGCCAGTGAAATTTGCCATATTATTTATCTGTCAGGTGAGACTCCATTAATTTTGAGAGTGTATGAACCACACAGTATCCACCTCTTTATAAAGAGCCTCTAATGAATTTGATTATTTATATTCAGATTATAGGTATTAAGGATTGTTTTTAGCCTTCCACACCTGCTCTTACTGCTAAGAGTATCCCAAGAGTCTATGGTTCCAGCTTTTTGTCTTTATTGTTTTTCATCTCTTGTCTTACAGAACGGTTAGGTAAACATCTATACAAAATCTCCACAGTTTTTATTAAAGAAATGACAACTGGTATGTATCAGGACATATTGACTTGTCCCTTTGATTAAAAGAAACACTTAATAAAATAATAGAAGAATGGGAATTCTGATTTAGAAAGTCTTTATTGAGTGAATACTTCTTGCTGTAGACAGGACTAGGCATTCTGATGTATTTAAAAGAAGCTGGAGAGATCAGACTAGGGCCCTAGCAAGAACTAAAGGCATTGAATGAGACCTAATACAAATAAGTGCTCGGCTCTCTTAGAGGTGTTTGGGAAAGAATGTAAACAAAAACATAAGGAGTTTACCAGTTAATTCTAAACATGGAATATACTTGCTGAATTAAATAAAAGCTAAAATGCAAGATATACAAGAGACGCCACAAAGCAGAATATGATTAATTGCCAAATTAGTTATATAGACAATCCCTGCTATAGGGAAAAGAGACAAAGATCACTTCAGGTTCCATTAATCAGGGATGAATATAATCCTGTTTGGCCAGCCTCATTTATGTGTTGGCTTTCTTTATTACCTCCTCGTTAGCTGATGCTTCCTGCAAATGTGTGTGCCTCCATCACACCTAAGTACATGGCAGCGAGTTGCCTAGAGAGAATCACTTTAAGATGGGAAACAACAGTTCAGCAAACTAGTAGCCTAGTGTCCTCAGCTCTAAAAATGTTCTACCTCAGAGACTTAAGGTCCTTCAAATGGTCTACATATTAAGAAGGAAATAGTTCTAGAAGTATACATAGTCATTTCTGTGAGAATTCTGTTCTGATGCATTTTTCTAGATAGGAAAGAACGACATAAGGAAAACACAGATAACAGTGTTTATGGGGTGCAAAACTAAAACGAGATAACCAATAGAAATATATTCATAACTTCTAGAATAATTATGTAGCACTTTATTTTCAGAATGAGAGTGTTTTCACTTTCTTGACCCTTTGGGGAAATATTAACTCTACGTATTTTCCCTGTTCCAACATTACTCTATTAATTCAAATCATATTATTAAGACACTGCTCAGTCATACTTTTGCATCCCCTTTACACAAGGCATTCCTTTATTTTTGTTTATGAACTATGTCACATATTTTACTACCAAATATTTCACAAGTTGCATGAGGAAAATAAATTACTTTAAAATAAAAGCTATATAAGAAAAGTGTATTGAATTGAAAAATTTTGGTGAGAAAATAATAGTAGTGAAAGATGTGAAAGATTTTATGCCAAAAGAATTCACTTCAGGTAAAGAATAGCTGTGCTTTCTTGCCTCTTGATTAAAAACCAAAGCAAAACCCAGGCACTTATAGAATATAGTCATTTTAATAAAAAAATGAAAAACTTCTCCCGAGTCAATTAAATACTTCAGCAAAAAGTTGTATTTAGTCTTAAGTTTTGCATAGATGGAAATTTTTTAAAAGCCATGCTATCAAGTCTTATGATTTTATTTCTTTGCTTGCAGTTCGATTTGTATAGGAGTTCTGTGAACATTTGTTGCTGTGCTGTAATCAAAGTGAGGTCTGTAAAAGCTGAAATTATATTAGCCGTCAATTAGATTAGATACTCGTTTGTTTTACATGCAGAGATCTATCATACTGACCAAATGATGCCTCATCAAACATCTTGGGAGGCAGAAAAATATATTCATGGCATAATTTTCTTGGTTTTCAAAATCATATCCAAACCAAGGGAGTAATCTTTTAAGGTGAATTTAAATAACAACGACAAAAATCTAGTTTACTCAGTGTTGTCCTCTAAAACTCCTTTTAGTTGCAGATTCTTTTGCATTATTTCAAACTCTAATCCTCTAAGCGGGTAATTAACGGACCAGAAAAGCCATTTGTGAAAAAGAAGAGCCATAAGGGTGTAAATATTTCTTCACCGAATGATCTTTAAGAAGTAAATAATTATAAAAGAAAAAGATTTGGGATGACCAATCTAAATCTGAAGATAATTAGAAGGAATAGAGTATGAAAATCGAAATGCTTGGCATGTACAACAATTCTCATATCATAACAAGACTAATTAAATATTTAGAAACCAAAAATCCCCTCACAATTTGAAGAAAAATAACCCACGACAAAAGGGTCTGCAACTTTGCAGATAATTAGCTAGGGTTATAGGAAGGAAAAACATCACAGATTGGCTGCAAGGCTCTGCAAGGTCATGTCTTATTACTCTGTGTCTTTTGTATGGTCTGGTAACAAGTTTCTTGCTAATTTAATCTAACTAGGGCATCCCATAGTGATTTCCCATTTCCCTTGTTAAAAATGTGATAGTTTCTGCAAGTGCAAACTGTAGTAGGTTAACATTTTTATAAATAATTGCTCTTAATTGATACAGATCATAATAATTTTTTGAATTATTAAAAGCAGAGGTCTTGAAAATTTGGACGCAGAAATGATATTTTTAAGTATTTCAAAATTTTACAGTTTTTATCCCCACTTAAATTTTCTTATTCCTTTCATTAAGTAGTTAGACCTGATGACCCTGTGAATGAAACTTAGTCTCAGTGGCATGCTTTGTAAATAAATACTTCTTATTTTGCTAATAAAAGCAAGCACATTTATGTTGAATGTGCATTTCTGCAAACAAGAGAGTCTGTACTGGATTAATAAGGCTCTGAGTGAGTCAAGCCTAATTTGCATTAAACTGACCCCAAGGTCCAGTAAAAACTGCAAGGAATTTCAGAGGTTTCTAAAACATAGTAAGTTGTTTTTAGCCAATCAGCATTGCCATTTCAAATGCTTATTTTAGTAATTAATGTGGAATTTTTGAGGATTATTAAGTTTCTAAGATGCAAATTTAACTTGCAAATATTAAAGTACGCAAACTGTCTGGTTATAATTCCTGACAGAGTATTTTATTCAGACACAAAATGATTGTGGAAGGTATCACTTTTATGTTATTCCTGTTTTTAACACACTGAAAAATAGAATGACAATATTTTGGACATGGGTTTAAATAGGATTTTACTGTCAAAGCTTTTGTTGACTTGCTGTAGGTTACCTGATATTTGGTTTATTTTGGCTTTCTATTTCTGTTATATACTGTACAGTTTTTCAGTCAAATAAGTTTATGTTTATATATTGACAGTACTGAAAGAACTTTATTTTGTATTTTTGCTTATGGTTATTTAATTAATAAATTGTCTTTTTCTATACCTTTTTCTTTCAAGTGCAGTTGCAAAGATGTAATCACAGTTGCAGTTTTTTTGGAATCAGGGCTGTATTTAAAAATTTTGAAAACACCAGCATATTGGAAACTGAAGGAACAGAAATTGTTATTTTTTTCCAAATTATGTATTCATATTATGTACCAATACTCATGCATGTTTTCCTAAAGATTCTATTAGTAACTTTATTTCTATAATTCAACTTTATTTCAGTGATTTCAAAAATAGTTCAAACAACACATACTCTGTAATGCTTTGAGTATAATCTTAACATGCCTAAAGAATTAAATGCTATATGATGGATAGAAATCTACTAGAATACACAAATTATTAAATAAATTATGAGAACATAGTTATGTGACAAATGGGAACATTACTATAGAACACGTTTTCTTTTTCCATAATAATTACACACCATTTAGCTTCCTAATGTTATGTTTACCTAGCAATTAGTTAGGCTCACAAATCATCATTAATAAATATTTAAAGAAAGCGGGACCCACTTTTCTTAGCTTTACAGAATGAAAGTTTAGATGCTAAAAGAGCATTATACAATAAGAAAATAAGAGGTTTGCTGTAACATTCACCTCAGTTTCCCTCTTTGATTTGTGAGGATGATTGTCACCTTTTATCTTGGAACATAACTTCTTTTTATCCCCTCAGTTTATTTGATTACTTTCCTTGAATAAATCTATTCGCATTAGAACTTACCTATTAGTATTTTAAGGTCATTTGCTATGTGTGTAAAAATTTATTCTAAATTTGGACTGAGAAGGTCAAGGGTTCTAGTGCCTAGAGTACTGTACGTTCGTTCCTTGGTCATTTGGAATTGTTAGTGTATGAAGTGATTTGGAAGTTTAAAGGGTACTTTTTTCCTCTGCCTTTAAATAGCCTATCTCTTAAGTGCTGTATCATTGGCTTTCATGATACAAAATTATGTCCAAATTGACAGAATTCTCCCAGAATCAGGTACAGCTGATTAAAGCAGAATTGGATGTCTGGTATTTATTTTCTCCTAACTGTGTTTATTTATAAGCAGAAATAGCCAGGCTAACTATTCATCATTTATTTCATTCATTCAAAAACAATTACTGGATTTCTCTTCTGTGCCAGGCATATAATCACCTCCAGTAAAAATGTAGAGGTTGACAGTGTCTTTTTTCTTTCATTTCTTTTTATGTTTTGCCCTTTGATGTAACATTTCTAATTTTTTAAAACTGGTTTACTTGAGTAGAATAAAATTTACTTATAGACATATAATACGTTTGTTTTTTGTTTTGTTTTTTTAGTAATTGAGACTCAGGAATGAATATCATTTCTGTTTATTAATGAGAGAATGGATTCAGTTGCAGTAATTGAACGGTAGCTGTTGCATTCATTAAGAAGAAATAATCCCCCATGTGTATGTGGCTTAAACTCTTCCAGGGTACTCTTGTGAATGTTCTGCTTATATATGGCACTTTGGAAAAGAGTGTCATTGCATGATACCCTGGTACCTTGAAAGCATGTAGTTTGTCTCCAAAAAAGTAAGCAGTTTTAACTAAGGTAGAAGATTACTCAGGAAAGAAAACAGACCTATTATTGCTAGTATTTTATAATTGAATTTAAAAAATAACAGATGCCATGAAGAGACTGAAATTGTGGAAGCAATCTTCACTGAACCTACAGCCTCAATAAAGAATTGGACTAGTTCTAGAGGGTGACTCCAAATTTCAGCAAACATTAATTTTTAGTTTCTGTCATGATATACTGAGCTTTTCTGTTGAATGCTGGAGTATTTGTTCAGGTTGGTAGATTTTGCATTTTTAATCTTCCTTAGAACTGTGGTGAATAATGGCCCCTGGCAGGAGATAATGAAATTTTCTTAATTTATATATTCAAGCAGAAGCTTCAATTGAAAATGGCATCCTATGGCCTGGAGACATAGCTCTAGTGCAAGTTTCAGGGGAGATGTGATAATAATGCAGTGCCATCGAGACAGGGAATGAAGGGACAGTGAAGAAGTAATTTAAGGAAGAAAAGAGAACGTACCAAAGCTTTATTGTAGTGTATCTAATGATCTGCTGAAGATTCCCAATGGTTTTTGGAGCATGACTGGAGAAACTAATGTTATCTTGCCAAAACAGAAGCCCCTGCTTAATCAGCAGAACAAGACTATTGATTAAAACACCTCTCACAATAGATTACACATGGAATCTCATCTCCATACTGTGCACTTGGTAAAGTGTAATAATGAGCATAAGATAATCAAAAGAAGAGTAAAAGCAATTTGTTGGGCATGGTACAGTTCAGAATTAGGGATGGGAAGGAAATGAATTTACATGAATAGTTGGCCTTTTTTTAAAGTTGTACACAGGAAATCATATGTGCACTATAGGAACTACTCTGGACAATAAAAGATATTCTGCCCCTTTAAGATTTGCAAATCTATGCCCATCTTATATAAGGGAGTACTTATCATTATTGATGTTTTTGGTAATTCATGTTTGTTGAGGCATTGTGCAGAGTTTGCCTGCATTATTCCATCTAACCTTAAAGACAAACTTTGAAAGAAGGCTATAAGGTTTAATACATGGCTTATGGGCTCATAGTTAAAGGAAACAGACAAACTGGAATTTAAACCCCAGTTTTTTCTGATTCTAAAGCCTCTGCTTTTAAACAGTAATCTTCCCAAATAGCAAATGATTTTGCTTCTGAACAGTCAAATGATACGCTATATTGTTCATTTTTATACAGTTTATTCTCAGATTATAAGTTATGTGTGCATTGAGTCTTCTTTCATTTACACTTTTAAAAGATTAAGGAAGAGCAACATATTAATAGTTTGTTTGCATTATTAATATTTCATTAGTGATGAATCAGTACTGTCCCCCTAATAAAAAAGATAATGTTTCTTCAAATTACTGCTAATTTGTGCATGACAATTTCTAAGGTAATTTCCATATAAGTATGTAAATTAATGATAATACCCATTTATAAAATGCCTTTTCCATTATGCATTTTTGTGGCAACGTTTAACTTAATTTCAAAAATGATTGTGGATGCCTTAAAAGTTAATATTGAAACCTGAGAATATTGATTACATCTGGAAGATAAAATACACAGTTTTAATACCTTTAACTTTTACCATATGCTAATTGTGATGGTGAAGAGATTCATTAGATATTTTGTAAAGTATTTTTCTTTTACATATTATGCACAAACCTAGACAATATCAATGACTTCAAATGTTATACTCTAAATTTTGCTGAGAAGCAAAGATATTGGCATTCCCTTATTCATAGGAAGTAAACTAATAGGCATTAATCTCCAAAATTATGTGGTTTTATTTCTTCAGCTTTTGAGATGTACATTTGGCTTCATTCCCAAATAGATTTTTTTTTTTTCCAGTTAGAGTAGAAAGACTTGCAGGAATGAGTTTAAACTAATTTTTAAAATTCAGGTTTTTTGCTCCATTTAAAACAGCTTTATGACCTATAAAGTAGGATTTAGGGGCGCCTGGGTGGCTCAGTTGGTTAAGCGACTGCCTTCGGCTCAGGTCATGATCCTGGAGTCCCGGGATCGAGTCCCGCGTCGGGCTCCCTGCTCGCCAGGGAGTCTGCCTCTCTCTCTGACCCTCCCCCCTCTCATGCTCTCTATCTCATTCTCTCTCTCAAATAAATAAATAAAATCTAAAAAAAAAAAAAAAAAAGTAGGATTTAGGATTTTCTTCATTGTAGATGTTGGGCTTTATGATTAAAATGTAAGTTTTATGAATATTAATGTCAGAAATAGTACTTTTCTTCTGGTGTTTGAATTTGATAATGTTACAAAGCATTTATTATTGGATTTATTTTAGTTAACATGTGGAATTCTCAAGATGAAGGTTGTACTCTGTATATTTTAGATTAGTAAGAAAATTAATGGAAAAAATATTTCAAATGATAGAAAGTTGTAACCTGAAATAATGTGTAGAAATAATACATAGGTGGTATTTTTGATAGTGGTTTTAACACAGTGTTGTGAAATAAGTAGCCTTTTGTCTGTACGTGCCAACTTTCGGAAATTTTTGGAAATGTGCTTAAATATTAAAAATAATTGAATGCTTAGAATTTGAGACTGAGTGCTTATTAGCATTTTACATTTATTTACTAGTTGGTGTTAAATCGTACATTATACCCTAGAGATTGCTTAGACATTATTTGCTAGGGCTGCCTTTATGCCCTTGAGTTCTAAAAATGATCATTTTCTTCCTGTAGTTGAGCCACTTTATTAAAACTTACTTTAAATAAAGAAGTCAAAGGTTGAACATAGAAAAATTTGCAGTGATTAGAGTGGATCTTTTTTTGTTGTTATTTTTAATGACATCCTCCTAGGAAACGTGGTGTATTTTCACAGATTGTCAAAAATTTTATTTCCAGATTTATTTAGTGTTAGAAATTCTCATTAGCTAGCAAATATTTAGGAAAAGATTATACTTTTCTTCTGTTGTTAAAAATGGGCATACATGCGATGTACCTATTTTAAAAAACCGTATTATTCTGCCTTGTTCTCATTCATACTTAATTTTTTTATGCTTAACATTTAAGAAAGGTGTAGATTTTTAACAATGAATCCATATAATACTACCAAAATATGCCGATAATCTAATAGTTAATAAAAGCCATACCTTTACTGATAAATCTTTTTCTGTGGGGGAAGAGGGAGAAAATCATGCCAGGAAGTATGCCCAGGACTGAGAATACAAGCAACTGAAGGCCTTTCTTTTCTTGGCTTAGTTGTAACTTTTCGTTTTCATTAGGATGAATACTTGAAGCAGAGCAGTTGGTGAGATTTACTTTGCTTCTGTGGCTAATTGCTTTCTCTTTCACTATCATCTTAAATGATAGCAGTTTACAGTTTTACAATCTTAATAACAGTATACTGGTTAAGGAATTTTCAGATTTTCCTCAGTCCTAACAGCTCACATTTGGTATTTTCTCTCCCCTTGTGTCCCCACACTTACTGAATTTGAAAACTTCAGGCTCTCGCTTCATTCATAACTGAATGTACATAATTGTATCATTTGGTCCTCCAAAAGCTTAGGTATTCTTTCCCATGAAGCAAGATACTGGTATGCAAATCTGATAGTCTTATGCTTCTAGCAATTGTGTTCCTCTTCTTGCTGACCCTTTTCTGTTTTAGCCCCCAAATTCCACTTTTTCTCAAGATCAATTTCTAGTATTTCCAATATATAAAATGAACATTTTTGACATCTTGGGAAGCTATGAATTCTAGAAATCTATATAGTTTTATTTTCAGGAACTCCATTAAGTCTCCTTACCTTCGTTTTACTTAAGAATATAGCCCTATAACACTTTTTTGCTATCATAAAGTGTTTTGTACAATGTGATTATTAAAATAAATAAAAATCATCTGGTTGATATAAATTGTGGTAATTGCTTTTGACATTAATTTGAATTTGTCGTTGTTGTCAGATGACTAATGCAAAAAAAATTCAGAAGTAAATATGAACAATTATTTTTCATTTTATGGTGTTGGTCTCTTTTAAACAAAATGTAATGGAAGAAGGAATACGTATCCCTTGTATACTTCTTGCAAACATCCTGTGACATTGAAAAGTATGAAATAAAAGATATATTTTTAAAGATTTTATTTATTTGAGAGAGAGAGCATGAGCGGGGGAGCAGGGGCAAAGAGAGAGGGAGAAGCAGACTTTCCGCTGAGCAGGGAGCCCAATGGGGATACTCGATCCCAGGACTCTGGGATCATGAGCCAAAGGCAGATGCTCAACTGACTGAGCCACCCAGGCACCCAAAATAAAAGATATTTTTGACCCCATATTACATTCATATTTATCTGATCATCGGGGGGAAATGGATAATTGTCAATGTATTCTTTTTTTATTTTTTAAAAGATTTATTTATTTATTTTGGAGAAAGAGAAAGAATGCATGCATCGGGGAGCGGAGCAGAGGGAGAGATAGTCTTAAGCAGATTCTGCGCTGAGTCTGGGAGTCTGACGTGGGCCTCAATCTCAGGACCCTGAGATCATGACCTGATCCAAAACCGAGTTAGAGGCTTAACCAACTGCACCACCCAGGCATACCAATATATTCTTTATTTAAAAAAAAAAATGATATAAATTCCTAAATCCTTTGGGCTATATCCTCCTTCACTTTGTTCCAAAATCCTTCACAGTCTTGGTCCATTTCAGCCTTGAGTACCACCCCCTTACTCTTGCCGTGTTTTGCCATGGCAAGGTTTTGTTGAGTGGCTATAAAATGTACACTAAGGGAGTATATAAAAGGGATGTTTAACTCACATGAGTTTAGAGTTTAGATTTGTTTCTGAAAGGTGTGGGAGTGAGAAAATGGGAAGATCCTTGCAGGTGTATATAAATATAAGGAAAGAAATAAAAGCACTTTGGTTTTTGATAAGGACGAGGTGGTGGTTGAGGATTCCTGGGAGATCAAGAAACTAACAAAGTGGCGAACTTTCTTATTGTAAAATTTAAGAAAGAAGAAAATGAAACATTAGTAGAAATATTAAATACTGATCTATTGACAAATCTTAAATTTCTCTGCTGTTTAAAATTTTAAGATATAAAATTGGTTCTGTGATTTCATGTTAAAATAATTCACTTACCAAATGGAGAACCATTGGCAAATTTCTTCAAATGACTGAAGCAGTTTAAAAGAAATACAGATAATGGGAGTAAAACATGATGTTGCGTAAGAATGTGACACTGCACCCTTTACATTGTCCACGCTTTTGAAAATTATTCTATATGGTATGTTTTTAAAAATATATGGCATACAGTATTCTAGATAAATTGTGATAAAACTTATCATTAGTTTAATATCTGTACAAGCAATATTATAGTTTATGTAATATTTAAGACTTTTGTTGGAAGTTTATTATATATACTTTGACCTATAAAATTTACCCATTTGATCCTGTAGAAGTTTTCAAGTCTTGCTGCTCTTCAAAGACGAATCCACCTGGTTTGAGTAGAAATGGCTCCAAGGATGCATGACTTAACATACCTGCCCCTCTTTAATGCATGTCTCCTTCCCCTGTCCTTCATTAGCTGTCGTGCTAAAAGAAACCGAGCTGGTTTTACAGTCTTTATTTGCCATTTTATAGTCCAGTTATTTTATGCACTATAGAATGTCTGGTATTCAAATTGTTAAATAAATTTTGTTACAATGCTCTTGTTCTTCTTGCTTTGCCTTCTTAATTTATGTACTATCAGAAAATATAATAAAACCCTGCAAACATTACATTCCTTTGAGTTGCAATGAAAGCAAATTATAAAGGAAAATGGTTCTTGCCTTTATAAAGCTTATAAAAAGATCATTTTGAAAAATTCATAGAACTTAAATAAATATCATCTTGCCTAAAATTCTACCTTAATCCTAATAATCTTGATGAATAAGTGACAACACAAAAATAAAAAAGTACTTCCAGTAGTAATAAATAGGACATTCTAGGCATCATGTTAGGGCCCGTCTTTTTAACATTTTATTTCAGAGAGTATTAATTTAGAAGAATCTAGGTTCATAGTCATGTCATATTTAGTATAAGCACATGGTGATCAATGAACATAACAAGAGTAACAACAGTCTTAGACACAGTATGTGCCAGACAGTGTGCTAACTGCTTTAAAAGTGTTCTATCATTTATCAAGCCAGGGCATGGAAGGTGTGATCTATTGGTTTGGAAGAGTGCAGAAAGTCCCTGTAACACAAAACTTAACACAAAACTGGATTTAATGGATAAACATAAAAACCTGGCTCCTCCTTTGTTTTAATATGTTCTCAAAACTTACTTCCAAGCTATTCAATTTATGACTGTATCATAGTATCATTTTTAATTGTTATTTTAGTTCTTAAACATGGCAAGTATACTTTTTTTTTAGTACATGTTGAATATGCTAAAAATTCCAATTAAATGTATAGTAGAATAATAGAGAACTGTTATTTTCTTTTTACTTTGAGTGAAAATTTAGTGTGGCCCATGATACAGAAATAGTACAACATAAAATAGGATTTTTATAGCTCTTTATTTAATAATGTGGAGCAACCTAATATCAGTTGAATTTTTTGTTTTACGGTGCTAGTTGCTTAAAGAAAATATGAATCAGTTCTGTATTAGTTTTCTTCATTAAAAACAAACAAACAAATACACCAGTTTGATTTGTTTTGTTTTCTAGGTGCAACAATCGAACACAGTGTATAGTAGTTACTGGGTCAGATGTATTTCCTGATCCATGTCCTGGAACATACAAATATCTTGAAGTCCAGTATGAATGTGTCCCTTACAGTAAGTATGAAGTTTGTGATTTTCACTTTCTCCAGCATTCCTCGTTGATGCTGAAAGACTACACATGTGAAAGAAGCATATGTTTATGGCCTACGAAACCATTATGCATGCAGAGCACTAACAGACTTGGGCCTCCAATTAGCTTCATGAAGTGTGGAAGGAAGCCATAGTGTGATGCTGGCCAAGTGTCTGTCTGTGTTCTTAAGTGTTTGGCTTTTAAGACTAGTGTTTTTCCAGAAAACAAACTTGAATTAGCTATTCAGTAGGGCAGATCGAAATCTGTACTTTTGCCCAATACCAGTAGCTGACAAATTGGTTTGGCTCCCAGTTTTCTAAAGAAGGAATTGACTTTGGTTTTAATCATGAGCTACTTGAATGGCTACCTGCTGTTGTGGTAAAAGCTACCATTGTAGTAACTGAGGCGAGTGCTTTCCTTTTTGTTTCCTTGTCCTTACAGGAGCATTTCTTTTACCAGATTCAGTGTTGAAATCTTAAGAATAAATAAAATATATATAACCAGACCTTACATATACTTCTATTTTTAATTTGACAACATCCATTAGATCCTGTAGAGGGATATTTAAAATTCAGGTGGAAGTTTCGTAAGTAATCTTTAGCTAATGCTCTAATTCTGTGTAGTTTTCCTCCTAATCTCAGAATTCTTACTGCTAAATTGTATCCTGCACTTTCAGTAGAAAAAAGCATTTTAGACAACCAAAAGTTTCAGTATGTTAGGTAATTTTCATAAGCTAGTTTGTTTAATAGTGTTCTTGTCTTCTTTACTTTTTTAAATTGGAAAAAAGAGGTGTCCTGTAAACTTGATTCATGGGCATTTGAATTGAAAGTTTTTCAGCAGCAATTTTAGTGATTCAAGAAAGTTTTGTACACTTCCCTCCTTAAAAAGATGGATTTAAACTAAATAATGAAATTGCCTTTTCCAACACCTCAAAAGCTAGGTCACTATTCTTGATAGATTTCTATGTCCAAACTATCAATATTTCTTAAACGAAAGGGCTGAATTCAGAGAAATATAATATGTCCATTATGATAGTAATACATTCTTACACATTCTGTGAAGGTGCGGTCTCTCTCTTCTCTGCCCACAGTTTTGATAAATTGGCTTTTTGTGGGTATCAGTTAAAGGCCAAACACAGATTATCTTTTCTTTTCATCCCTGCTCTGTGTTCCTGTGTTACTGTGAAATGGATGCTTTTTATGTTTTCAGTATTTTCTATACCATTTGTAGGATTGGAAGCCTACTCAGTGCACCGATCTTTGTATTATTTCTCTTGTATGTGGAGTTGGTGGCTTACATAATCATTCTCCTGTGCCACTAGAGGAACATTGTATTCTTTTGAGCTAACCAAAATTTTGTTCCTAAAGTCGCTTTCATTTGAATTTATCATGGTTTTTGTCCTCAAATTAGAAAAGGAATACAGCATCCATTCCCAAACAGTGGAATCAGTCAGAGCTGCCAAGAATTGTCTTTCTGGAGCCCGTTCCTGTAACCTAGTCTATAGACCAAGAACAGTGTTAAGCAAATATTATTTTCAGACTCTTAAGTTATTTCTTGTGCTGTTTTAGAAAGGAAAATGTGGATATCTTCTGGAACATCTAACTTTCAAAATTTTACTTTTTCAGTTCTCCAGAAGTATTGTATATTGTGCACTAAACTTGCAAATAGCTATACACAGAGAAGTATTTGTTCTTTTTAGTTTTTGTCCTTAAAAAAACCAAAAACCAGTAATTAATTTGCTGTTACCTTTCTAGATGTTTGCACGAGGCAGAAATAAGTCTGGCATTTTTTTTTCAAATTATTCCATGCTAAAGAATAGAATTATAATTCCTGTATACTGTATAGTAGTGACACACTGTATGTTACATGATTTTCACTAATATTAAAATTTAATGCAAAGGATCTTTTTAAATTGCTTTGATATTTGGCAGGATTGTGTAGTTCCTTATCTCTTTTCCTCATTTTCCTCTCCTTTTGTTTCTTTATGTTTCTGTTATACCCATCCCTTATACTTTCATTTTAAGCCTGTATTTTTCCCTTCCCCCTTGTTTTAATAGTGTTTTTGTACTTTGTATCATTTGCAATCCCCTTTTAAACTTTATGTAGTTGATAAAAATTGTCATTATAACATTTATTATATGTCTTTTACCACCTGGCTTTATGCCAGTTTCAATCCAGAGCAAATGCTCTAGGAGTTTACACATCTAAAAAGCATTTCCTCCTTCTTAAAAAGTATCGAGATTTCCCATGATTTTTGAAAATTTTTTAATAAATTAACAGAATTTATTAGAAATGCCATTGTTTGTTTTACTTTTTATGTTTATAGACAGGCCCATGTAATATTACATGTGACATTTATACCTACCCAGATAATGCCTGTGTCAAAATGTCAAATATCCTGGTTATCTTTTATCATTAACAGAATTGTTAGTAATTGAATGTATATGTGTTTAAAAGAAGTCATAAAGATCTTATAGGATAAAGGAAAATTATTAGAATTTCGTACCTTACAAGCAAGATTTGGTTTGATATTTGTGCCCTCTTTTTCAAATTATAATTAAATTATAAAAATTATAGCATAATTTTAGCTGTAAGTTTTGTTTGATGAGAAAAATAACCATTACTATTAATTAAATATTTTTAATGAATCAGTGTGAAATTATTCAAAGTGAAATAGTGTGTCACTTCAGATACAGAGGATGTAGGCTTAAGTTTCTTTGGGTCAATTTCGTGTCTTGCACATCCATGTAGTCCTCCACTGATGTTAGTGGGTCGTGTATTTATGTTTGGTCTATAGAATAGTAAATGTATTGTTATGAATTAATTCATACAGTCTTTTAAGACAAGTTGCAATACACATTTGGCATGTGATGAAGAATGCTAATTTCATTAATTTTATTGTATTTTTATATTCTTCTGGGTTGATGGAGTTTTGGCTGGTTTGACAGATCTGTCCTTTGGGTTTTCATAAAAATCATAATGTAAGGACTTTTGTTTTCAATATCCATATCTTATGTGATTCATCAATCATCAAAGTTTTTAATTATTTTTTTATTTTTACATTTGGGTGTTACTCCTGTTTTCATCAGAACTATAAATTATATACAATTTCTATACATTTTCTTTTCTTTAAATGATCGGTTAAATCACAAAGGAAGACTTCCCTATTTAATATTTTGCCAAGCAAATGCACTGTTATTTTAGTGTATCACATAATAAAGCCTGGCCATTTTCAATTAATGGAAAACAAATATGTTTTATACATTCTGTATTGAACTTGTTTTAAGTTCTGTTTTAAATATGTAACATATTTTAAAATGTGTTATTCCCATCCTTTACATTTAATTGATTTACTCAGTAAAATCATTCGTTCCTGAGAAAAAGAATACAGCTGTATATAAATATAGTCTGAGAAGTCACAACACTAATGATTTCTCTTATCCTTATTTTCCCACCACGCCCTTCCGTTATTGATTCTAAGCAGGTATAATATTGCTCTCCATTGAGGAGTAGTTTTAGGCCTACTGGTTTATAAAAAAGAACTGTTTCATATCAGTAACACTGAACTTATTTTTACTGGATATAGTCAGAATTACACATTATAGGGCAAGTATGTTTCCTGAAAGTGGTCAAATAGACCAAGTTGGATGGGGAGGTGGTGGCTTAATGCAGAGGCTTGTATACTATTCCTCTGGCAAAAATATTTGTATAGTATTTCTCCCTGAGGTATTTCAGGAGGTCAGTATTTAATCTTGATGAATTACTGTAATTTTTAAAAATTAATCAAGCCAAGACATCTTAATGAAATGTGCAACTACGGTATCTTTGAGTAATCAGTTTGGAGATAGAGTATTAGCACACCCTGATGCATTTTAATAAGGAAAGAGGGAGAATCACAGACATCAATCTGGTCACTTTATGAAATTCAGGCAACATACTTCAAAGCCTACATACGATCTAAAATAGCGTTTTATGGTTTGTAATTATTAGAATTCTATTTACCAGCAAGAATCTTGTATAGCACCCTTCCTAACTGTGTAACCCATGTCTTTAGACTTCTTGGAGGGGAGGATTTTCTTTTCTCATTTAACTGTACTAATCAGGTTTGTTTTATGAAAGCATTTACCTTTTATGAGGTCTGTGGAGTCAAGGTATTTGCTTTGAATGCTCGGTATGATTATTGCATGCATGCCAGCTTGCTTTCTGTGTACATTGATGATGGTAGACAATGTCATAATAAGCTAACCATAATTCTTTCTTCCTTTTTCTCCTTGCCTACTGTGCTTGCTTTTTCCTTGTATGTATTTTGCTTACTTTTTTTTTAAAAAATAGACTTACTGTTACAAGTTTGAGATATGTAATATACGGAATTTAGTAAGAATTTTATAATGTAAAGTATATATATATACCTAAATAAGGAATTTACTAATTCTTAGTGGGGAAGAAAGGCACTATGTTACCCCACCCTTCAAAATCCCTACTGGGGTTGCAGGGGAGATTTATCTATTCCTGCAAAGGAGGCATTTTTTCTTATGATTAAGATGGATTTTTCTAGAAATAGAAAATAATAAAAAAATTGAAAAGTACTAAGATGCGTAATTATATATTTATTCTTACATAAATATCTTTGGGGGAAAATGTTAAAATATAACCATATCAATATTCATTAAATTTGACCTAAGCTCCAAAATTGAGTTGTCATTTTTGTAACATATTTTCCTGTTATGCTTACCTGATTTTAGTCAATTTAATAATGAGTTCGTAGGATAAGATAGGATGGGGATGATACATCTTTGCATGCATTTGTGTCTGTAGCATACATATATAAAGTAAAACTGGATAAAAATGCTGAGTGACTTTGGAAAGGCAAGAGTATATATACCATGCATTAGTGAAGAGTTTCATTATTTATTCAGGTACACTAAGTGAAGCAACATGCCAACATATTTGTATTGCCTCCTTAATCTACTAAAATGATTGATCCATGTTCTTTTATGTAACTTTAGAATCTTTCTCCTGCTAGGTTTTCCCGTTGTGTGTTTCTCTTTATCCAAAGTAGTACAGCTCTTATTCTTCCTATATTTAGCATCTATTACGAATTCGGTCTTAGACTAATAGTCAATTTATTTTAATCTTTTTTCTTTTTTCCTTGCACTTTTTTTGTTTTTCTTCCGATGCTTAAAATAGAAGTGGAGCAAAAAGGTAAATAACGTACACAGTCTGAACCCCAGCTCCCTGTTATGTGCCTTATGGCTGCCACCTCCTCCCTTCCCTCCCCCCACAACACTCCTGATGTTAAAATAATCAGCAGGATCTCATAAATGCACCTCATAAAGAAGTTGACTGTTTACAATGAAATTATATGACTGCTAAATCTGGTGATGGGGTAAAAATTCTGAAGTCGGCGAGGGGGAGCTGCTCCTTTCTGTGTTTCTTTTTCACCCTTTATCTCTTTTTCTGACACCCTTGGATATTTTATTATTAAAGTGTCATCTTGCCTGGCTTCCAGAACCCTCTCCATAGCATGCCATGGTTACAGGGTCTCCTGGTCGTTTCATCACTGCTTTCCTTGTATTTACTTTTCTCTGTTCCTAATTACATTTTCTGAGTATTTATGTTTCTTCAAGTGAAGCACCTTTGTTTTCAGTCTAACTTTTATAAAAGTTCTAAATAAGCCTTCACATTGGGTTTTTGTTGTATTTCCTTTATTTTGGTGTTTTGCTTTTGAGGGTTTATACGTGGGCTAGGGGAGGGAGGGTACAAAGTTGGGACTAAAATAACGTACTTTGTACACTGTTATGCACAAAGCTCAAAGTTTTAAAGTATAAATTACCAAATTATAAGATTAAAAACACATAGCAAAAAATGCACATTGTCAGCTCAGTTATGAATGATCTTAAACTTAGGTTTGTATTTGTGAAAATCAACCCCAGCCAATTTGTATGCTGGTACACTGATTATTGTAACTTGAGGAAAGAAGGGGTGGTACTTGTATTAAGTATAAATTTTGGTAAAATCTAATGTTAATAAAACACATTTTCTCTCTTTTGATTTATGATCATTAAAATTTGTGTTTGCCTGTTTAATTTTTTAACTTGGCTTAATTGTTGTCTTTTCTCTGTGACTGTTAGTTTTTGTGTGCCCTGGGACCTTGAAAGCAATTGTGGATTCACCATGTATATATGAAGCTGAACAAAAGGCAGGTGCTTGGTGCAAGGACCCTCTTCAGGCTGCAGATAAAATTTATTTCATGCCCTGGACTCCCTATCGTACTGATACTTTAATAGAATATGCTTCCTTAGAAGATTTCCAAAATAGTCGCCAAACGACGACATACAAACTTCCAAATCGAGTAGATGGTACTGGATTTGTGGTGTATGATGGTGCTGTCTTTTTTAACAAAGAGAGAACAAGGAACATTGTGAAATTTGACTTGAGGACTAGAATTAAGAGTGGAGAGGCCATAATTAATTATGCCAACTATCACGATACCTCACCATATAGGTGGGGAGGGAAGACGGATATCGACCTGGCAGTTGATGAAAATGGCTTATGGGTCATTTACGCCACTGAACAGAACAACGGAATGATCGTTATTAGCCAACTAAATCCATACACTCTTCGATTTGAAGCAACGTGGGAGACTGTGTATGACAAACGTGCTGCCTCAAATGCTTTTATGATCTGCGGCGTCCTCTATGTGGTCAGGTCAGTTTATCAAGACAATGAGAGTGAAACAGGCAAGAATGCAATTGATTACATTTACAATACCCGATTAAACCGAGGAGAATATGTAGATGTTCCCTTCCCCAACCAATACCAGTATATTGCTGCAGTGGATTACAATCCTAGAGATAACCAACTCTACGTGTGGAACAATAACTTCATTTTACGATATTCTCTGGAATTTGGTCCACCTGATCCTGCCCAAGGTAAGAATGTTTGCTTGCTAATGCTGATGTCTTTAAGCTTACTTTTAAAAGACTTGGGAGTCCTCTTCCTGCCGGTTTCCTTCTCCTTTTCATAGCTAAAGCTCAAAGGATAATGCTGTGATATTTCATGCTGTCACATAATGTGCACATTTTAGCCTCAGTTTGGCCTATTTTCTTCCTCTGAATTTTTTCATTTAAATGTTGACGACGAAAAACTGTGGCATCATTGGTCAGTTTACTGTTTTTCATTGCTAAAAATATAATACCAGCTACAAACCTGTTAGCTTTCTTTTCTTTTTTTTTTTCTTCTACCTGACTTCTGAATTGATTACAATCTATGTGCAGACCTTTTAACTTCTTGGCGCCAGTGGTTAAGGGAAATGTGTGTTAGGAAGTCCCAGGAGAATTGCTAGGCTTGATGTACAATGTCAGGCATAAGTGTTCTGAAGTTTTGGTGTCTGCTGTCTGGGTAGGAGAGGGAGTCATCCAACATCTTCCTAGTAAAATTATACATTTTTATTTCCTGATAAATTAGTGATGGTTTTAAGTAAATATTTCTGTGACTTTAACTGTCACACATAGACTAAGCATTAAATGATCCCCAGTGATAATTTATGAAGATGGATCAGCTAACATTTTTGATTTGTGTTCTCTTTAGGTATCTTTATGGAGGATCATTACTTTAGAAAGTAATGTAAAATCTTTGGAAATATATTTTAGTTGTTCAAGTGAATTCAGTTCTGTGGGAAACAATTTATGAGGATAAATTAAATGAATATTTCATTAAAACAAGCTTACCTCATACTCATGATAAAAGTAACCTATTCATATGTTGTTACAGAGCTTGTACTAATTATAAGTCTTTTGTATTTGAACAGTAATATTTGTGTTTTAAAGATCTGAATATTTAAATTTACTGAGTTAACTGGAATTTTCCAATTATTGAGTTACTTGAAAATTTCAGGAACCAGAAAGTTCTTTGGAGTGATTAAATCAATCCCTTCAAACAAGGTGAAAAAGAAATTAGTATCTTTTTCTGTCAAAGCAATACATACACTCTGTACACTAAAACATAATTACATGTACCTAAATGTATTTTAAGATAAACTATTACTGGGCACCTGGGTGGCTCAGATGGCATCTGCCTTCGGCTCAGGTCATGATCCCGGGATCCTGGGATCGAGTTCCGCGTCGGGCTCCCAGCTCAGCGGGGAGCCTGCTTCTCCATCTGCCTCTCTCTCTCTCTCTTGCTCTGTCTCTCATGAATAAATAAATTTTTCTTTAAAAAAAAAAAGAAGATATACTATTACTAAGTTCTCAATATTGTAATATGGTCAGGACCTTAAAAGCAAAAGTCACAGCTTCTTATAGTTGAATTTCTAATTTGAGTCATTATAGTATACCAAAATATGTGATTTTTATTTAAAAAGTAAGAGAATGACATATTGACTTAATGCAAGACCCCTTTAATTCATGTATGTCTGGAATTTTTTGCCTTAAAATTACAGTAGTAATATCCATTGTTAAATTTTGCCTTAAAATTACAGTAGTAATATCCATTGTTAAATATCCAACAATTAAATCTTTTAAGGATAATATCATAGAATTATTTACTTTTTAAAAATTTTTTTAAAGATTTATTCATTTATTTTAGAGAGAGAGAACACAAGCGGAAGGGGCAGAGGGAAAGGGAGGGAGAATCTCAAGCAGACTGCGCTGAGTGTGGAGTCTGACATGGGGCTCTATTTCACGACTCTGAGATCACGACCTGAGCTAGAACTAAGAGTTGGACATTCAATCGACTGCACCACACAGGCACCCCAGAATCATTTACTTTTAAATTTAGACATATCTTTTTTTCTCATAAGACCAGCAATTTGGAATGTTTCCTGTATGTCAGCTCTTTTTCTAAAAGCTAGTACCATCCTTCATCCTTTATCCTACAGGTTTGTCAAAGGCAAACTTGAGGAACTGACAAAATTTGACATTGTATATTGATTGTTGTGTTAATCTTTTTTGTAACCTGTGTTACTCTCACAGCTGTTACATTTGTTTTGGGCGGCAATAAATCTCTTCCCCCTCCATTAGGATAAAGAGAGATAAAATACTTTTAAAAATGGAAATTCATAATCAGGCAACACCTGAGAGATTGTGAATAAATTGAGTACAGACTCAATTCAGCAAAGAATCATTGCCCCGTCTACTTGTCACAAAGTACTTCATGACTACAAGATGAGTAATAATGTCATTTTCCACATGTGGCTTATATTCTAGTAAATAATTTGATCCATTTCAGATGAAAAAGTCTTTGATAGTTTAGATATTTTTTGAAAGAACAGTTACCAGCTTTGAAAATGGGGAACTTAGACATATTTGGTAGTTGTGTTCCTACAGCTGTGTTTTGTTATCCAATATAGTTAGCCATTCTTAAATATTCCCAGAAAGTAAAAAATTCATATTGGCCCCTTATTAAGCCCTTAGTGATACAGAGTTTTATATGACCCTAAATCTCTCTTGCTGCTGTTTGAACCATATTCTCTTTCCTCTCCCTTGTAATTTATCTTCATGTCCTTTTAGAGACTCCTGTCTCTCTCATCCAAGATCTGTGCTGATACCTATATGCATGTAGATGGGACCTTGCAGAACTATTCTGGCCCATCAATTTAGGTCAAATCAATAAGCCACTGTCAGCTTTTCAGAAGCAAGATCCACAAAACTGATAGAACAGAGCAATCAGAGAATTCAGGTCTTCAGCCGTCATAAAGCAATGATTAATGGTTTGGCTGTAATTTAGTCTTATGTCCTGGATTTTCTACCATGTATGTTTCTAAGGTATACGTTGTGCAGTAAAATTATCATTCCTTTCATTTTTTGTTGTGGACTGTTTCATAGGATATTAGCTTCAATACTTTTCTCCATTTATAAACCCAAACCTTTTCTTTCCTAACAGGGCAAGTATATTAATTCTTTGCTCTAATCATGATTTTCAAATACATCTTTTTTTTTCTTTCAATCTTTAGCCTTATGTTATCTCTACATAGTTCAGTCACTCCATTTCTCTAAACTAGTTCTTTTTTTCCTTTTACCTTCTCCCTATCTAAAGTAGACTTAGGAAAACCCTTTCGGTCCTATTTTAACTCTTTTCTGCTTCTTAATCTGAATTGCTTTATATTTACTTTGCCTGCATATTTGATGTCCCAAATATTAGTTTTCTTAAAGATTTTATTTATTCATTTGAGAGAGAGAGCACACACAAGCAATGGGGAGGGGCATAGGGAGATGGAGAAGCAGACTCCCCGCTAAGCAGGGAGCTGACATGGGGCTTGATTCCAGGACCCTGAGATCATGACCAGAGCCGAAGGCAGACACTTAACTGAGCAACCCAGGTGCCCCTCCCAAATATTATGGAAAAAATATTGTGTCTTGGGTTTTGACAGTTCCTGAGTATTTGTCTTAGGGTAATTATGAAGTAAGACACTTCAATAGTATGAAGAAAAATTTGTATCAAGAGAACTACTAGGTTTATTTATTTGGGAAGTGTTGAGCATAGAATACACATTTCTTGAAACATCTTTCCACGGATAACGATTGCTTAATAAAAGATAATCGTTATTTTTAGATGTTGAATAAAGGTAAATTTAATGAATACATATTTTTGCCTTCCCAGGCTACAGACTCTTTGTAGCTAGAGTTCGTTCAGTGAACAATGAGTGAGTTCTTGGACCTGGGTGAGGGAAGTACTACCCTTAGCATAAATGGATTCTATTGTTAGTAAGCACTACCATAGTAAATTGAAGCATTCTGTATGTGTTTGTTGAAATTTTCAAGGGTAGTTCTTAAATATGTTTATTAGCATTTTATTAGTGCTGTTTTGGGGTCTCTATACTCAAATGACAAAGGTAGGCAGAATGCTAAGTCACTTAATCTGGATGCTTGATACGACACTCTGATAACTCTGGGACAGAACTTTGTAAAATAAGGTTTAGATTTGAGATAAATTCTGTTGTGAATTGCCATGTTTTCTAGTACCATTTATAGGATAGTCTTGAGTTTTGAATCTTTTGCCACATAAGTTACATTATGAAACTTTTTATCATCTGTTGCTCTAGTATTTTATGTTATCTTCCCACACCTTTTCTTGTTTTAGAGATTTACACAGAGAGGAATCAGTTAAATGCTCCTAAATAAGGGCAGATAGCTTTGTGGGATGCCATACTTTTCCAGAGTCTATGAAAATCTTGTGCCTAGAAAAGTAAGATCATAACATTGAAGAGTATGGCCAGGTGACCTTGAATAAATTGCCTAACCTTCTCCATGGCTCAATTTTCTCATCTGTAAAAGGAAGATAATCATAGTGCCTACTTCCTGGGGTTGTGGTAAAGATTAAATAAGATGATCCGATGATCCATGAATGGTGATTAGCATAGCATCTGGTACATAAATGCTGAATAAGTGTAGCCTTTTATCATTATCAGATGCCCTGTTGGGACCTGTCTTCACTTACGGAAGAAATGTTAATTTTGAGAAACAGCCTCTGTGTTTATGGCTTCATCATTAGAAAAACATGCCTTCTGTAAAGTTGCTAAACTTCAGCTTTGCAAAATTCCAGAAATTCTGATTGTCTTTCAAAAGGGTTTAATTTTGCCACTTACAAGTTTACTTTCATGTTTTTCATGATGTCCCAATATTTCATTGATTTATCTTTGAAGAAGATCGATTCCCTTTATTTTTTTTTATTTTTTTAATTTTTTTAAAGATTTTATTTATTTATTTGAGAGAGAGAGAATGAGAGACAGAGAGCATGAGAGGGAGGAGGGTCAGAGGGAGAAGCAGACTCCCTGCCAAGCAGGGAGCCCGATGCGGGACTCGATCCCGGGACTCCAGGATCATGACCTGAGCCGAAGGCAGTCGCTTAACCAACTGAGCCACCCAGGCGCCCAAGATCGATTCCCTTTAAACTTTTGATGAACAAAAGGTGAAAAATGTGTGAAATTTACTATCAAAAACACAAGCAAACAGGCTATAGCATGTTGCAAGAAATTTTGTGCATATACTAGAGGTCATTTTATTACCTACCATGACTCAGTTATTATGAATCTTTCCTGGTGCTTAGCTAACAGATCACTAATTGTAGTATTGTTAAGACCTATTTCAGTGGCTAAATACATACTAATTAGTGCAGTGTCGAGAGATACATAAGATGGTGTGACTCTAAACCATGTTGCTCTGTCCTTTTCGTTTTTACTCCGATTCCCCACTACTCTCTAAGATTTGATTCAGAGGCAGTCATTTGACACTTCTGTAAAAAGAGTGTGATGCTTTTGACAAATGTTAATTGAGAAAGCCCTGAAAGCCTGGCTGCATTGTAATCAAAAGAAAATTACAGAGGTTTAACAAGATGTCAGGCAAGTGCTTTACAGAGAGAGATAGACAGGTTTGAATAGGTTTCTGCAGCAGCTGGCTAGGCATGATGTTTGACTAATGTGCACAGCATCTCTCATATGGTCAATAAATTATGCCCTGGAAATAAAACACATGATTAAGAAATTTCTCTTGAGATAGAAGGGAAAAAGGTGTAGAAAGAGTATGGTATGCATTTGTTGACCAGAAGAAGCTTCTCACTCCTAAAGAACTGGAAACATGTGCATACACTACTTTTTGTGATGGACTTAGGATACTCTGTCAATAGTGATAGCGTTATATAAACAACTACTTATGGACCAGAACTTAAAATGATAAACATATTAGTGATAATGTGAACTTGTTTTCTAAGTTTTAATGTTCTGGTTTGTTTCTTACATTATAGAGAAAGCATAAAAAAAGGTAATGTTTTTATCAGACTACTTGAAAAAATAGTTTTTTTTTTAATTTGCTGTACTCTATTAGTTTAAATTTAAAGCATCACAGATAGAAGGTTTCAAGAGCCAGTTTTCTATAAATGTTGATAAAACTTTAGTGTGATCACCTAGTAGATTTTAAATGATAGCATTGAAGTTTTACTGACAGAATTTTGGTTGTTTAAACTAATTAAATGGCAATTAATGAAGGACACATTAAGCTACATTATTTTTTTTTAACCTAGTAGATTAAACAGTTTGAAAGTAATGCTGGAAATTTTTTTAAAACAATTTCAAATGTGTAACGGCAGTTCGTTTTACGCTCTCTATAAATCGTCGGTATGGTTTGTAAGGTTGGTTTCAAATTAGGCCTGATTTGATCTAACCTGTTATCTTGCATTATAATCCTCTGACCAGAACTAGTTGCTTTTTCTACTACATTTTCAAATGTAAATATGCCTAACGAAGCCTCAGATGTTTTCTTACTAACACAGCACAAGCATGCCGAGCTTATCTTCTGTTTGGATCTAATCAGGCATGCTCAAAAATCTCTCAAGCAAGAATGGCTGCTGGGTGGAAAGATGTCACAGTATTTATTTTCCTGCAAGATGTAGAGTGGGTGACTTTAAATTTTCTATTGTCCTAACTATATGCAATTGTCAGATTTTTATTGATGCTTTGAATTTGATTTATAGGATATGAACTTATATTAAAAAAGAATTTTTCTGTGTTGTTTCATAGTAACATATACTTGGTATAGACACTGAAACTATTTAAAACTGTCCTTCGGTTTCTGTTGGATGATAAATGATGAAATATACTTAAGCTGCATTATCAAATATGTCATTGAGATGTAGACTTAAGACAATGAGAGTCATACAGAAAACTCTATAGTAAAGCCTAAACTTCCCTTCCTTAGCCAACAATATGAATAAATTGGAACAAATGAAGGGATTTATTCTTTCTCCAACCTTACTGGTGTTCTCACTAATTCTCATGTTGCTGGTTTGGGGGTAGTTGGATGGGGAGGGGTTTTGGGTTGTGTGTGTCCCTATACATATTCACGTGTGTGCCTGTATGTGAGTGCAAGTGTGTGTTTGAGATTAATATACTCATCTTTTCTCCGTAGTGCCTACCACAGCTGTGACAATAACTTCTTCAGCTGAGCTGTTCAAAACCACAGTATCAACCACAAGCACTACTTCACAGAAAGGCCCCATGAGCACAACTGTAGCTGGATCACAGGAAGGAAGCAAAGGGGCAAAACCACCTCCAGCAGTTTCTACAACCAAAGTTCCTCCTGTAACAAATATTTTTCCCCTGCCAGAGAGATTCTGCGAAGCCTTAGACGCGAGGGGGATAAAGTGGCCTCAGACACAAAGGGGAATGATGGTTGAACGACCATGTCCCAAGGGAACAAGAGGTAGTTCTTGTAAAATGCCAAACGTACATTTTTACATTTTGTGTGAATAGGTTCTGAATTACACTGAAGTGACTTCGAGGAAAGAGAGACATTTACGATAGCTAATTTTGTTACTGTTTTGTTAACTTTGGTAATAGCGCATTGGTAGATAACTTAAAGGCTCATAAATGGTGAAAGTTATTTAAGGTCAGGCCCTGAAGTACCTCTCCCTCTTAAAGACCTAGGTCAAGCCTGACATTTTTTGCCCATGGACTCCAGTGAGGCTTCCTTACAGCTGCCTTTCTCATTACGAGTACCGTTTTGGATGAGTCCCAAGAAAATCAAGGGCTTTTTGTTTGTTTGCTGTAAACGTCTGATATTTCTATGCTGACTTTATATTTACTGTTTATAATCTGCATTATACCCTGCTCTTTGTCAGCTATTGTCAACCACTTCCATTAGCGTTTATTCAAAATTTAACATGCAGTGTAGTATCATCGTAGCTGATTTCCCGAATGCATGCAGAAAAATGGTTTCAATTTCTGTTGTAGGAACTGCCTCCTATCTCTGCATGGTTTCCACTGGAACATGGAACCCTAAGGGCCCTGATCTTAGCAACTGTACCTCACACTGGGTAAATCAGCTGGCTCAGAAGGTTGGTTGGAACCTTTTAATATGATACACATTGGTGATTAAGGGCTTTAACGTCTAACATAATTAATTTAGCTTTGTATGTTAAAACCGGCTTCATCGCTCTTTGTTCAGTATAAAAAAAAATTATGCATAGTTTTGTCTGTAAACTATTTATTCAAAGTTTCATATGTTCTGGGGCATGCTGTTTTCTATGTTGAGCTTTTTAATGAGTAGATACTTGCTTAATTTCTTTCTTTTTAATTTCATTCATATTCAGTTTGTTCTGTTTCTTTTGATGTTTGTAAGACAAATGGTCCATCGGCCTAATAAATCAAATACCATTAAGTTTGAAACTGAATCCACAGAATGCAAGCAGATGTTTATATCACAAGATGATTATGATAGAATAAGTAAAAACGACTTTAAAAGGCATTAGTAACTTTAATATTACAATGCAGTGCAGTGACATTTTAGTTTCTCCTTCGTCATCTACCTTTCTGAAATGCAAGCAAGCAGTAGATAATAACTCCCAGTATCGTACTGATTACATTCTGATTTAAATTTCTGGATCATTGGAAAAAATAAATAAGATTTTTAAAGAGCAGTTTCAAATGGTGGCAGTGAAATGAGAAAGCTATCTGAAACTTTAAAAAGGATTTCTGGTTTTCTTCTTTTCTTTTAAATGTCTGGTTAAGAATTTCTTTTGTGTGCTGAGAATCTAAGAACCTTTAATCATCTGAAATGAGGAGAAAGTTATTGGTCTCAAAGTTGCAGGTTTTGACATATTTGCAAATGTGTCTCTCACCACAACAAAGATACTCAGGAAAAGAACAAGAAGCCGCAAACAGGGCAAGAAATCATACTGAGATAATATAAATTGTCATTTCAGATCAGAAGTGGAGAAAATGCTGCTAGTCTTGCCAACGAACTGGCTAAACATACCAAAGGGCCGGTGTTTGCTGGGGATGTGAGTTCTTCAGTGAGATTGATGGAGCAGTTGGTGGACATTCTTGATGCACAGCTGCAGGAACTGAAACCTAGTGAAAAGGATTCCGCTGGACGGAGTTATAACAAGGTAGGTAGGAATTTCCTGTTATTTAATCAGACATTTTGTATGGCAGCTCTTGATTCCTCTAGCAACGGACTGCCAAACCTCTGGCCCCCTTGACATATACTCAGAAACAACATTTCTAATTTGGTCAAATTTCCCAAGAAAGAATTAACAGCTGAGAAAGGAACAACATGGCAAAAAAAAAAAAAAAAAAAAATTAAAATCTCTGAGGGAGATTTTAGTTGGTGGCAGACATTGCCTGATTGTGTTCAGTACTCCCACTTAAGAATGCATTATCTGCATTTGGAGAGATTATGTGTTATACATCTCATATAATCTGTACACTAATACATGCAACTCTTATGTTTTCACTAAAATTGCGACGCATAGGGGAATGTCAGCCACTGTAATGCTGCTTTCAATTGCAGGTTTTGGGAGAAGGACAAGTTTCCCTCTCTAGGAGGATAGTGTGTTAGTGCTATTAATTTTTCCTAATATGACAAAAATTCGGTAGTTATTTTAACCATACTATAAAATAAGCATAGGAGATTCATATTAAGCCAAAATCCATGGCTAATACAGTGTTATAGGGTTAAAAAAATAGACATTTTTGTTTCTTTTAACCACATATTTTGTCTCTGGTTTTATCGTGATACTTTGGATTAGTACACTTAATAAAATGCAGCTATGAACTATAAACATGCAGTTTTGGCAATCGGTATAAACTCATAAAAATCCAGAGGACTACCATGCATAATAAACTTTGAAATCAGGAATGCCAGCCTAAGTTTTGAGGATTTCTTTTTTCCTCACTTTCAACAGATAAAATCTAACCTCTGATTTTCTTTTCTTTTACTAAAAAGCTCCAAAAACGAGAGAAGACATGCAGGGCTTACCTTAAGGTATCTCTCCTGTGCTGTCACCCTGCTTTCTCCCCTCTTCAGCTACCTGCCACGCTTTATCATCTTGCTGCATGATCCAATGTATTTCAGTCTTTGATAGTTATATAATGTGCCCCATATCAGCTGTACAAATGTTGGCTCTTCTCAGGTATATTACTCTCAGAATAAGCAAATAATTTACCTTTATAATTTTTGCTCTTTTTCCATTCATCCAAACATACAAGAATTTTAATGAAATATCCTCTGAATTGGAAAGTAATCATGTAGTCTCTCTGTTTCCTGTTGTCATCTCTGTGGATTAAACAACAACTTGAGTGAAACAGCTATGATATATTCTTGGCAGTTTATCATATCAAAGACTGTATAGTCATAATGTATGTGCATGAAAAAGTCACTGCTTTCTTATCTCTGTGGTGTACTCTTAAATAAAATAGGCTTTGTCCTGAAATTTTTAGGAGTCATTTCTAGAATCAGGTTGATATGGGGATGGGTTACTAGAAATGAAATATAAATAATGTGACAGTGTTATCAATGTATGTTCTATGTTGGTTTTTATCAGGCTAATAGAAACAGAAAGCCACTGTTGGGCTCAGAATCCTTGTTCACTCCGGCCGGTTTTTCTCCCTGGTATATCCAAGTAATAGGAAACATGCTGAGGCGAACAGTGGACTATGCCATGCTAGTTCTGTGGGATAGATCAGAATAATATTACCAGCTTGCGTTTTGTTTTATTATGTGAATTTTAGACGTTTCTTTTGGGAGTGATAGTTATTTTCTAATCGTTCTCATCTGAGGACCATATCCTTAGTAAATCCAGCCTTAAAGAACTTACCCGTATACATATGACAACAAAACAAAAGAAGCTTGTAGTTTTGTAGAGTAGAGGTTATTCAAAAGCCATAACTACCAGTTTTGGTTGGCAAGCTCTAGGAAAAAAAAAAAAAGAACGGCATGTCACTAGTTTGTAATAGACATTGTTGGACCTGAGAACTTTACAAGAAAAGGTGGTGGGAAATTCTGTTTTTAAGTAGTAATATTCTGAATGTTCTTTTTAGCCTGTTTAATGAGGGCAAAGAAATAACTGCTGGAGTGTATAGAATTTGTCATATTGAAATTTTCAGTTCACCTTTAAGGTATTAGTTAATGTGTGAAATGTAATAATTGGTATGTTGCCCAGGACATATAGCTCAGTGGGAAAAGAATAGCTTTTTTTCTTTGGCAGGGAGAGACTACTTAAGGAATATGATTAGGCTAATGATCATTTTTGATTCCACTAGAAAAGTACAAACGATAATAAATAAGGAGCGTTTCAAATTAATAAAAAGCATGTCATCAGCGAGTTATGTGTATATGTAGTAAGTTTCAGCATGACCTTAATTTCTGACCAGTGTCATTTTCAGTATCTCTCAAATGAGCTTCTCTGCTGAGATAAGACTAATAAAACTCCTTAAATTACAAATCAGAAGCTGACTTACACTATGCAAATGAAGCGAGTTCCCACTTTGTGACAGAGGATTCATTTGTAACTTAGATTAGAGACTCCAGTCTGTATTTCTTGGTGGCTAATGAATGTGGCCTCGGCAGACCAATTTCTGTTCCACTCTAGTTAATGGTTGCATCAGTATCACTGTGAACATTTTGACTATTCTATCTCCCATTAGAGAGACAAAAAAAGCCTTTAACGCCACTTGGAAGTATCTTCCCCCTGCCAGGAAGGTCGTGGTGGCGCACAAGGCAGACCGAACGAGGATATTAAGATGGATTAAGATAATTAATCGTACTCTGACAGTAGCTTCAAACAACTTTTCCCTCTGCTTACTTCAATATCATACCTCAAACTAGTAATTTCTGTTGTTGTTCTTTGCACAATGTATGTTCTTTTCCCTCAGTGATTACCAGTAGATCAAAACAATTTATATATGGTCTTAATGACATATTATAACTAGGTAAATGGGATAGAGTAAACAGTGATTTCAGCTATGCAAGGCATAGTCCATGAATAACTATAGTATCAGTACAAAAGCCTGCCTTCAATTGCTTAACTGACTGGGTTTTATTTTTTATTTAATGTTATTTTGCATGGTAATAAACTAAACCTAAAAATATGAACATGTACAACTTGGATGTTTATGAAGACTTTATTCTACTTTTCTTAAATTCATTAAAATCTTTCATTAAATTATTTTCATTAAATTATTGGTATAGGCTTTAAGTGTTTCGATCTCTTGATTCTTTTAAAAACGGATCATTGTTTATGAACCAAGGTATACTCTCAAGTGTTTTCTAGCTGGACAGGGAATTAGGAGAGTGAAATATTCACAGATAATATAAAAACCTTGAAATCAACTTGGTTTTCCCAGTGGTCATAAGTAGACAATGTTACAAGGCATAATTCTGGTTATTATTTTAGTTCAGGTTCCAAAAAACAGTATGGTGTAACTTTCAAGCATAGGTATCAGGCTATTCCAGAGACATCAGTGTTTTCTGTTTGGAACATTTAAACCTTGAGGTTATAAATAGGAGACACCGTGTATGTACCAGTAATACCTCAGGGCAAGAGCTGACATTGGTTGTGCCTCTTTGACAATCGGGATATTGTTAGGTAAGTATCAACAAGCCATCTTTTCACATTTACCCTTTATGATCAAATAGCAGTCTGCTCATCTGCAGTTAGTTTTATTTTGAGATGGTAAGATATGTTCCTAGTTGGCCAGGTATAGGTGTTCAAGTGTTCTTCCATCTTGAAATAAGAGTAAATCATCGTGACAGATAAATACTACAATTGTCACTAGTCAGTGATTGAAAATCAGCTTGGTACTAAAGCAGTCGAAACTAATGGTAGTTTTCTAATGGATGCAGGCAATTGTGGACACAGTGGACAATCTTCTGAGACCTGAAGCTTTGGAATCATGGAAACACATGAATTCTTCTGAACAGGCTCATACGGCAACAATGTTACTTGATACATTGGAAGAAGGAGCTTTTGTCCTGGCTGACAATCTTGTAGAACCAACCAGGGTCTCAATGCCTACAGAAAATATTGGTAAGTGAATCCATTTGTCAGGGTTAATTTTGATTTAGAAGATACATGTGTCAGAGAATGGTGCTTCCCTTCTGAATCTGTTCTTTCCCAAGGCCAAACTTCTCTTTTCTCAAATTATTATTGATCCCACTTCATAAAATTAATGCAAAAGCTGAAATCTGTCTGTATCTTTTAAAAGTTGGTTTTATGTAGGTTTTTTTTCCCCCAACTGAAAAATCATTAAATGAAAGAAGCTTAGAGTACTTAAATGCCAGAATATGGATTGCGTAAGTAATGAAAGTGCTTGCTATGGAACTGTGGCAAATGCTTTTCCATTTTATATAATATGTTCCTAATGAATTTAAATTACTTTCTGGAATGTGTTCTCCCAGTCAAATATTTTAGACACACAGAATTTGATCCAAATGTTTATATTAAACACAACTGCCTTCAGGTGAAAATGTGGTCAGCGAACTACATCTCCCATAATGCAGACTATACATGCTTCATAGATTGCAGAATAGCTGCAGATAGTTTTGTTGAAGCATTTAAATTTAGAATTTAAATGCTGGCCATGAGAGGAATTCAGTTTTGATGATATTTGAAAAAAATACAGTAAGTACAGTACAATTATATTCATTTAGGCTTGACTGATTTAGAATTGTTGGTTATTCAGAGAGGTTGAACTCAAATGAGATTTATAATATCTTTTAGTAAAGTAAAAAAGTTTCCCAAGCATTAATGTAAAGAAAAGAAAAGCCAAAAGGGAACACAGACAACTCTTCCCACCGAAAGAGTGCACTGGCACAACAGATACTGAATGAGGTATTGCTCTGTGAGATACCGTATCTCATTGCCTGATTGTGCCTGCCTAAATCATGGGACTTTGTATTTTAAAATGCAGAAAATAAAGATGTATAGAATCAGATTATGATAACTGAATTTAAATTCAAAACCTTAAGTTTATTTTAAATAACTGAATTTTTAGAAAGAAAAAAACTATTAAAATCGTGTTTTATGTACTGTGAGTTTTGGGCATGATAAATAACTCAATAACTTCAAATTAAATGAAGTCAAGATACATAATTTGGCTGGCTATGATCTGGGATACCAGTCATAGGGAAAATGATGCTCTACCATAGCTTTAGTAGTAATACAAAATGAATAAAGCTCCCTGTTTCTGTCTAAAGCTTTCATTATATTTGGTTAATTTATTTGCTGGTCTCATAAAATTCCTAGGATGTACATTGAGCAGTTCTTCTCAAATTTTCCCAGCGATATAACTGTAAGGATAAAAGAGTATAAACTTGATCATCTTAGAGGATGAATCATAGAAAGTATTATCTGAAGTGGCATGTTTTGGCCTACATTTGTTTTCAGAATCTTCCAATGGCTATTTTTAAAAAACACCTAATATTTCCCTCCTACATCCTCTCAAAGTGTGCAAGAATATTTGATGGGCCAGGGTGACATGCTGTGCCCCCATCAGCTTCACATATACAGGACACACTATTATTAGATATCTGAGATATTTCTACACCAGTTTGAGACAGTCTGAAAATGTAAATGTCCAGGAATATATTTTTTCTAAAACCTGTTTTTCAGAATTCTAAAGGATCAATCTTCACACTGATTTTTTTAAAAATTTTAACAAAAAAAGATGCGGCACCTGGCTAGGTCAGTCAGTAGAGCATGTTACTCTTGATCTCGGGGTTGTGAGTTTGAGCCCACATTGGGTGTAGAGATTACTTAAAAAACTAAAAGAGTCTTTAAAATTTTTAAAAAGAACATTGTGAGTAAAGATTCTTATAGAATGTAGTACATATTTTACTGACTTCTCAAAAATAATGCCCTGAACTTACCATATGCATGTAGATTACCCAAGAATTATCAGTACGAAAGTCATTTTACATTTTCTAGCATAGTTATGTCTTTGTTTTGTTTGTTTCTAAAATACAGTTTTGTGGCAGATATCATCCATGATTTAGTATGAGGAAAGCATTTACCTTTTTTCCTAGAACTTGTTTTTTTTTTAGACATGAGGACTAAAATAGCCTATTATTCCTTTATCTCCTCACTTTCCTGAAGCTCTTATCTAAATTTAGGGCATGGCTACAATATCTTAGGTTATTAAGACAATTTGATTTACTCCTTAGTGATTTCTCCTTGAATCCCTAGTTTAACTTCATTGTGTGATTTACCCTTATAATACATGACCTCATAAAAATGGTATATCTGTTATAAATATATCTGATTATAGCTTTTTCAAGTCAACTTGGAGATATAATCTATATACAATACAAGCAGTTGTCGTTAAGTGTGCAGTTGATGAGTTTTGAAAAATGCACACTATGTGACCAACAGCATGGCCAACATTCTGTCACCCCAGAGGAGCCCTTTATTCTCTTGCTGTAGATCTCCTCATACCCCCAGCCCCAGGTGACCACTGATCTGTTTTCTGTCACTGTAATTTAATTTTGCCTTCTCTGGACCTTTAGGTGAATGGTATCATACAATATGTAATCTTTTTGATCATGCATTTTTACACAGAATAATGTTTTTGAGATTCATCTGTGTTGGTAGGAGCATCTGTAGTTCAATCCTTTTTGTTGCTGAGTAGTATTCCATTATAAGGAAACACCACTATTTGTGTTTTCACTCTATTAGGCGCTTACATCATTTCCACTTTTTCACTGTTATTTGTAATGCTGCCATTTTCCCAAGTGGTTGTACCATTTCATACTCCTAACTGCTGTGAGACTTCCAGTTACTCCACATCCTCACTAACATTTAGGATGGTCAGTCCTTTTAATTTTAGCCATTTGAGTGGTTTGTAATGTCATTGCATCCTGGTTCTATTTTGCATTTATAGAATTGCTAAGTTGCTTATTGCTGATAACTATTCAACTCTTACGTGCTTATGGGCCATTCATGTATCTTTTTGTGAAGTGTCCATATATTTTGCCCATTTCTAATAGGGCTGTTTTTCTTCTTAATAATGAGATTCTTAATATGTTCCTTATATAAGTCTTGCTGGATATATGTACTGTGAATATTTTCCCTCGGCACGTGACGTTTCTTTTTATTTTCTTAATGACATCTTAAGAGGAGAAGAAGTTTTTCATGTTGCTAAAAAATTACCCACCTTCAACAATGTCTAGTTAATCCTATTTCACTCATTCCTTTCACCATTATATTTTAAAGCAAATTTTAACATGCTATCATTACTGTAAATACCTTACTATGCATCCTGTGCTTTAAAAAAAAACACGTCATTTTCATACTTTTAAAAATTAACAAAAATAGGTTCAAAAGATAACAAAAGTATATTTAAATTTACTTCATTTTTGTAAATTTGTTAATACTTAATTTGCTTTGACCAGGATACAGACAAGTCCATGTGGTACATTTGATACGTTGCTTAAGTCATTTCTCTCCACATCTTTTTTTAAAAAACGTTTTCCTTTTTTTGAAGAAATTGAGCAGATGATTTGTACTATGAAATTTCCCACATTCTGGATTTGGCTGTTTTCATCCCCGCTATATCATTTTACATGATTGATATATACTGTAATTGGATCTAGAGCTTGATCAGGTCAGGTTTAAGTTTGTCTCTTCGTTTGTTTTCTCCAAGAACTTTCCAATGCATCCTGCAAAAGAGGCACATGTTAGGTTGTCTTTCTTTGTGACCTTATGATTGATTAGGTGGTTTAGGTGTTGTCAGCCTAATCCATCCATTATAAAATTCTCTATCATTTATTTTCCCAGTGGGCTTAGCAGCCAACATGATTGTCAATTTAGACTTAGTTATATTGTGGTAACAAAAACCCCAAAGTCACAGCCGCTCACAACAGCAAAGGCTTACACTCCTTCAAGCCATGTCACCATTGAGGCTCGGCTTTGGCTGTGGGACCTGTCATCTTTAGTCAGCTCCATATTGTTTGTAACTTGGATTCAGGCTGATGGAGCCTACCTAGAATGTTGCGGATCTTCTGGCAGAGGTCATAATTTTTCCTATGTGTTCTCTTTTCTTCCTCTCTCCTCTCATTGCAGCCACTACTCGGTAATGAATTTGAAAAATACAAGGACAGAAAAATATATTAAAATACTATCTACAGCATTGGTTGTGAGGGAGGCTTTCCTATGAATGAAGTGTATTCAGTGTCAGGAAATCTGTTGTACAAGGCATATATTATTTCAAGCATACAGAATATATAGGTACAGAGAATATCATAAATAATCTGTATTCCAGTCACCCAACTGAGCCACATCTTAGTATTGTACCTTATTTGCTTCACATTTGGGGGGAAATAAATAGTTACCGATAATGTCTGAGTCCTCTGGATCCCCTCCTACTTGATCAGATCAAGAAGGGTGTAACCTTTCCTTAGGAAGCTTTTTTTTTTTTTTTTCTAATTTTGCTCTACAGCTATGTACATTTAACAATTGCTTTTAGTGTTCTTAACATTAATGATTTCACACTACAGATGTAGTTGTGTAATTGTCCCTAGCCATTATATTTTTATACTTATGCATGTTAATATGTGCATCTCTAGTTCATTCTTTCATTTGATCTAAGATACATCACAATTATTTAACTATGCCAATGATAGGTTTTTTAGTGGCTTATGCTTTTTTGCTAATAATAAGGAAAACAGTGAAGGTTTTTGTATGTCTTTGTTCTCATATGTATATGCCTTTCTAGACATATATGGATACACACACCTAGAAATAGAATTTTTGAATGATGGAGCATGCCCACCTTCAACTTTATTAAATACTGCCAAGTTGCTTTCTAATATTGTTTACCAATTTACATTCTCACCTGTTAACACCACTGTTCTCTCCCCATCAGTCTCTTTGATAAATAACACTGTTATTGACATATATGTTATCGTTCTAATGGGTTGAATTGATCACATTATTGTTTTAATTTACAGTTCTCAGATTACTTAATGCCTTTTTTGGGTATTTTAGATTGCTCTCCTGTGAGTTTATTCTCCACGACTTTTACCTGTGCATCTGTTTCTCTGTAGCTAATGCATCTGGACACTAATTCTTTGTAGACTATATAGTTTGAAAACGTTTATTCTGTGCATGCCTTCTTTTTTTTACTTTGTTTATGGTATCTTTTGTTTTACAGAATAATGAAGTCAAATTTATCAATCTTTTCTCTTAGGGTAGGTGCTTTTGGTATCTTATTTAAGAAATACTTTCCTTTTTGATGTCCTCAAGAAAATTTTCTCTACAGTTATACCTGTAACTTTATAAATGATCTTATATAAGCCTTTAGAAATGATAAAACTTTGCCTTTTTATAATTATGTTTTAATCTACCTGGAAATGATTTTTGTTTGTGGTATGAAGGAAGAAACTAATTTGGTTTTTTTTTCTGGGGTTTTTTTTGTTTTTGTTTTTTTTTTTTTGATAATGCGTTGTTTCAGTACTTTTAGTTCATAATTCATTCCTTTCCCCAGTGGTTTGTAAGGATATCTCTTTCGTTTCTATACATGTTAGAAGTGTGTTATGCATTGCTCCTTTTGTTTTTGTTTTGATAATATTATTATCTGGTGAGTTCTTTCATTTCTGCTCCTGGAGGAATTGCCTTAGCTGCTTTTGGCCTGTCTTTTCTATATGAATTTTAAAGTCAGTTGCCAAGTTCCACAAACTCAAAAATCTTTTTTTTTCCCCCAAAAAGTCTTGCTGGAATTTTTATTAGAATTAGGTTGAAGAGAGGGTAACACACCATAAGAGACTCTTAAGTATAGAGAACAAACTGAGCATTGCTGAAGGGGAGGTGGGTGGGAGATGGGTTAAATATGGATAATGGGCATTAAAGAGGACACTTGTGATGTGCACTGGGTGTTGTATGTAAGTGATAAATCACTAAATTCTACTCCTGAAACCAATATTACACTGTATGTTAACTAACTGGAATTTAAATAAAAAATTGAAAAAATAAAAAATAAAATATTATAAAAGAAGAATTAGGCTGAGTTTGTAGATTGATTTTGAAGGAAATTTCACAGATTTATTTACCTGTTGAAGTCTCCCAAATAAGATCTTGTATAATTCTCCATTTGTTGTTAGGTCTTCTAATAAAGTTCTGTATTTTTCCCATTAATATCTTGCACTTTTAAAAATCAGGTTTATTCTTAGATAACTTGCAGTATTTGTTTTTATTGTAAAGTATCTTTTTTTTTTTAAATTACATATTCTAATTGTTTGTTGCTTGGTGTATAGGATCACAGTTGATTTTGCTGATTGCACCCTTGTTAAATTCTTTTACTTCCAATCATATAGATGCTCTCTCAAAATTACTATGTAGTTAATTATATCTTCTGTAAATAATAAGTTTGCTTTTTTCTTCAGTCTTTACACCTTTTTTCTTTTCTTTTTTTTAAAGATTTTATTTATTTGAGAGAGAGAGAATTAACAAAAGCATGAGCAGTGACGGGGGAGGGGCAGAGGGAGAGGGAGGGCTCCATCCCCAGGGCCCAGAGATCATCACCTGAGCTGAAGGCAGACACTTAACCGACTGAGCCACCCAGGTGCCCATACACCTTTTTTCTTGAATTACTGCAAGGTCTTTTAATACGATGCTAATAAATAAAACCCCTAATAGGAATCATCCTGACTTTAGAAAGAATATTTCTTGAGTTTTTCACCATTGTTTGCCTGTAGGTTTGGATAGATAAACTTTATTTGATAACAAAACCTTTACCTGGGCAAGGATTTTTTTCTTTTCTTTTATTATTTTGTAAAGTTTTTTTTTTTTTTTTATTGAATGGGTTTTGAAGTTTGTTGAATTCTTTTGGTTAATAATTATTTTGTTTTTAATTTCTTAATTTGGTGAATTATATTAATATATTTTCTAATGCCCTTTTGAGTTAAACTCTGTTCAGGATATTAAAAAGTGTACGTATAGTTTATTAAATATTTTTGCATCCTTTTAATAAGAGAATATCCTATAATTTCTTTCCTTGTGCTGTTTCATGCATCAGAATTTTGCAAGTCTTATGAAATGAGTTGAAAAGCATTCTTTATTCTAGAGCAGTTTTTTAAGATTCAGTATATATTTAGCTATCAGTTTATTTTCTCTAATGGTCATAAACTATTAGGGTTTTTAATTTACTTTTGTCAGTTTTTTGTTTCTTGGAAGTTTTCCCTTTTGTCTGTTTTTAAATTTACTTATTGATATAAATTTATTGATTGATTAATATAAAGTTGATTATTGATTCTCTACAAAGATCTGTATTAATGATCCTTTTAAAATTCAAATTATTTTTTTTTACTATGGATGTAATTTTTAAGCTTATGTAAATATACATTGAATGAAATTAAAGTTTGATAAGTAAATATTTGTTGAATGGAATTAACTCTTTGAGCCTGCATGGCTCAGTCCGTTAAGCGTCTGCCTTTGGCTCAGGACATGATCTCAGGGTCCTGGGATCAAATCCCAGATCGGGCTTCCTGCTCAGCAGGGAGTCTGCTTCTCCCTCTCCCTCTCTCTCTCAAATAAATAAATAAAATCTTTAAAAAGAAATTAACTCTTTGTACATGTATGTCTATATTTGGAACTTTTCATGAAAACTCAAAAGATTTCAGTCTTTCACCCTGTCTTCTGTCTTGCTTTAAGAAAAGTTAATTATTGGGGAAAATAAAAGAAAGTTAATAATTGAGAGTCCCTTTCAGTGTAAGAGTGAGGCATACATTAGATGTATATTTTTCTCTTTTCTTCCCCTACTTTTCCTCCTCCCCACACACATGGAAGAGGAGATCACCTACCTACCCACCTGCTTAATCTTTCAAAGCATAGACCAATAACATAAACATCTTAACCAGCTTTTGCAGCTTACTGAATTCTAAGATTTATATGACTCTCATTATAAACTTGCATTTCAGGTGCTTGACATGTGGTCCGATAGCTTATAAAAATCTTCGAATGTTATGATTTCATATTTACAACTAAATCTACATGTACTTTACAGAACAAATTTGTAAAAGATTTAAAAGAATAAATTATTATCCAAAAGTTACTATAATGGTATAAGTCCATATTTGTAATAAGAGGGTGGATGAATTCATCATATCTGTGTGTGTGTGTGTGTATGTACAAACACATATACACGTATTTGTCTAGGTATAGAAATAGCTATTCAAAAATATATACCAGGAGAGTGAAATTTAGAGAAAAATGTATGAACTGTATGTATTGAATTATTTAAAAAGTATTTGTTACTTTTAGAAATCCTAACATACGAAACTAATGAATTTTGTATATAATTCCTCTAATTTCATCAACAAAATGACATTTTCTAATTACTAATATAAAATAGTTGACTTTAGTAGAAACAATAATACTTTTCCATTCTTATCAAAACTTAAATGAGTATTGATGAATAGTGATGTAAAGTATTACACTCTTTACTGGAATTACAATAGACATGTTTATGTTGATGACCATTAAATATACATATATATTTGAAAAAAAGTTTAACAACATTGGTCTTGTTGATTAGGTAAATGTTCTGTTATAGGTCAACCTGTTTGCCTTTCCATGATTTTTGAACTTTGGAATAAAGTATAGTGGTTGGTAAACTTCTACCATTAAGGCCTAAATAGTATATATTTTAGGCAATTATACCACATGGTCTAAGTTGCAAATACTTAACTGACATTATAGCACCCAGGCAGCCATAGACAATATGTGAATGAGCATACATGGATGTATTTTAATTAAACTTCATTTATGAAAAAAGGTGGCAGGCCAGATTTGACACACAGGGCCTGTTTTGCCCAACTTAAATATATAAGCATTTATAGTTACTAGTGAGAATTAATGGGAAATTTTAACATAATGCCAAACATTTTCTCATAAATATGCTGTGCTGGTCTCACCGTGTTTAGAAATTAGAGAAAATCAAGTATTGCAAAAAATTGAGCTGCGTTTGCAATCTCATTATCTGTTAAAATGTATCATATACAAAGAAATAAATGTATACATGCAATAAAGGCAGTCAAATTTATACTTCATATTTCGTTTTGCCATTGTCAAGGAATGTTCATTGAAGAGTTATTTAATGTAAAAAGCCAAAAAATTCCTTTTGAAATATGTTTATTTTAATGATATAAATGATATAAATGAAACTTTGAAAGTTGTGCACTTTCAGCTCATACACTGTTCATATTCGTAGGGTAAATGTCTGGAATTAGTTGGTGACAAAAGATACAAAACTATGAAAAAGTGTTAAAATTATTATATGAAATTTTTTAGAATAGTCAAGGTTTAAGACCTCCTAATTTAGTTTGTTTATGATTTTGTTGAAATGTAACAGTAAAGTTTTCTAAGTAGAAAAAAAGAAGCAGTGGTTTTCATGCAATTATCATTTGCCTCTTTGTAGTTTAAAGAATGCCCTTTTTTCCTCCCGCTTTATTCTTTGCCTCCTTCAGTTCTGGAAGTTGCAGTACTCAGTACAGAAGGACAGGTCCAAGACTTTAAATTTCCTCTGGGCATCAAAGGAGCAGGCAGCTCAATCCAACTCTCTGCAAATACTGTCAAACAGAACAGCAGGAATGGTAAGATGGAGCAAAGTCTTTTAAAAATTGACAGGTTTTTTGTTCATTTAAATCTATTAATCCTAAAATGCTGGTATTTGACTCCTAATATAACAATGCTGCTTATCATTTAAAAGCAGATTTAAAATAATGCTTTACTCTTTCCCAAGAAACTTAATCTAAATAAAGTCCATAAGGATTTTTTCCCTTTTATTCTTATTTGAATGTATCTTATTTTATTCATAAGCATATTTCCTGTAAAGGCATGTGACTGTTTTTACCTTCCTAGGGCTTGCAAAGTTGGTGTTTATCATTTACCGGAGTTTGGGACAGTTTCTTAGTACAGAAAATGCAACCATAAAACTGGGTGCTGACTTTATTGGTCGGAATAGCACCATTGCAGTGAATTCCCACGTCATTTCAGTTTCAATCAATAAAGAATCCAGCCGAGTCTACTTGACAGATCCTGTTCTTTTTACCCTGCCACACATTGATGTAAGTTATATATGCTAATGAAGTAGTGGAAGGCTATAAAACCAGTGAGGAAGGAAAGCAAAACTTGACGTGCTGGGGATGGGGAGAGAGGGAATGGGGAGATGGCAGAGAGGAAAGAAAAGACCTTTCCATTTGAATTTCAAATGTTGGACTAGGTCAGAGACATAAGTTTATTTAAGTCTGTGAACATAAAATTAAATGAGCCTGGTTCAGTGATTATTAGAACTTAAGTGTATTCTTAATGAAAGCTAATTCAGTAATCAACAGGAAAATGTAAATGACTGTAATTTGTTTTAGAATGAAAATTAACTCTTACCTTAACAGCAGGATAGCCGAGTATTAACTGTTAGGACTCTGCCTTTTTGGTGTGGCACACCTTTTGTTTTTGTTTTTGTTCTTTTTTATTTTACTGATCATATGTGACACAATTGTTATCAAGCATTGGGTTTTTAAAAATCTAGGCTTAAAGAGATGTGATTCCTCTGCCGTGCCTTAGAATGAAGTTGGGAGTTAAATCATTACACTGTGTTGGAAGGTTGTCTGCAGAATCTTGGCTTTCCGTTACAAGCAGAGTGAATAAGTGCCCACAGATAGCCATGTGGGTCTCCAGAATTGGCAAACAAAAATAAATTTGTGCAGTCATTCTCTTACATCTGCTGCAGTTGGTTCACTCTCTTAAGAACCTTGATGTTGCTAACATGTCAGTCACTTAGAATAAAAATGGGCCCCAAATCGATTTTAAAACACTTGGTCCTTATAGAATTTTCTCAGAACAAATTCATGGGTCTAATTTTGTCAGAAAAGAAAAAAAAAATGATTCCAATGTACCATCACTATGTAAAATCATAAGACGGAAATCGTAATTGTGTAAAATGGGTCTTTCGTAATTTGGAGTACACTTTAGAGTGTTTCGGACTATAAAATCCCTTTTAAGTTAGATATCTGCCTTGTATAACATAGTCTACAGTTTTGCTGATGAAAAACTTTATAGTCCGAAACATGCAAAGTTTAATCTAAATTACCTTTTACACATATTAAACAATTGCTGTTGCCATCTTAGAGTGTAAAACCCTAATTTTATCTTGTCATTTTATTTCCCAGCCTGACAATTATTTCAATGCAAACTGCTCCTTCTGGAACTACTCAGAAAGAACTATGATGGGATATTGGTCTACCCAGGGCTGCAAGCTGGTTGACACTAATAAAACTCGTACAACGTGTGCATGCAGCCACCTAACCAATTTTGCAATTCTCATGGCCCACAGGGAAATTGCAGTAAGTATTTGCACTTCTAATTAGTAACAGAGAAAAACCTCAGAGACTCAAAACAGCTTGTATAATAGTCCCTTCTTTGGGTGCTTATCGTAACTAAAAAGCAAACAAAGTAGTGTGGATTTCTAATTGTTTCTACACTGTCCATATATCTTAGGAAGTCTTGGCACTGTATTTATTGTTACTTCTCAAAATCATGTGTTTCACAGACTCGTTCTAAATTTTTCTCCTTTGGGCAGGTGTTTGGCAGAGGCAGTCGGGGATTTAAAAAATGAACAGCAGTAGGTCCTACAAAAGACTGAGGGCTCTAAAGTTTAACACACCCTCTTGAATGTTTGAATCTTGTTTTACAGCTTTTGTTTTAAGTTTTCCTCACAACTTTGCACACTGTGCAAAACTGCAGATTTTGAAAGGTCAGGATAGCTCTGGAATGTTTCTTCATATTCCTTTCTGTGATTAAGGGAATGATAGCCAGAAGGTAAAAATATTTTAAGAAATAGAGCATGAAGGGCGCCTGGGTGGCTTAGTCGTTAAACGTCTGCTTTCGGCTCAGGTCATGATCCCAAGGTCCTGGGATCAAGCCCTGCATCGGGCTCCCTGCTCGGCAGGAGGCCTGGTTCTTCCTCTCCACTTCCCTTACTTGTGTTCCTGCTCTCACTGTCTCTGTCTCTGTCAAATAAATAAATAAAATCTTAAAAAAAAAAAAAAATAGAGCATGAAAACTCGCAGATCTATTGTGTATTTGACGCTTAGTATTTAAATAAATATAAAACTCAAGGGGAAAATGAAAACTTAAAATTTTTTTGTTAGCCAGGAGTCATTAAGATATCAATTATTTTTAATCATAACTGAGTATCCTTTATTCTATTATATAAATATTTGCTTATGTAGGTAATTATTTCAGCCGTTATTTTGAAATAATTGGATTCTTGCATTATTTTCTAGATAAAATCTTCCACTTTCTTAGGTCATTCTTTGGATATAAGATAAGATTGAACTCTGTTACATAGATCAAGTTTTTTTTTTTTTTTTAGTTTTGAGCCCTGTTTGAACACTTAAGAATATTCATAGAGTTTGGTATTAAAAGATGAGCTACCACATGTGAAAGCTATCTTACCTTTAGTTGATGCAATGCAAGAATACTAATGTTCCTCATACTATTTTTATTTTCAGTACAAAGATGGAGTTCACGAATTACTCCTTACAGTCATCACCTGGGTGGGAATTGTCATTTCCCTCGTTTGCCTGGCTATATGCATCTTCACCTTCTGCTTTTTCCGTGGTCTGCAAAGTGATCGCAATACTATTCACAAGAACCTTTGTATCAACCTTTTCATTGCGGAATTTATTTTCCTAATAGGCATTGACAAGACGAAATACATGGTAAGCACCCCTTCAGCTTATTGTCCTTGGATCTCTGAAAATTATTATAACAGGTGTGACTCCACACATGATGCCCATATTGATATTTGACCTTTTAACTTAATAAAGTTGACAATGGCGATATTGGAGGATAATTTGTAATAAATTAAAAGACAGCACAATCGTTAGGTATTATTATTATTATGAGTTAACTCATTTCTTGTACAAAGGTGCATTTGCATTTTTCTGGGTTGTTATTAAGACATATAATTTGAATAGAAGAGTGCCAGAGACACTGAAAAGATCCTATTTTTACAGTTTTCATTTTGCTTACATAGTCATTCTGACCAGTGATCATTTCTTCATCTTCTGAGCAATTTTTTCGTCATCATGAGGTCTCAGTATCAGAAATAGTACTTAATAAGTAGTTAGTGCTTTACCCTGTATTCATCTGCACTGGGATGAATTTAAGAATGCTCTGCATATGACAGGAAAAGAATGCTAGGAATTAGATCCAGGGTATTTGTCATTAAAGTGAATTTTTAAATTCTGTTACTGAAAAAATAAAAATAATGTATTTGGAAACAGTTGTTCTAAAGACATATGGAGCAAATAATGTGTAAGTAGAATGTTCAGATTTAATAGTGGATAATTCTAGATGAGAAATTAATATATGTTTTTTTATTTACACTTAATTTCACTAAAAGTAGTTGTGTCTTATGGTGAAGAAATTTCTAGCACACCTGCCATTATACTCTATAAGCATTAAACTCTTCAAATTTGTCAATGTTTAGAACTCATTTCCATTTGTTAAAAAAAATTTTTTTAAGAAACAGTTTAAATAATGTATTTTAAGGACAATCATGAGCACTGTCAGTGAATACTGTCTCATTTTGGGGTGGTCTGCTTGTATTCATGTGTTCTCTTTTGTGCTTCTTGTTCTTTTCCTTTCTAGATTGCTTGTCCAATATTTGCAGGACTTTTACACTTTTTCTTTTTGGCCGCTTTTGCTTGGATGTGCCTAGAAGGCGTACAGCTCTACCTGATGTTGGTTGAAGTGTTTGAAAGTGAATATTCAAGGAAGAAATATTATTATGTTGCTGGTTACTTGTTTCCTGCCACCGTGGTTGGAGTTTCAGCTGCTGTTGACTATAAGAGCTATGGAACAGAAAAAGCGTAAGTAATTGCAAGCGACCTGAGTGTTTTTCAAGTGAATAATTTTTTAAAGCCTGTTAGCTGTCAGTGAGGGTCCCTGACAGACTAAAATAGCATCTGAAAGCTTTATTGGTAAGAGAATGGGCATGCCGTGCACAAATTACAATCAAGTCTTTTGTAATTTTCTAGGTTCAGGGGATTTGTACTCTGGCGAGGCAGACTCTAAATTATGGACTTTCTTTTTAACACAAAAGATTGACCTGAAACAAATTGAAAAAGTAAATAACTTTTTGGCCTTAGAAAGATACTAAGTAAAAATTCTTCTGAACGTAAAGCATCTGACAGGTTTAACCACTCAGTTTTAACCTAATGCTTCATTAGCTCTCTTTGTGCATCCGACCCTCTAGCTAACTCTCATTCTAAATTGTGACAGTAGCACATTCCATCCCATATGTTCTACTTTGATAATATTTTATCAGGCAGTTTGAAAGGATTAAAATAAGGCACTGTCTTTCATTTATAAAAAATACAGATATTTATGGAAAATGACAGAAGATAGACATAGCCATATTTCTGAGGATTTTATTTGCTAGGAGCATGAATTTGCCTACAAATTCTGTTTATATTTGCCTTTGATAAAATTAGTTATATAAAGATTCCTTGGACTAAAGAAAGCTTTTTGACTAAACAGATGATGAAAGACAAATAAAAGAAATTCAGTGGGGAGTCAGTATTATATGAAAAATGAACCACTAAGTAAAATCTGTCTTAATAAGTTTATGCATCATTTACTCTAATACTATGAGTGCAATGCTTTGATTTTTTTTTATCTAGTATTCATCCATTCCCAGTTGAGGTATTGTATTTATGCTGTACTGTTTTGAAGCAAGCATAACAGCTGAACATTTTGTTTGTCTGTTATGTTCCATAGGGTTAAACACTGTAGCTCAGATACAGATCTGAAAGGCAAATTTTGAAGATAAGAACTTTAAAATGATGAGACAATTTGGAATATTGAGTTTCAGGTTTTTCTTAGTAAAATCAGAGGTGTTAAGATTTAGGGGTTGGGTGTGGTGGGGTTGTTTATCCCATACGAGCATAATAATGTATGCCTTTACCAAATTTAAAACCTGTAATGAAAAACAGTAGGCGGAAGTAAAGAAATTACTACTCTTTACGTCACAGCCCACTCAGAATCATTAAAATTGTTCTTACCCCTGGTAAATGGAATTTCAAAGGCAAATGTAAAGATAGTTTTGTTAGATTTTTTAAATTCTATATTTTTTGTAATGTTGAGGATCCACTGAAACTTTAATGCATGCTCTTCTTTTCGTCATAGTTGCTGGCTGCATGTTGATAACTATTTTATATGGAGTTTCATTGGACCAGTTACCTTCATTATTCTGGTAAGCAGGTGCTGCTTTCCCTTCGTTTTTAGCTTGCTGCTTCTGCGGTGCGACTGAAACAAAGATAATTGGTTTTATTTTTAATTCACGCATCCAAGGATTTATAAATGTGTCTAGCCTACAGGATAAAACTACGTAGTATACCTTAAATATTATACCATTATTGAGAGTTTATGTACTTGCTAATTAGTACTATTTCGAAAATCCTCTTTCCTCTAAAAAGTACTTTTTCTTATCTAATTTACTTTGCTACAATGTCATGTCATAATCTAAAAAAATATATTGCATGATTTGGGCTTAGTTTAATAATTAGGAATAACTGAAATGTATAGTGTATTTTATGTTTGGGTAGTGGAGTTTTTTGCCAAGAGTTGTAGTTCAGGAAGTATGTCTTCAAAATCTGTACTATTAGCCCTGTACCAAGCTATGTGGCATTTGTAAATTAAATGACTGTTTTGTGGAATTGAAATAACATTAGCTTAATATTTATAATATTAATTTCCACGTAGTAATTTAGTACTTTTAAATAAATGCCCACACCCTAAATTCTTTTTAGGGGAAAAAATTTTTTTAAGCTTAGATTAATAAGCATTAAATCAATTTTAAACTCATTAGAAATAAAATTACTTTTCTAAGACTTTAAAATGCCAAGTAAAAATACTGGTCTTCAAGAAATTTTTTTAAATAAATTTGATGCAAGTTAAATATAGTGACATAAGTTGTTTTTTTTTAATTGCTTACATTACCATTAGTCAAATATTTGAAATATAGTTGAAATAGAAGGATGTAGCTAAAATATTTGGATTTCGGGATTTAAAATTTTCACTGAGTTTTAGCATTCTATTGTTAACAGATAGATGCTATTGACCATTATAAGATTGAAAAGGAAACATAAGCAAGTTTAAATATTGCATATATCTTTTAAATACCTATTTTAAGGATTTTTTTCTTTAAAAGAAGTGATACACATGGTGATACACATGAGCTTATTAGGATATTTCTGTAGTTAACTAGTGTTTCATAAAATTGAGGAAAATATGTTAGTAGTTCAAGGAAATTTAAAACCATTTCAAATGCATGTACTTTTGTCCTTAAAATGAATTATACACTTACACAAAGCAAAATGAAAATTTGAGGTGAATGCTTGTATGAATCAAGCCAGTAAAACATTCTCAAGTGTTCCTAGAAAAGCTAATTTCTCATCAGAATTACTCAATCCAAATGGTTGCGCTAGTTTTTGTTCTTGGTTTATTTAATTTAACATAGCCTAAGTCATTCTCAAATTAAATGGTAAGCAGCTGATTTGAAGTGGCATGATCCTTAAAGACACAGGCTTCTCTTTTTTTCCCCGAGCCCTTGGCTAAACGTATTGGTAACTTTGAAAATTGTAAAGACCATTTTAGAGATACCTAGTCTATAGAAGTATCATGTTAACTTCTTTTGTACTAGTTTTATTTCCATCTAAAAATAAATACTGACTTAAGAGTATTAAAATTTTTTTCACTTGGCCGAAAGACTTTTAATGTTCACATATATTCAGCTTCTAGTAAGAAAAGAGGTGAAGGACATTTTATTATATTGCCCATTTACAGTGTGGGCCTACCATTATTTATTAGTCTTGTCATCATTGCTATCCTGTACCAAATCATTTAGGTTGAAATGTGAAGGGCTTTGGGGAATAGTGTTCCCAACTTAAAAAACAACAAAGAAACCCAGCAGGTTGGGGCGCCTGGGTGGCTCAGTCTTTAAGCGTCTGCCTTCGACTCAGGTCATGGTCCCAGGGTCCTGGGATCAAGCCCTGCATCAGGCTCCCTGCTCAGCGGGAAGCCTGCTTCTCCCTCTCCCACGCCCCCTGCTTGTGTTCCTTCTCTCGCCGTGTCTCTCTCTGTCAAATAAATAAATAATATCTTAAAAAAAAACAACACAAAAAAACCAGCCAGTAGCTGTTTTGACAGTACAGATCCTAGGAGTAATTCTCCTGCAACTGCTTTGCCCTCTAATTCTCCCAACACAGAGAGTCAGAGAGTGGTATAGAGGTGTAAAACATTGTGCATAACCTACATTGAGATCTAATATGATTGTTCAGCATATTTGTTGAATGTTAATATATTTATACCACATACATCCTTCCGATGAAAAAGGATATCTAAAAGTCAATTCAAACACAAATCTTAGTAATATAAGTTATATTTATATATTAATTTGTTTATATAAATATTTTATTTATTCTTATTTTAAAAATATATTAATATATAATAATATAATTAGTTTATAAATATTTATATTTATTTATATGAAAGTTATTTATGTGTATATATATTATATATACTATATAATATAGTACTCCCTTTTAAGGAGTACTTTTACAACAAAAAGTACTCATTACCATTCCTGGAAAGTGTAGTTTTGCATTTCCAACTTTTCTGAATGGAAGCCGTTTAACTTAATAGTATTAAGTAAGTGTATGTTTTTAATAATGTTCTATGAAGAAAAATAACATGCTATGGAAGATAAAACTTCCTGCTTCGGTATTTTTATAGACTGTCTTGCCTACAGGCACTAGAGTTATTATATCTATGAGAAAAGTGCTTGTAAGTAATGAGCAGTGGGAAACCATTAGTATGCCTGAAATGGTTTAATGAAAGCTTGGATCATGACACGTCAGGAGCTGTTCTTATCATTTGGACAGCTCCATCTGCATCGTTAATAATTAATTCAGTTCAGTAAGAGTTCAGCTCACACACTCATTTGGAAGTCTTCTTCAGAGAACACCTCTCTGGCTGCTAGTCCCAGGGAGAAATCGGCTTCTGCTCGGTTAACAGCAAAGATCTGGAGATACAAGTGCAGTTTTAGAGTTGCATTTGTCAGGTAGCAAAAGCTCCAGGGAGGACAAAAAGGGTCAGAACATGTGCAGTTCAGTTAGGTTACTTCAGAGTGGTGTTTCTGTTCTTCTGTCTTACCATATCCATGTCAGCACTGCAAGCTGTGGAGTGAATTTTAAGCTGCTAAGCTCAGACGGATGTGATTCAATTGAGCAGGTTGATGACTCTAAAGCAAACTGTGTGCTCCTGTAATAGCTGGTACCCTCTGCTTTGTTGTAACTTCTTTGTATTTTCGTGTCACCAGTGTGGGTGACAGTTAGCTCTGCCATATCATCAAGTACCAAATTCTATCAGCAAATTATACTGGGAGATTATTTATACAAGGACTCATGAAATTATTATTTTGAGATAGGTATAAAAGAGTATTATTTGTCCTTAGAAGAGAAGGAATGCCCCATTTGGCAATTAACTCTATATAGCTGAATAGGAAAATCTGTTTCTTCTGAATTTGCTGTCTTTCACATAGAATTCTATTAAGAGATGCCCGTCGGGTGCCTGGGTGGCTCAGTTGGTTAAGCGACTGCCTTTGGCTCAGGTCATGATCCTGGAGTCCCGGGATCGAGTTCCGCATCGGGCTCCCTGCTCAGCGGGGAGTCCGCTTCTCCCTCTGATCCTCTTCCCTCTCACGCTCTCTGCCTCTCATTCTTTCTCTCTCAAATAAATAAATAAAATCTTAAAAAAAAAAAAAGAGATGCCCGTCTACCTATTTACCTATGTATACACACACACACACACAGAGCAGAGATAAAATCTGATTAATCCCCGGATGAGTTGCCTCATCTCTAAAATTAATCATCAGTGTGGGCATTTAGGCTGGTGGGTTGGCATTCAATATTTAGCACAGTCCTAAGACTAGTGACTTCTCTGTGAATGACTGAGTAATGACATGCACTTTCCAGCTTTAGATAAGTCTTTGGATACACAGTTGTAACTCCGTCTTTTTTCTTTCTCACTGATGCATAGCACCTTTCAACCTATCTCAAAATATGTACTATGTTTAAGCTTAGTAGTATTTATGTTGGGAAGAAAAAAAACAAAACAAAACAAGTGGACAAAAAATGGCTGCATTGGAATTTGAGGAGAGAAAAGCAGCACTTGAACGGTAGAAACATTCTTCTCTCCCTGGCTTTTTGCCTGCTTTCCTGGAAGAAATAGGAGAAATTTCTTTGACGGTTGGGATTTCTTTTATTTTTAAAATGCATACCAAAGGCAGGAAAATAAATTGGGAAGAAGTAAAAGGGAGGAGAAAGAAATCACTTCCTGTGGTTAGAAAGGGAAAAAAAAAGAAGCCCAAAGTTTATGGCTGGAAAGAGCCATTTATGTCATGGGGAAAATGCGAAGAAGGGAGAACTCAGATTTGCAGTCAGTACTTCATTTGAAACTAACTTTTTTTTTGCCTGTAAGTGACTATTTTGGATGATAGATTTAATCAGAGATATTTCTACTTGCCCTTCAGTTTCTTGTTCTGATTCCCTTAGTTACATTTTAAGAGAACAACAAAGGAGAAGAGAGGGGGAAAAAATATTTTACTCTACAAAATCATGACTCTTTTATGAAGAGTGTATCACTTCCTGAAAAAGATCACAACCATTACAATATTTTTTCTATGAAAATAAATATATTTACATTTTTTTAGCAGTGGAGAGAAAGAAAGAACTCTAAAACTTCATATTAAAAATTTTTTTACACTTCAGGATTTGTTCTGTTTAATTCCAGAAAGCATTTCACTGTCATACATATTGGTGATAATGTATAAAAATGTTTAATACCTAAGTGATATAAGTATCTTTTTCACTTCTTTAATAAGACTAATAAACACCTTATCAGTGAAATTTTTAATGTGGATTTGGGGAAAAGAAAAGTACCTTATGTTTAGCATTTTCTTTTTTTGCCATTTTATATTATGGTTCACAGTATGTCTTGTGTGCCTGTTTTCATAACAACTTTGTCTTGAGATGATGGTATTTTGTCCTGTTGAAGATACCATTGCTTCATTATTTGTATATTTTCAAGTCATATTTCAAAGTCTAAATTAGTGTTGGATTTAACTATAAATTTCTTGGCAACGTAAGTATTAGTGCACTGGTTATAATTCTTCCATTTAGTTTTTTGAAATTGGAGAAATCACAGACATTTGTGAAACAATCTGAGTGCAAGAATCTTTCTGTGGTTTTATGATTATTTTTCTAGTAGTTTTAATTATTTTTAAAGAGATTCACTTTTAAAACATCTTTTTGAAACATTCAATTCTATGTATGTTAGAAATGACAGCCCTTTTTTGGACTCAATTTGAGTTTGTGTGATGTTTAGTTATATGAGTGGAACACACACAGGTTTGAGAAAAGAGAACTAACTGTTAAACATACTGTTTGTCTAGTGGGAGTAGGAGTGTGTGGACATTTTAGCCATTTGCTGATTATGGGATGGTAGTGTTTTCCAAAGAAATAGAGAATTAGTTATTCTAGCAAGTCGATCAGGTAGAAGTCATTTGAAGAGCACATCTCTTAATGTTCAGGATTTCCTTGAGGCTGTATTTTATATATTAATTAATTTATTATTTATCTTCAACTCATTCATCATCTCTGAGTGATTTCTAAAATGGATTACTCTTTATAGAAGTAGAATCTTTTTTTTTTAAAATAAAAAACTAGTATGTCTTTGCTTTGGTAGAGACTCTTAATTTTCTCGCCCAGAATAAACTGGTTAATTTTATTTGTGAAGATGCTGGGCTATGGACCCAGCACACAGTATATTGACTCTCAGCACTGACATTATAGTAGCTAAGTAATCTTTGGCAAGGTACTTAACATCTTAGAATGTAAATTGACTCCCCAAGTGCTCCCTGTTACCTCTGGACATAGGATTATAGGTTGTTGCTGTTTTTCTCGTAATTTTCTGAACTTGTTTGTATTGTGAATATACTATATTTGTAACTAGCAAGAAGCACTAGATGCATTTATAATGTTAAAAAACCTCAGTAGAGTGAGGAGAGAGGAAGGGAAGATATATCTACCAGTCTGTTTTTTTAAGGATTAAATAAGATAAGTTTTCTGTGTCACATTCAACTTGGTTAATCCTCAGACTAAAAAAAAAGAAATGGCTTTGTATCATATTTAAGATGTAATTCTATTCTTCAATGGGTAGATTTCATTTTCATTTCAGTTTTATTAGAAAATGTGTTAGTTCTGAAATAACAGATTTTAACCTGGTCCTCTTCATTGAAAAAGTATATTGGTATGTGTTCATCCTTTCTGCTCATTTTCTTTTCATAATATGATACTTTATACATCCACATTTTTTCACATTCACATTCTTTATTTTCTTGTAATTTATACATTATAGTGGATAACTTTTTTCCTTCCTGGAGTGTACTACTACTACTATTATTTTATTCCTGAAGGGATAATTAATATGCTTAGAAAGTGATGAACACCAAATTGTGGCCGCCCTATATGCTTTAGGAAATATTGTAAGTAAAGGAAGGGGGAGGAAACAACCCTAGGTCCAGAATTATGGAATGAAAGAAATAAATGGTTATATTAGGACATTCAAAAAGAAGGGTCTAGAGATTTAAAGGATTTTAACTCTGAATCTACAAAGCAGCTTTTCTTTCCTAAGAGTTGTATCAGTTTGTGTGTTTATTTGGGTTTTGTTTTGTTTGTTTTTAGGATATTTGGAGTTCTTATTTGTAACCATTCTCTAATTTTACTAGTTAAGACCTACTGTTGCATAAAATAAAAAGTAAAAACATATTGATTCTGCCTTTAAAAAATTAGAGATGTACTGTACCATCATTCTGTAGAAACTAAATCAGATATTTACTGTACTATCAGAAGGATCTCCCTAACTTCTCAAAGGTAGAAATTGTATCTTACTCGCAATACAATAGGCACATTCTTGTGTGGAGCAGTAAGGTAAATAAGTATTTGTTGAATAAATGGCATTATACTGTAATGTCTCTGAAAATGTAAACATTTATTTATATCGTGACCAACTGGAATAATCACTAGAATATAACACTAGAAAATCTATTTGCATTTTCTCTAGACAAGTATTTTAATAAGTTAATTTTTAAGTTGGTTTTTTAAACAGAGAGCTTCTTTTGTCCTTCTTTTGTTAATGTTAAGTAATTAACATGAAACGATAGAATGCTATCTGCCAACATTTGCAAATTATACCCATTAACCTCATTTTATCCCTTAAGAGGAAATTCTACATCTAAGAGAAATAATAAGGCACAGTAGACAAAATGAGTGATAAACAGCTTAGATTAAAGCCTTCACTCTGTTCCTAAACTCATCATTAGGAAGGACTTGGAAATTTTATTTATTGCCCTATATAATTTTTCCTAATTATAAAATCAGAAGTAGTGATGAATGAGTAAAATAGCATTATCATTTTATCAGATGGTATTGTGACTCAGTAAAAATGATCATCTTATTATGACAAAATTATGCTGAGTGCTTACCATCAAGGAATTGCTTTTATCCCTATTTGCCCTTTTCTGAATACAGCATTTGGGCTTGCACTCTCTAAGCCAAGTAAAGCTCACAAAATATAACTTTGTTTTGTCTTTTTAAAAGTAATAATCTGAAGTAAATAAAATGTCAAAGAAATCCAGGAGTGATCAAGCTTAGTTCTGTTTTTAGAGCATAAAAATGGAACTGCCTATCCTCTGTCCAGCATTCTGCCAGGTTTCTGTAGAAGCAGAGGCAAAATTGCAAACATTATCTCTCTTCAGTCAAAACATGTCTTTTCTTCTGAGTTCACTCATGTTGGCCCCTTAAGCCTGCCCTCCATGTCAGGTTCCATCTTCCCTTTTTTTGCTTTTGTTTGCACCTCGATTCTTTGCACAGCTCAGTGTTTAGAGGGACTCAGAGCAACCTTTCTTCAGAATTTACCCACACCCATACAATAGAGAGGACAAAAGGACTGATGATGGCTTTTATTTTTTTTTAAAGATTTTATTTATTTATTTGACACAGAGAGAGAGAGCACAAGCAGGGGGAGCGGCAGGCAGGCAGAGAGAGAGGGAGAAGCAGGCTCTCCACTGAGCAAGGAGCCTGATGCGGGGCTCTATCCCAGGACCCTGGGATCATGACCTGAGCCGAAGGCAGCCGCTTAGCCGACTGAGCCACCCAGGCGCCCCTGATGATGGCTTTTAACCATTTAACAAATGGTATATAACAAATATATACATATTTTAAAAGTTTGTCTTTCTAGAACTAATATTTTTCATATATTTTTTCATTATTTTTCATTTATTTTATTTCATTTGATCCTCACAATTACCTTACAAATAGATCGTGCAAATGTTATTATCCTCTTCTAATCAGTCAAAATCAAAAGCTAGACTCTCAGCTAAATCTTAGGGTCCCAAATCCAGCAATTCTTGTAAGCTACGTGATGTAAATGCCCCTTCTAAAGATTTCACTTTAGTGTTTCCATTAGATGGCTTTTAGGCCCTGGAGTACCTCTAGCTAAAGAAACTAATTTAGGTTTTCTAATTTATTTAATCATCACCACATGATGCTGATTTAATGAGGTTGCAATTTCATGTCAAATGATCTATTAAAAAAATCGATCATACATAGCTGGAGTATTTTTATTTAGACTCAACTTGATCATTGCCTATGTAAAATTCAGTCAGTGAGTGTCTACTATATACTCATGTCATTGGTATTTAGCTGCATTAACTTGTTAAGTATATTTGCAAAACTTATTCATTTTTTACTCTGTGGTTATAGTCGTCTAATTCTTTATTTGTTATAACAGCTCAATATTATCTTCCTGGTGATCACCTTATGCAAAATGGTGAAGCACTCAAACACTTTGAAACCAGATTCTAGCAGGTTGGAAAACATTAAGTAAGTATTTAGTATTTTAATTTTAGTGCTTGACAAACTAAGATACTCTCCACAGAGAATACATGAATGCCTTCTATCAACTATAGAAATTATTCAGAATGAAGTTTTACTGATCAAGGTTGAGTTTCAATGTTAATCATGTCACAGACATTGGTCAAAAATCAGATAATAGTTTCTGTCTTGATCTAGAGCCAAGAAATTGTTTTAGTGGCTGTGTGGAAATTCCGTATCACTGTAGCAATTTCATTTGAGTTTAAAATGCGGTTCAAAATGATGTTGCTGTTTGCATGGCTGATATGATTATATTAAGTCTGTTTTGTTAAATGACTTTTTCGATTTAAGGATTCTGAGCAGTTTTCTATTTCTAATCCTGTTTTCCTAAGATAATTTGCTCTATTACTATTGTTAACTTGGAGATTGTTGTTTTCATGATAATTAAAGAAATGTTTATTTCAATACTGAATAAAAACTACAATATCCTATCAATGGAAAATGCTATCTAATTAAAAAATTTATAGTTGTTGATTCATTAAGGCATTCATGGAAGCATTTTCAGAGTTATCTTTTAGAAATGAGTTAATTTAAAATTTGAGGAGGTATTATTCAAGTTGGTTATAATGGGATTGTGAAGAATATTTTTAATGTAAAAAATGGCAGATCTATAATAAGGGTAATTTTTTTTTTTTTAAACTTAGCTGTTTTAGATAGGTTAGTGCCAGCTTCATTGCATGTTGCATGGTAAGAGAGAGAGCTAATCTTTAGCATCTCTCTCTTTTCTTCCTTTTCCTCTTTCTGTCTTCTCATCTACACCAGTAATTACCGTGTTTGTGATGGCTACTATAATACGGACTTACCTGGGTAAGGTAGAACCCTACATTAACAAATTTATGGCATGATTTATATTTTTTACAAATCCGTCAATATCATGAATTGCCCTTAATTTTTATAATTATTTTGGAATATCTAAGTTGCTATAGTATTTTTAAACTGTAATATGCCTTTATTTTTTAATTGCTTGCCTCTGCATTTTGACTTCCTTAATTTTGACTAATTTATAAAATATATAAATGCTTTCTTACTACTTTCTATTTTAATTCTGTCTAATAATTTTGTTTCTCTTTTCTGCTTATAATGCTTTCTAGCTATGAAGATAATAAGCCATTTATCAAGTAAGATCATTAGTTAGACATGGAATGCACTGACTTTAAATCCTTTCCATTCCGTCCTATTTTCTACAGTTCTTTTCTCCTTAAGCTATTCATGATGAAATCTCTCCAAAATTATTTTATTTTGAAGTTCTCATTTTTGTCCCATTTCAGCGAGGCTTCTTCATGCTTTAGTTAAAATACCTTAGGTTCACCTAAGATTAGTTTATTAGAATCTGCAGTTTAGGTGTTAAGCGATTATCTGCCATTTAACCTTTCTGTATGTGTCGCATTATTCAGTGTCATGAGTACACCACAGGAATAAAAAGATAGGAGTAAACTAATTAAGGACTCCTTAATTTCTTTTACTAAAATGCACATAAAAGACAATAAAGTCATGGGGGATGTTTTACACCTTGTATTTTAATATAGTTTTGATACCTTGTTAATGCTGGAGTAAGAAAAGGTCATACCTGCTGTTGCTGTTTTCACTGGAGGCTGCAGTACTAAATGCTATTGTTCTTTCTTTAATCAATGAAAGGTTAAAGCCAAAATGCTGGTTGAATTTGAATGTGAACATAGAGAAAGTCAACTGCTACTACTGATAATGTTAATATTTAAGTGTGAGATATGTTGTTCTCTCATTGAACTTGTTAATAAAATTCACTTTATTTTTTCAGGTCTTGGGTGCTTGGCGCTTTTGCTCTTCTATGTCTTCTTGGCCTAACCTGGTCATTTGGGTTGCTTTTTATAAATGAGGAGACTATTGTGATGGCATATCTCTTCACCATCTTTAATGCTTTCCAGGGAGTGTTCATTTTCATCTTTCACTGTGCTCTCCAAAAGAAAGTAAGTGAAGACACCTAGAGGCTCTAGTTCCTTATTCTTTGGTTTGAAAATCAGAGATGAAATAGAGAAGATTTTACAGTTTTACAGCTGACATAGTACTAAATAGAATCGTTTTTAATCATACATTAACTATAATAATGCATGTCTGGAAATTCGGGCTTCACATATAAAATAACTCAGTACCAGTCATCTTTTTGGATCTCACTTTGGGAATATTAGAAACTAGACACTCACGTTAAGATTTCTTCTTTGCTAGTGGGGTCTACAAACGTGCTTTGTGCAAAAGGTGTACAAGATAAAGAAAAGGTTAAATAATCTCATTTTTTTGCTCGATAAAGGGAATGCAGTGGTCCAAAACGAAATTGAACATAAGGATAAATGACCTTGATTTTAAAAGCACCAGACATACAAAAAATTAATATTAATGTTACCTTTTGAGCAGTTGTGGAAGATCTAAAACCCAGTAATTTAATATCTCACATCTTATTATTTTGTCCTGATTTTATGTTAACTGGAGTCAGCAAAAATGATTCAAAAATTAAAGTTAAAGATGAAAAACTTGCAAGAAGATGTAAACCTAAGAGAAGAGCTTAGCTGCCTTTTAACTAGGTATCACATCCTTTCTCTGTCTGCATATCTAAAAGAGTATTTTTATTTTGTTATTACTAGTTGGTCACTAAATTGAACAGAGAAATAGAATTTTGAAAGTGAAAACTATTATGTTTTCAGTCTTGACAAGATGATAGTGTTGTTACTTCCATCAGTTGTTGAATAAGCTATAATTTTGAGATAATGACAGTGGAATGTGCAATACAGACAGATAATGTACATTCACAGCAATATAGGCATTAGGCAAAACCAACATTGGAGGGTAGTATTTGGATAAAATACCATTTTGATTGCCATTGTCTTGGTCATACAGCATTTCAGAGCAGTTAATAGCCATTAAATGTACAAAAAAAATTTTGTGAGGTATCAGGTGTTATTTAGTAACACTAAACTTTAATTTTCTAAACATTATACAGGTATAACCTTGTAATTACTTTAGTATTTACTATTTCTTACACAAATGAGCATTTTGTATACATGCATAGGATCACATATCATAATTTCTTCCAAATGTGTTTGACGTAAAGCATAAATTATTTCCTCGTAGAGGTATGTGTATTAATTGAACAAAGAGATTTTGCTGTGCTTTTTAATTAACAATTACATTTTTGAAACAGTGTGCTGGACTTCCTTTTGAACACGTTCTACTTAGTCTTGGATATGTCCTGTTGGGTGCTGCCAGGATGAATGGCTAAGAATATGATATAAAATGATTTAGTTAAAATCACGCTTCTTGGGGCGCCTGGGTGGCTCAGTTGGTTAAGCGGCTGCCTTCGGCTCAGGTCATGATCCTGGAGTCCCGGGATCGAGTCCCACATCGGGCTCCCTGCTCAGCGGGGAGTCTGCTTCTCCCTCTGACCCTCCTCCCTCTCATGCTCTCTGTCTCTCATTCTCTCTCTCGCAAATAAAAAAAATAAAATAAAATAAAATAAATAAAATCACGCTTCTTACTGCTTGAGTGAGCGTATTTAAACAAAGAAAATGCTTTGAAAGTTCAAGCCCATTGTTACTTGTTCTAATAGGTATAGTTAAATAAGGCTAAGAGGATGAAAATGCAAGTGCACTTGGATTTAAAAGGTCATCTAGTACCTTTAATGCTGTAATTTTTCAAGGAGTAAGTGTCAAAGTTATGGTCTGTGCAGGCAGATACTGAGCACAGTCTTTTTGAGTGTTTTTGGCAACCTACTAGAAAGTAATTTCTTCTGCAACTTCTTCTTGTCTGTTCTAGTTTCAGTCTGGCTCTAAGCCAGAGCAGAACTTATTCATAGGCCAAGAGAACTGCACAGAATCCAGCCCTCTTCCCCATGCCTCCCAATTCTGCACCACCTTTCTAGGTGGGGCCCTATTCTTTAGCAGTTGTTTGGACTTCACTTTTTAAAGTTTCCTTTAAACTTTCTTTAGGCCTAACAGCTTTCCTGTCTATTCATATATCCAAGCTTCAGGGGAAAAGGGAAATTACATGGGTAACTCATTAATGTGAATGGAAATTGCATAAATAGTTCCCTTGTGTGCTAATGAAGTGAATAGGCATCTTAGATGCTCTACACTAAATGTGAAAGCTAGACACATCAGAAAATGAAGAAAACATTCCATCCTAATTAATAGCATATGTATCAAAGTCCTTTTTTTCTTTATTCATGTGCCAAAGTAGTCTTGTCATTATAAAGAGGTTACCCGCAAAACTATGCAATCCAGTAAAAGAAGTTTATGTATTGACCTACCTAAAAGGACATGAGGTGTATAAAACTCAAATGACTGAATTATGAGTGGTTAATGTAATTAAGCAAGGAAAGTACTAATTTTTTGTCCTTATTTTCTTAGCATGAAATATAAAATTGGGGTTGCTAAGTATATAGATAGAATGAGGCTTTAAAACATTATTATATGTTATTATACAAATAACATTTGTATAATAATAGGGCATAAAGCATTTCTACATATTACATCACATTTTGAAGATTGTACCAGCCAGCCTGGTAGGCAGAGAGATTTTTCTGATTACTATTTCAGCAGTTTCCGTCGAGCTTGATTTTAGAAATTCGATGTATTTGCTCCACAGAAGAGTGTTAGTGGAACTTATTCTTCTCAGTTATTTCCACTGCTCATTTAATTATAGAGAGAGAGTGAGAGAAGCAGGTATGTTTTTGTTAATCTCTCGGTCTCGTGGTTATTCAATGCAGGTACGAAAAGAATATGGCAAGTGCTTCAGACACTCATATTGCTGCGGCGGCCTCCCAACCGAGAGCCCCCACAGTTCAGTGAAGGCATCAACCACCAGAACTAGTGCTCGGTATTCCTCTGGCACACAGGTAACAAAGAACTTGACAGCATCTTTAATTAACCTTCTTTATAGAAAGCCTACTGAGACGTGTTGTGTTCAGATGCACTAATTGTCTCCTCATTATAATGATCTAGGTAGCAAATACTTACTTTTTTGGTATTTTGGTCTTAATTTCTTCTTAAGTATTTATTCAAGGTGTTTCTTCAGGTGTGAACATCATTTTTGAGAGCTCTCCTTCTTTAAGAAGTATATGATCATCATTTGGATACCCTAAGTTCTCATGGTGGGCACTCACTAAACATTTGTTGAATTAATCAGTCACCTCCACTTTTTAAAAACCTTTTTAAGAGTGGAAGATGAAATATTCTTTAGTTCTAGACTTCCTTAGTTTTAGACCAGAATCGACACACATTCCTTTTTAAAGGCCACCAGGTAATCCTACACAGGTTGTTTAGGGTAGGCCTTTATGTGGCTTTCAGAAGGTGAGCTTGGGGAAACTAACATAACCTATGTTTGCTATTTTATGTTAATAGAGCCGTATAAGAAGGATGTGGAATGACACTGTGAGGAAACAGTCTGAATCTTCTTTTATCTCAGGCGACATCAATAGCACCTCAACACTTAATCAAGGTCAGTTACTAGGGAAATTGGAGCCTACAATATAAATTTTGTACCTTTTGCCAATTTACAATAATTCTAGAGAAAATACCGATTTATTTTTCCCCCTCTCGAATGGGTTTATATCACAAGCTCTTAATCCTGCTGAGTCAACTTTTATCCTTTATAAAAGTACATATAAATTCGTCTTATTCAATAATGTAATGCAAAAAGTAGAATTTCAAACTCCACAGTAACAGAACAAGGCAGGAAAAAGTAAATGCTGAGAACATACTTTGCCACAGATTAAAATGTTTTCCTTTAGTGAATACAGATTTTTCTTTTCTGAGACATTTGTGAACGTTTTCTTTTTAAAACATTTAATATAGTTAGAATAACTCCTGTTCACATTAAACAGTGCCAGTTTTGTGGCGAAAATTCTTATTTGTAAGATTATTTTATCTTATGCTTCCTCCCAAAAGTAAAAAATAAGTGTCAAAAACATTTATAGTAAATCTTCATAAGCAAATAATTAAAGACATGAGAATCTACAAAGCAGTTTTTTCTATTTGAATTACTATTTTTAATGTGTTTACAACTTTAAACTCATATGAGCAATATAATGCTTACTTAAAATAAGCTGGCAAATAAAATAATTTAGCAGGATAAGGACACAAGTGCACATAGACACACAAAATCCTGAGTGCAAGCTTAGTTAATTTGAATTTGGTACGAAAAAATCATGTTATCTTACGTATACATATCCTTAAAAAGGTAATTTATCCAGGTAATTTGTTTTGATACACTGATTTGTAATATAATAGAACATGTTATATTTTATCACAAATATTAAAGACATTTTCCACTGTTGACATTGTTCTGATGAGATTCTGGTTTAAAATGAAGAAAGGAGTATGTATGGCATCAAAACCAACTTGAATTTTAAAATATTTTTAGTCAAATTACATTAGTGATGCAAAACATATGTTTGATAAGTATTGAAAGGTTTGTAATTTGTCAATTAGAATGAGTGAAATGTGTGTTTATTCCATTGCTCTGATGTTTTACCTAATTCGGTTAAGATGACTATCAAAAAGGAAATGAATTATTCAGTGATTCATTTTTGAAACCTGGCAAATAAGATTACAGAATAAAAATTCTTACTGTATGGAGTTTGTGAATGGTCTAATAATTGATTATACACACAGTCTCTTTCTCCCCCCCCTCGGCATGCGTGCTCTTGCATTTACTAAGAGAAGCTTTGTGTAGTGTGTCATACTTTTTACTTGTTTGTGGAAGTTGTTTTTCCTCCTGCTTGTGTCAAAGTTGGTATTAACACAGATGTTTTCATGAGGGATAATCCCACACCTGTAAATTCTGAAAGTTTGAGATTCCCTCTTCTGGGCCTCAGTGGTTAGGTTTTTAATATTAAGCAGTAACATCTTGAAACATAATGTTGATCTCTCTGCATTTAATTGCCATTTTTGTTTAAAAGTGATTTTGTATAAATTAGTAAATGTCATCCTCAGCAGGTGTTTACTTGGGGGACTTAGAAGGCACCTGTGAATTACTGAAATTTACCTTCCCTCTCCCCTTTCTCCTTCAAATTAGTAGTTCAAATACAGTCAGAAAATTTCAGCACATTATCCGTTGCCAACTTGTCCGCTACTCTTGATGAATACAAAAAGTACTTTACTGCAACTGTAACACAAAAATAAGAGAACTGATGTATTTTTTTCTGTTTCTTTGCTTTAGGAATGACTGGCAATTACCTACTAACAAACCCTCTTCTTCGACCCCACGGCACTAACAACCCCTATAACACATTGCTCGCTGAAACAGTTGTATGTAATGCCCCTTCAGCTCCTGTATTTAACTCACCAGGTGTGCTTATACTTACGAATAAAACTACCTTTCTTTGCTGCTAAACAGAGCTCTGATCTTTGCCCTTTTTCTAGAATACTCAAGTTGCCATGTATTTATTATTACATCTTTAATTTCTCAATTTAAAGAATTACGGTATTGTCCATGCCAGGCTTCTAAAACTGCACTATATTATAGTAAAAATTCAGTCATGATAGTATTTACCAATAATTATCCATGTTTTTAACACAGGTGGCATAAATCTTAATATATTATTACAGGACTGACATCACATGGTCCGAGAGCCCATCTTCAAGATTTTTATCATTTAGAGGTATCCTATCTATGTAATATACTGTTTAGTTTACTCTAAAGCTTGCAGACAGAATTTGCTTCTGAAATGAATTAGCTGATAAAGATAATTTGGATGCCTAGGTATAGAAAACTACATCCAGCATTATCAATGTAACCGAACTATAGTATAGTGCAGCTTTATGGTAGTTTTTTTTTTTTTTCTTAAAAAAAAAAAAACTTTGAGAATGAAGTTAATATTAGTCAGTTTATGCCTTTAGTTTTTTATTGGGGGAGGGGGAGAGATTGTCACTAACCCATCCTGTATTACTATGTTTTCTAATAGCTTATTTAAAAAAAAAAAGCATTTAATATTAACACAGTTTTCAAGATTTCGGTGAAAGTTATCACATAATTACTGCTAGCCTATGATATTTATTTATGGTTGATATTTGCCGCTAAATTAAACAAAGAACTCTGTTTCCGTTTTTTTTTTCCTTAAAATTCTTTTTTAACGTAACTGCAGTTTCTCTTTTCATTCTCTTGTTTTTCTTACTTTCCTTATGCTTTCCTCTAGCAACCTACAGAGAGACAAGTATGGGAGTCAAACTTAACTTTGCCTATCAAATGTAAATTTTTTCAGCATGATTTTTAACCGGCACAATTAAAACATAACTAGCAGTCATGAAGTAGACTCAGCGGGCAAGTGGTTCACAATTTCCAACTAAACTGTTACCAAATTCAAACAGTACATCTATCTGTACTGCCTTTTTTCAGTAATAGAGGTCTGTAGCAAATGCTGTCCATACTTAAGTATATGCAATGCTGAAATAATTTGCTCTTTAAAGCCTGAGGTGCTGTCAACCAGAATGCTTAATAATTGACTTATCATTTCTGCATTCCCACAGTAATCTTGCTACAGGCTGTGGAAAGTCTTCAAGTGAATTGCCTGAACTTGGGCAGAAAAAGTTGCCTCTTCAAAACCAGTCAAAGATGTGCTTAAATCTGCAGTATATCATAGAAAACACCTTTTGCATTATCCAGTATATATTTTTATATTCATTAAGCAATGATAAAAAGAAAGAAAAATGGCAAGATCGAACCTTGAGAGGGGAAACAAATACTAGCAAGTGATCTATGTGTCACCTATAACTTAAAACACCAGATGTTTTCTAAATAAAGATGGTGGCGCATGCATGAATTTAGCAAGCTAGACCATTACGTCAGTCAAGCTAAAGGAAGCCTTACAAATACTATTGTAACTTCATTTTGTTATACATGGAGCCTGATAAAAATGAAATTGTCAGTTTTTCCAACGTAGAAGTTGGATCAGAGTTTTTAAAAGAACACGAGGCACCAACAGATACACTCCCCCCCACACACACGTTCTCATTTTCTGCTAATGAGGAGTTATTGAACAATGCCCACGTACTTATTGGTCATGAAACTGAGTTTTCTAGGATAATCTGCAGCTTTAAGAGTGGAGTCAGCACTAAAAAGGGAAATTTCCTATTTTTTCCAAGAATGAAATTTTTCCTCGACTCCTCCAAGCCTTGCATACAATGCAGCAGCCGCACAGTGGCCAGTCTCATTCAGTAACATCATTTCATTCTTTTTTTTTTCTCCAGACCTATCTGTAAACAAGTGATTTTTTTTTTTCTCTAGGATTTTGAGAATGAATAACCTAACTTTCCATGGTGCAGACCATTTAATTTTCTTGAAAACTTTTTATTTCCATTTGCCTGAGAAGCACTGTGATGTCTTAGTTTACATGTTTATGTGTCTGTAGAAAATACAACTCTGATTCCAAGAGAGCATGTTACCATCTTTTTTTTTCCCTTCTAAACCTCTTTTCATATCTTCAGCAGACTTATCAGTCTTTCATTCCTTTAGAGATAAAAAATGTATTAGCCAAGGCTGACACCCTTTTCCCATTCCATAGTTAATATCTCTTATTGGTTTGATTTCTGTGACCCATACTTAAGAAATCTCTAACATTTCTGCGTCTAACCTTCATGCCCATGGTGTCTGTGGGCCAGTCTTGTACAGTAGACTTTGCTGGTTCATTCGGTGCTGTCACTGTGGCTGATGCAATTGCAGGGCTGCAGGCAAACTTTGACCATTAGGAGCCTGGGGCCATTGCGATTAGAGAGTATTAGTACCAAAAGAAAAAAAGAATCAAAATAATAAATATTAAATGAAAAAGCAAAAGGCTGCTATTGCTGGTAATCTAATTTGTTGAACCCTTGCTCTGACTAAGTTGCTGAGAAGCTTAGAAATTCTTCATCATGTTACAATAAATCATTTTACTTTCTTTTATATATCAGCTACTCTTAGGCCAGATAGCCTGAGCAGACAGACATGATGTGAGTTGTCCAAAGTGAGTCATTCCACCTGCTGTCTATCGTGTTGTTGGATGGTGCTTGTGGGCCCTTGGTCCAGTCAGTATGAGAGATGGCTGTCTTTGTTTCACATGAATTCTTTGTCTCTGTCCATTTTTTTTTCATTCTTTTTTTTACTTCATCTCCAGAAAGAGGAAATGTTAGAATGTTGTTTAAAAAGTTGCTTGCCAGTTATGTGGGTTTATGTTGTACATTTGCCTTCGGTTTTTGTATGTGACTTATTCCTTTTTAATTTAGTGTTGTTTAGGACAAATTCTGTTAATTTTATTTTTATAAACCATAGTCTCGTACTTTAAAATGTAAATGTCACTAATGAATTGCTTTGCATTAACTATGCAAGGGCATGGAGTGAAGTCTTCTTTGTAAAGAGTGTCAGAGAGTTGACCAAAAAAATCAATCAATTGATAACCACCGTCTCCCCGAAATTGATGAAGTACTATTCTGTATGCCATCTTCCCTCCCTGGAAAACAGTATTATTCTTTCACACTTTTTCCTATTACCTAAGGGGTCGCAACTGTTTACAGTTGGGAATGCGGGAAAGCCTGGCACTGTTCAAGGGTTAGCTTTCAAATACAACTTTGTCCTGAACGACATTAAAGAGTTTTGTACGGAAGAAGTAAAGATTCTTTGGGAAGGAACAGAGGCAGTAACGGCACCCCCCCCCCCTTTTCCGTTCCAGGACATTCACTGAACAATGCCAGGGATACAAGTGCCATGGATACTCTACCGCTAAATGGTAATTTTAACAACAGCTACTCACTGCGCAAGGGGGACTATAATGACAGCGTGCAAGTCGTGGACTGTGGACTCGGTCTGAATGATACCGCTTTCGAGAAAATGATCATTTCAGAGTTAGTGCACAACAACCTGCGGGGCGGCGGCAAGACTCACAACCTGGGGCTCACGCTGCCAGTCAAGCCTGTGATTGGGGGCAGCAGCAGCGAAGATGACGCGATCGTAGCCGACGCTTCCTCGTTAATGCACGGCGACAACCCGGGGCTGGAGCCCCATCACCAAGAGCTCGAGGCGCCGCTCATTCCTCAGCGGACTCACTCCCTTCTGTACCAGCCCCAGAAGAAGGGGAAGCCCGAGGGGACAGACAGCTACGTCTCCCAGCTGACCGCCGAGGCTGAGGACCACCTGCAGTCCCCCAACAGAGACTCTCTTTATACAAGCATGCCCAATCTCAGAGACTCCCCCTACCAGGAGAGCAGCCCGGACATGGAAGAGGACCTCTCTCCCTGCAGGAGGAGTGAGAACGAGGACATTTACTACAAAAGCATGCCAAATCTTGGAGCTGGCCATCAGCTTCAGATGTGTTACCAGATCAGCCGGGGCAATAGTGATGGTTACATAATCCCCATTAACAAGGAAGGGTGTATTCCTGAAGGAGACGTTAGGGAAGGACAAATGCAGCTGGTCACGAGTCTTTAATAGTGCAGCTAAGGAATTCCGGGGGCCACAGGCAAGTATTAATAAAGACTCCGTTGGCCCACTGCAGCTCCCTCACACTCTGCTCGGAGACATGGCTCTGTTGACCTGTGGTTCTCCAGTGTAAAAAGATGACTGAACCTTGAAGTTCTGTGAATTTTTATAGAACGTACAAAAACTTTGTATATACACAGAGTATACTAAAATGATTATTTGTTACAAAGAAAAGAGATGCCAACCAGGTATTTTAAGATTCTGCTGCTCTTTAGAGAAATTGTGAAGCAAGCAAAACAAAACTTTTCCAGCCATTTTACTGCAGCAGTCTGTGAACTAAATCTGTAAATATGGCTGCACCGTTTTTGTAGGCCTGCATTGTATTATATACAAGACGTAGGCTTTAAAATCCTGTGGGACAAATTTACTGTACCTTACTGTTCCTGACAAGACTTGGAAAAGCAGGAGAGCTATTCTGCGTCAGTTTGCAGCTCGCTGCAAATCTTTTACATTAAGGCAAAGATTGAAAACATGTTTAACCACTAGCAATCAAGCCACAGGCCTTATTTCCTATGTTTCCTCAACTGTACAATGAACTATTCTCATGAAAGATGGCTAAAGAAATTATATTTTGTTCTATTGCTAGGGTAAAATAAATACATTTGTGTCCAACTGAAATATAATTGTCATTAAAATAATTTTAAAGAGTTTGAAGAAAATATTGTGAAAAGCTCTTGGTTGCACATATGTTATGAAATGTTTTTTCTTACACCTTGTCATGGTAAGTTCTACCCATTTTCACTTATTTTCCACTGTACACAGTGTTCTGCTTTGACCACTTAGTCTTTATTCTTACATTTAAATTTCTTATTGCCAAAAGAACGCCGTTTATGGGGAAAAAAACTCTTCAAAGCCAGTTATGCCATGCCTTGCACAAATGTGGTGAAATCTAGAAAAGAGTGTGTGTTACCCCTCTGTTTATTCTTGAACAGAGGACAGTGAGGGCACTGGGCACTTCTCACAAACTTTCTAGTGAACAAAAGGTGCCTATTCTTTTTTAAAAAATAAAATAAAACATAAATATTACTCGTCCATATTCCTTCTGCCTATATTTAGTAATTAATTTATTTTATGATAAAGATCTAATGAAATGTAAATTGTTTCCGCAAAATTCTGCTTTTCTTTTCATCCCTTTGTGTAAACCTGTTAATAATGAGCCCATCACTAATATCCAGTGTAAAGTTTAACACGGTTTGAAAGTAAATAAATGTGAATTTTTTCAAGTAGTTAATGTGCACTTTTATGTATGATACCTAATTGGCTTTAACACACTGGCATTTCCCCCCCCCCACCCCCATGGCATTTGTATGTCCCTTCATAATAATAACCCACGGGTATGAGAAAGAATACAGTTAAGCTGCCTGATGGTTCTGTGTGCTGTCAAGAATATATTTGTATTCAAACTGCCCATTACCCACGCACAGAATCTGGCAGAAAATTTTCAATGGAGAAATCTACTGAAAATACTTATGCTTGTTGCATTGCATCAGAACTAAAACAAAAATTAAAAAAAGAAGAAGGGTTGGAAATTCTACAATCAAATTTGGGCATCATAAAAAAAATTGATTTTTCAGCAGAATTGAGAAGAAATTCCTAAAGCATACTTTCACAGTTTGAGGATTATAACTATCCCTATAGGCAGCTGCGAATGACAATATTTGTTATCATGGAAAGGTTCAAAAATCATATAATTGAATCTCAACAAATAGATTTTTCCTGTCTACATCGTAAGCATGTATACCAAATTCTTCTAAAGGGTAGTGGTTCTCAAGTGCTTCCACTAAGTTAGAAATAACTTTTTTATGTGGACATACTTCGTTATGCCTATTGAATTGAAAAAGAATAATGAGAAAAACTTTTTCAAGTATATATTCATATATCTAAATGCAGACATAGTAAGGCAGACACTATATAATAAAGTATCAGTATTTAATAATAGGGTAACAACAGAGGGGTGTATTCATACAAGAGTTAATATTTAAGTTGGAGACTGACCATAAGAAATTGTATTAATGTTCAAACAGATTTAATAATCCTCTGAGAAGGGTATTTTTATTTCTTTGGCTAAAATTCTTCAGGAATTTTCAAAACTTTATTTGGGGGCATTATATAATTAAAATTAATGTTTTAATTTTCTATTTTGTTACACTTTTTTCCTTTTTTTTTTTTTTAAAGATTTTATTTATTTGAGAGAGAGAGAATGAGAGAGCACATGAGAGGGGGGAGGGTCAGAGGGAGAAGCAGGCTCCCCGCTGAGCAGGGAGCCCGATGCGGGACTCGATGCGGTACTCGATCCTGGGACTTGATCCTGGGACTCCAGGATCATGACCTGAGCTGAAGGCAGTCGCTTAACCAACTGAGCCACCCAGGCGCCCGTTACACTTTTTTCCTATCAAGCTATACAGTGTTGTGTGATAACGTACTTCCCAGCATACAAGCTAACTAGGGTTGGGCTGGTTCAGTGATGAATTACCAAAAAAAAAAACCCAAAAAAACACTGATTATTCAGTTAGTACTATTTCTCTTGAAGCAGTTCTTATTAAAACTGATACGATGTGACTAGGTACATAAGTACATAGTACCTAAATGGTTACTGTTCTCTTTAGAAATCGTAATTTATGATAAGTCTGTATTAGAGAATACGGTCTGGAATCTTTCATCTTTGTCACCAAAAAAAGAAGCATTTTTAAAAGGGATTTCTTTTTAAAAGTATATAAATGTTGCCTTAAATTCCATTCAGGATGTCCCCTAGTACAAATTAATTTCTTATGTTTAAAATTACTAATCTGTTGACTGACACATTATTCTGTTTATTAACCCAATGGTTTCTTTGGGACTTCTCAGACTTCACCTGGATATAGAATTTCCACATCCTTGATTGTTTCTCTTTGCAATAGTCACAACTGTGAACTTTTATTCACATTAGTGTACCTATTCTCAGAGACAGATACAACTGGTCTACTAGTAATAAGGAATTTTTTTTCCATTTATTTAGATGCAGCTTGATACAAGTTAATTCAGATTGACCTCCTTTATTTTATTTTAAAATATAGGCTTGGTTTTGTTCTTTTCTACACACACACACACACACACACACACATATTCATAGCTCATTTATCTTACAGGCTTTTAAAATCATTTAGGTATAAGGAAGAGAATCCATACAAATCTATAAATTACTTAAATAGTTGTCAATTCAAACTCATCCACATTCATTTGACGGTAGCTATATATATAATATTTTAACCAATAAAACAACAGCTGCACGTGTGTGACAAAATCACCATCACTATCTTCTCTCCACAAAGAAAAGAAGCATTTTGCACAAATTCATTAACAAATTAAAAAAAATGCATGTGCACATGTTAAAGGGGTGTATTCAGGATGCCTGCTTTATTTATTTAAGTGAGAAAGGAGAAAATGTGTGTTTCCATCAATTCAACTTTGAACTTCAGTCTTAAAACTGACCTTCAAGATGCTCTCATAGGATAGAGTGTTTGGTAAGAATTTTAACTCAGTAAAATTTTTATTGGTTTTAGCCTAACTAGAAAAGCTTGAATGAATGCATACAAGTTGAATTTCTGCAGTGAAAACAGCTCTCCATATTTGGTTGATAATGAAATTTTCTTTAAAGACAGTAGTCCCTGCAGTGTTTTACAAGTAAAACTTAGTACCAAGTGTTCACACAATCCTGTGTTCCACATATTTCTCTTTCCATGAAATTGTTGCATTTAATCTCACACATTAGTATGAAGAGTTATTAGCATGTTGAATACAGATGAGGATTGCTTCACAGGATAATCAAATTGGTGTGTGTTTGGTGAAAATGCCGTATCTCATGATTCCTGCTAGTAAGCATCAAGTTGATTTTGAGTAGTCCTTAAATAGTATGCATTGGCAGACAGGAAGCATTGGTGGTTTGCAGATTAATTCATGACAGTCTTAATTATCATTTGAATGGTATGGAATGAGGATTTTCTGTTATGTCACTTTGAGTCTTTCTCCAAATGATCATAGAAACACATTATGTTAGCTAAATGCACCAAACAGAAAACCTGAATGTTTAGGAGATCACACACTTAACCAACATGTACGTTGTGCATATTACTGGTACTTCATTCCAAAATGTATGGGACTGGTGGAAATTCCTGCACGTTATCCAAGTTCATTTCAAGGCACTGTGGCCACCGAGCTTTCAAGGCCAGGGTAACATCTCTGTCAGAGTGTATTAATAATGAGCTGTAGGTGCACCATATAATGAGGCTCGTTAAATCTACTATAAACTTTTTCAAATATTGGCAATAGATCACCCCTCATCTCTTAATAAGGTTTCTCTGGAATCCTCGTCCTTTTCCTGATGGCTTTACTGTTTAGTGAGTGTGCAGTTTCTGAGAAAGAGGTCTTCAGAGGTCAGTTTGATTTTTAAAGCCTATTGTTTGTTTGTTTTTTTTAAAGGCTTTATTTATTTATTTGACAGACAGAGACACAGCAAGAGAGGGAACACAAGCAGGGGGAGTGGGAGAGGGAGAAGCAGGGGGAGTGGGAGAGGGAGAAGCAGGCTTCCTGCTGAGCAGGAAGCCCGATGCGGGGCTCGATCCCAGGACCCTAGGATCATGACCTGAGCCGAAGGCAGACGCTTAACCATCTGAGCCACCCAGGCGCCCCTAAAGCCTATTGTTTTAACTGGTAAAATTTTTCTGAGTTAATACATTGTGGATGCTGTCGGGTATGCTAACATTTAACATTAGAGATCACTGTATGAAATAAGAAACAAAACAGATAACCCAGTACAACTAACTGCTGCCCCATTAATCTTTCACACATTTCTCCTATTATTTGCTTATTGAAACTCTAAGACCAAAATCCCTTAGAGATGTTTATTTTTTTTTTTTTGAAATGTTTAAAAGACATAGTCTTAAGCAAACCAATGTTGTCTGAGCATAAGAGACCAGTGTTGAATGATCACGGTTTGAATAGTTTTCTGAATGTTTTTCATAGGCATTTTTAAAATCATATGTCAGAACTAAGCTTTTTAAAAAGCATTTTGGCAGTCACCGCAGCATGGTTTTGTTGTTTGATTTTATTAGGCATAAAATGACCGGTCTTTTGATATTCTTTTAGAAAGGCTGACAGCTACTATATAGAACACCCAGGAATAATAATGATAGGTATCAGAGATATTGATTAGATGAAAGATTCATTTATGTTTTTCTGCTGAAATATCAATCCTAATAGATAGCTTTTAAACGAAAACATAGCACTAGCACACAGTAAATTCAACAGTATAATGAACTACAAAACAAGAATCGCTGTGTAATTTTTAAAAGCTATCTCAGCCTAAATGTTGTCTCCCATTTGCTAATTTTACATATTGCAACAATAAAAGTTCTAGTGCCTACCATTTAATAGATGCTGCATATGTGCCAGGCTTTGTTCTAAATGTTACGAGTTTTATTTGCACTCCATCCTCTCAACACTCCTCTGAGAAGGGTACTCATTATCCACTTTGGCAAAAGAAGATAAATAATTTGCTTAAGGTCTCACAGCTGGTGAGTGGCTGGACCTGCGCTGGTGTGATGGTTGTTTGGCTACAGAGTCTGATCATTTAGCCAACATAGGTCACTGTGGTTTTACTCGGAGTTCCAAGAATATTCTTTATACTTCTTTCTCTGGTGGTAATCAGAGAGGGTTGGCTTGTTGGTTGGTTGGCTTTGAGTTTATAGGGCTGTAAAGGAAAATGAAGTAAAGAAGTCAGTTAATTAAGTCAAAGTGTTCAGAAGAAGATACCCAGATAAAAGATCATCTGTTTACCTCAATTTTTAGCAGAAGTGGGCACATTATCTGAGTGGTAGTCTAATGTAAAGTTTACTGGTTACTAATTTACCATTTCCCTTGGAAATAAAAGGTCATCCTGAGGGAGTTGTGATAGGAAAAAGAAGCAAAAGATTTTGATTGAGGATGTCGAATTTCTAGTCCTCACCTGACCAATAAAATAATACTGGCTTACTCAGTCAACAACCACAAAAAATGAAAAACAGTTTATTCAAGTACATGCTTTTTATTTTCCCTCACAATCAAGCCATAATAACAATGAAAAAGCCATGT
>NC_138372.1:62575782-62583307 GCF_054177405.1 Leptonychotes weddellii
GTGTGTGTGTGTGTGTGTGTGTGTGTGTGTGTGTGTGTGTGTGTGTGTGTGTGTGTGTGTGTGTGTGTGTATTTGTATTTAGGGCTTTTTAAGTTCATAATCTAGCATTTTCTTTAACATTTGGCCAGAGACCTATTCTTTCCCTTTGAAAAATGAAGGGTTTGTTGGAAATGTAGTCCACTAAGGCAGGTATTATCCCAAGCTTTCTGATTTATTGCATTAATTCTCACAACTGTTGAAGGTAAATATTCTTACAAGTGAGGAAACTGAGTTAACCTAAGTACATCAACTTAGCCAACTGCAAGCGGTGTGTGGGAACTGGAACTCAGCTTCATGCCTGAGCCCAGGCCCTTAAGCACTGTCCTGGGACGGTCAGTCACCTCAAGCCACCCCCACCTCCATCCCAGCTGTCAGGTAGTACCAAAAAGCCATGTGCATTAACTTTTCTGCTCATTAAGTAGCTGGTCTTGGGGTGACAGAGGTAAGGGAAGAATACACAAGGAATCTGAGACTTTGTCCTGTGGGCTCCTGTCCACTTAGACACTGTCCCTTCCCTGTCCCCCCATGCCCCCCGCCAGCCACTGCACCTGAGGGCTGTCTGAATGGCCTTGTTTGTGCTACTCCTACTGCAGGCTCCTGCTTACCTCCTTTGGTACCCTACTCTCCCTCCTCTATTTTCTCTTCAAGCTTTTTGGGTTTTGTTTTTGTTGGTGGTTGTGGTGGTATTTATTTTATTAAGAAACACCATTTTAGTTCTTAATCATATCTACTTTTATATATCATCTTTTCATTTTGTGGATTTTAGCCCTTTTCTTACTAGCGTATCTATTTTAGTGTGTGGAATTCCTCTTTAAGCTCATTGTCTTCTAGCTTCATATACACTTTTAAAAATCTCATATATTTTATATTATTTTTTAGTATTAACTTTTCATCTTTATTGGAAATAAATTGCTTATTTTAAATTTCTTTTTAATTTCCTCCTAATTTTCTTTTTGCCCTTCACATGCTTTAAAAACAATAAAGACTCTCTGTTTCTTCTTAATTTCTTTTTTGTTAACTTTCTTTTCCAGTAGTCAGCCAGAGTTACGGCCACGAAGATGGCAGCACTGAAAAACATTCTCCAGCATGTCAATCCTAGTTGTTATTCTTACATATTTATCCCAATTTTAGTGTTTATTTTATATGGTGAGATATTTTAATCAAATAGAGGTATAATGGTTATGGAAACTTTAGATTTACATAGACAGAGGTTTAACTTTGCTCTCTCTTGGGCAAATTGCTTAACCTCTCTCAAATTGTTTCCTCCTCCATAAAATTGGAATCAGCCTACCTTGCCAAGGGTTGCTGTACAGATTAGAAGTAATGCATGTAAAGTGCCTTTAGTGCAGCATCTGACACGTGATGGGCACTCAATAGATGGTGGCTTGCTTTCTCAGGAAGCTATTGTGAGTAGCATAAACATCTCCTGACTTTAAGTCTTACGAAAATAATCAGTCATCAGGACTTCAACTGGATTTTCATTATCTGCCTCAAGCCATGCGGCTAGGATATATCAGTAACACTTTACGCACAATGCACGGGCTTCCGCCTATGAGAGATGGGTGACTCTAGGGAATGCTCAGCTCTCTGCAGTGATCTGGGTTAACGAGAGCAAAGGGGAGCCGGTCTCTCAGTCTCCTTCTGGAATATTAATTTAGCTAATTAAAAAAATATTTATCTTATGCAGAGAAGTCTGTCACTCAGTTTTCCACTTCTCTACTTTTTCTTTTCCTTCCCTTTGCCTTCTTGTTCTTGCCTACAAAGCAGTAGATGAGTCTCTTGCTTTATTGATTTCCTCTTTCTCTAATGATATTGAGTATCTGCTATGTGTTTTATGTATAGAAGTAGGTGGGAGAACACAGAAATGAAGGATGTCTCTCCCCTTGAATTAATGATGGCAATAACTAACATTGACCACCTACTGTTTGCTAAGTTCTGTATTTAAACCCTTCATCAATATTATTTCATTTAAAAATTCTAATTTTTGTAACTTTCCTATGTTACAGAAACTTATTACCTGCATTTTTGTAAGCGAGGAAACGGAAGCTTAGCAAGGTGAAGTAACGTGCTGAAGATTAAAAAGCTAGTCACTGGAGAACCTGAGAACCTAAGTTCCTAGGGATGTTGTTAGGATACAACTTACATAGCTTGAAACCAAAACATACTTAAAAGGATAATTACAACATAATAAGATAAAGGCTTAACTATTGTGAGAGCACAAAGGAGAGAGTGCTTGACTGAAGGGAATCCTAAGAAAGGTTTTATTGAGGAGATAGTATTGGAGCTGGGTTTTGAGAGATAAGTAGGAGCCTACTAGGTGAACAAAATAGAGAAGGAACATTCTAGGTAGATGGAAAATTATGTGAAAAGCAAACAAATGTGAAAAACCATGAGATGACTTGAGGGAGAAGTTTTGTGTGGCTGGAACAATATAATGTGTCTGATGGAGTGTGGTGACCAACAATCTGGGGACATGGATTGAGACCAGACTGAAAGGGCCTTGAATGCCCCTGAGGGGCTGGAACCGATGTCTGTTGTTCTACGCCCATGTTGGAAGGGAAGGGAATTAGTGTTTAGTGAGATCTCTCTGTCCCTTATTCACATTATTTCATTTAATTCTCACAACCATACAAGGAAGTATGTGATGATGATGATTATTATTACTCAAAGCATACAAATGAAAAGTGTAGCTTTTAACTAAGTTTTCACAAAATGAGCACTAGCTAACATAGCACCCGGACTGGGAAACAGACTATGAAACTCCAAAAGCTGCCATGTGTCCTCTCCTGGTCATCAAACCCCCAAGGATGAACACGACCTGACTTCTAACACCGTAGTGTAACCTTGCCTCTTCTGACCTCTGGAAAGTGGAATATGGCAATATATCATATGTTGTGTACAGTTTCTTTTCTCCAACACTATGCTTGTGAAATCCATTCAGGCAGGTATATGCAGCTGTAGTTCATTCCTTTTCATCGATGCATAATATTCCATTGATGACTACATCATAAACTCATTATCTAGCCTCAGAGGAGCTATTATTAAAATGATTAAACTTGGGTAGGTTAAATAACTAGGGTTTTTAAAAGATTTATTTATTTGAGAGAAAGCTAGAGAGGGGGGTACAGAGGGAGAGGGACAGTCTCAAGCAGACTCGCCACTGAGCACGGAGCCTCACGCAGGGCTCCATCTCTCCACCCTGAGATCATGACCTAAGCTGAAATGAAGAGCCGGATGCTTAACTGACTGAGCCACCCCAGCGCCCCTAAATAACTCATTTGAAATCACAAAACTACATAGTAGCAGAACAAAGACTTTGACCCAGTACCATCCCATTCAAAAGCCTGAAGAGCAGTATAACATGGGGTATGAATCATTCAATCTCTAGTCAATACCTTATTGAGTGCATTACACAATAGTTTATTGTGTGCCAGGTACCCTTCTAGCCGCTGAGGGCGTAGTAAGGAATAAAACAGGTTCCCTCCCAATAAATATTTAGGTAAGAAGAAGGTAGCATTGGCCACTCACAGTGCTGTGAAGAAGAGAGTAATAAACACGTATCCAGTATGAGTTTGTAGCAGGCCCTGTATTACTTGTCTATTTTTCAAAACAAATCCATGAGATAGGTACAATAGCTATTCTCCCAATCCTCTTTTTACAGATGATGATGCTGAAACATGGAGAGTGCAGGTCCTTTGCCTTAGGTCCCCCAGTTCGTAAACGGAGGAAGCAGAGTTCAAATCCAGACAGTTCAGCTCCAGAGTCTGTGCCCATAACCACGGAGCTATGAGGCGTATGATGATAAAGAATATGGCGGTGAGAAGGCTGGTCTGGCTAGCACGTGGCCTCCCAAGGGAGGCCTGTCTGAGTTGGAGAACTGAATAGTGAAGAAGAGGCATTTGTGTGAAGATCTGGAGACAGAACGTTCCAGGCACAGTGAACATCAAGTAAAAAGGCTCCGAGTCAGGGACGAGCTCGGCATGCTTAAGGTCAGAAAGGAGGACCGTGGAGAGGAGTGAGGCCTCAGCCAAGGACAGGTTAGAGCTATAGAGACATGGGTTCAAATATCACCTTCAACACATACCAGAGGCCATTTCTCTTTCTACACTGCTGTTTCATAATCCACTGCATTAGTCTTTCTGTGGTGATCCATAGAAAGGCTTAGAACACCGACAAGGCAAGTAGTAAGTGCTCACAATTTTGTTTCCTCTTGTTTGGGCTCTCCCCTGCCATCCCTACCCGAGGGCAGTGGTGCAACGGGGAGCTGCCACAGGTCGTCAGTAGCTCGGGAAAGAAGGTGACAGACCATTTTCTCAGTCTCCTGTCTGCCCTTTTTCACTACCGAGTGTGTATCGCCAAGCGGGGCTTGGAGCTGTCATGAAGGGCCTCTCAGGTCAGAATCCTTGTCACATTCGTGTAGCAGATGTAGCAAGGGTCAGAGGGGAAAGGAGAAGGTGCCATGAGACCTGGAGCCTCAGTGAAACCGGCCCGGGACACCTCTAACGTCCAGGACTGCATTTCCCGGGCCGCGAGAAGTCTGTCAGGGCGCATTTCCAACGAGAAAACTGCCTCTGTCTGCCATTAGTTCTTACTTCTGAGAGAGGATGCGCTGCACTGTTTCAAGGTGAGACAATGTTATGTGCTGCTCGTCGGATGAGTCGGTTCTAATTACATGCCTCCTTGATTATTGTTCTGCAGATTGATTAGAACCATATTCAAGACATTTGTAGATCATAGTTCCTGGACACTTCTATATGTTAGCAAATCAAGTATAATTTATCCCTGGAATTATTGGTTAGGGATGGCTTCTTTTTTTCAATGCATGTCCTCTCTAGCTTATAATTTTAATTAGTGCTTGCTCCCAGTTCACACGGAGAATAGGGATGATTGTCACTTCAGCACTGATGCACAGCCTCGGCTTGTAATGCAACTTTGACTTCTGCATTCAGATTCCTTCATCAGTGCCGGATGGAGGATGAGGGGACACAGCTGAATTAAAGTTACAGTGCAGTGGGAAATGGACGAGCCCTGCAGTTTAGGAAGCGAATTTGAATTAGATCACTGAGAGGCACAACTAGATCTGACTATCCGGGTATCCTTATCGACCATGACCAACCTTGAGCAAAGATCATCCTCCTCCCACACCCACACCCAACTGTGAGGGACTCGAGCCCCACGCGGGAGGGGGCTCTGTGTGCCTGGGGAGACTCTGCTGTGGGGCATCCTGGTGGCCCGCAGCATCTTGGGAGAGTGAACTGCGGGCTACTATCGCTGTGTGATTGCAAAGCTTTGGCGGATCAGATCGCCTCATCGTGCGTCCTTCTGCCACAGAGAGACATGGGATTTTCTCCCCGTTTTCTTTTACACCAAGGGAGGTAAACAGAGGCTTCCCTGCACTCCTCTCTCTTTTGGGCTGTAGCAAATGTCTGTGTATGAGGGAAGGACAGTTACATCCTGAAAATACAAAATAACTGTAAGAAAAAACCTGCTTTGAATTTCTGATTACCCTCTTCCTCCCCAAGATACTATTGTATTGTTTCTTGAAGGATCTGGTATCTTGAACAAGATAATTATATTCCTCCTAATGCTCAAGTAGAATTTTCCCTCTGTGAAATACAAGAAAGCTACCTATTTCGGAAAGTAAGTTTAAATGTAATCACTCTGTCTCTGATCTTCAAGTGAAATTTAATTATCATTGTCTTGACGTACACTGACTAATGTACAAACAGTGCCAACGAGTGCAGAAAAATGGCAATGTGTGCTGAAGAAAATGAAGAGTTGAGAGGAGTTTGACAGAAGTTGGGAAGTGTCGAGAATACAATCTGATTCAGCAAGTTCAAGCTCTTGCCTTCCTTAAAATGCAATCGGTATTAAAATGCAATACTGCTTGGCAGTGCAAATTTGAATATTTTAACAGTAACAAGCTGATGCAGTTTAAATGTTCCTGGGCCCCGGTTTAAGAGAGTTTTGTGAGGAAGATTTACTTTCATGAAGTGAAAGGAGGTGTTTGCAATGAAATAGAATATCCTTGAGGATTTTTATCACCCACTAAAGCTTAAGGAAGGCTGTTGCATCATAGAGTTGAGTTTGATCATCAGAAAACCAGTAGAAATGTTGCCCTTAACAAACCGGCCGAGGAAGGAAAGAATTTTCCCAAGGAAAGTTAAGGTTTTGATATTTGTTGTATTAGTTGAAGTTCTCCAGAGAAACAGAACCAGTAGGATGTGTCTATGCATGAAGAAAGTGATGTGTTTCAAAGAATTGTTTTACACTACTGGGGAGTCTGGCAAGTGCAAACTCGGCAGGTCGGCAGGAAACGGGGAGAGCCCGGGGTGACCCAATGCTGCCTCTCAAGTCCGAAGGCCGTCACCTCAGGCTGCAGAATTCCCTCCCATTCAGGGGAGGTCAACCTTTTGTTCTATCCAGGCCTTCAGCTGGTTGGAGGAAGCCCACCCACAACCTGCTTTACTCCAAGTCCACCGATTTCTTTCTTTCTTTCTTATTGAGGCCTAGTTGACATGCAGTGTTACATTAGTTTCATGCCCTTTTTGTGGCCAGAGTCAGGAAGAGCCTTGGCCTTGGTGCATCCTGCAGACTGTTGCTTTTCCAGAACGCTGTCAAACCGAAACAACAAAGGTCTTGGTATTGCCTGGTCTTGCCTCAGTCTAGGAGAGCTCCTTCCCAAGAATACACAGTCATTGGGATTTGCGTTGGCAATTATTTATATCAACCTGCCCACGAGCTGAGGATCTCAAGGGATTGCCCCAGGGAAGGCACAAGACTGGGACCAGTGTCAATCACACACCCTATTGAGTAAATGAGAAAAACGAAATGGCACTGTAACAAAATATTATAGCAAAAGGGAGAGAAAATATCAGCCTCCTCTCTTATTGGAAAGCGATGTCAGTTTTGGTGGTTCAAAAAAATTCTGGAGATGGATGGTGATGATGGTTGCAGAGCAACGTCAATCTACTTACTGACACTGAACTGTATACTTAAAAATGGTTAAAATGGTAAATTTTATGTCATGTATATTTTGTCATAATTTAAAAACTTATCTGGACTATTTTTCCATGTTTAATCTCCTGTTTATTATAAAATATCAATTATTTAATTAAACATTTATTTAATCTCTCTACAACTGGTATAAAATAGACCCAGAGACTAACTGAAAATAGTTTTTTTCCTACAGGAGACCTTTGGTCTATATGAGATGTTAATGTATGAAAAATAATATTTTACTATAGGGAGTATTTTACTCTTGGAGAAAAAAAAATGGATAGAGTCTTACCTGAGGTGACATAAAAAAACAAACAAACAAATGAACAAAATCATGAACATTAGGGATTAGGCAAGATGGCGGAGGAGTAGGAGACCTGGATTTCGTCTCCTCTCAGGAATTCAGCTGGATAGGGATCAAACCATTCTGAACACCTACAAACTCAACAGGAGATCGAAGAAAGGAATAGCAACAACTCTCTGAACA